>NW_006300376.1:1137028-1167229 GCF_000327345.1 Myotis davidii | reverse complement strand
ACTTCAAGGATAAGGGCGACAGCAACAGCTCTGCGGGCTGGAAGGTGCGTACCTACCTCGGGCGGGTGGTGGGACTCGCCGGCCACCGGCGCAGCGCCCGGCGCCCCTTCGCTTCATGGAGCGCGCCTACCGGCGTTGGGGACTGGGGCTGGCGGAGAGCCTGGGCTGTGGGGTCTTTGGGGAGCTTTGTGTGACCCCAAAGGAAGGGTACGTGAGGCGTCCGGGGCGGGGGAAGGAGGCTCCCTGGCTCCCTGGGAAGTGTCGGGCATGGTCAGGTTCTGAGAAGGGGCAAGGGACTTTGGAGAGAGAAGGACAGACGGACAAAAGTGCTTATGCTGTATTCCGGACAGCGCGGAGCAGGTAGGTCCGAGGCCAACTTTGGAGTAGAATTCACTATCGTCGGGGGTGCGGCGAGGACGCTGCGGTTGGAGTGCGGGGATGTGGGGTTGTGTTTGGGACTCGGTGCCTGGAGGAGGAGTTGGATTTGAGTTTTCCAGGAGCTTGGTGCGTTGTCACTAGCTGGGTGAAAATCCTAGGGTCCAAGTTTCGGGCTTGTGGGTGTTAACTTCCACAGGCATGAGGCTATCATTAGAAAAACCAGTGGTTGCAAACATTTCCCTGGCGGGCTCTCTGTTAACACCTGTATTGCTCAGAGATGTGTTTTCTGTCAGCCTGCCCGCAGTAGCCTCTGAGATATTCTGGGGTCTGGAAGAGGGCAGCTCTGCCATCTCAACGCGGTGTGGCCGCACCTGCTGCTCCGGCTGAGGCCCGGACTCTGGCCTTGTTTGTGGTGGGGTCCAGGTGTGGAGGCCTGGAGGCCGGGTGCCTCACTTAAGCCTTTGGAAGGGAGGTTTGGTGGCAGGGCTGGGCTGGGCTGTAATGGCTTCTGCCAATAAGTGAACCTGAAGAGAGGCTCTCTACTGTTCCTTTTCAGCCTCTTGGGGGCACTGGACACGTGGTAGGGAGAGAGGTGTGGAAAGGCCTATGATGTAATGACTTCCTGCAGTTGGGCACCGAAAGAGATTAGCTCCTGTGCCCTTGCTGATACCCAGCTGCTTTGCTCCTCCTGGCCCCTTCCCCCAAGATATGAATGTGAAAGTGCCAGGCAGAAGAGACTCCTGCGCATTTGGAGATACTAATTGCTTATCAGTTGCTTCTATTTGCAATTAGTTGCTGCTTTTTTTTTTTTTTTTTAAATTAAAGAGGTAGTTGCTTCCTCCTCCTGTCCCTTCCTTTATTGTCTTTGGGGAGCCCTGTATCTTCCTGGGTTTCAATAGGTGTATAAAATAACATGTAGTGGAAAATTGAAGCGTTGGAGAGGAGGCTGTATATGAAAAACTAAATAATTTGGTGTATTGAGTTTTAATTTGCTTAAAAATAAAATCCTTGTAAAGTTCCTTAAAAAAATTATGGCCAGTATTGGAGTGGCCTTTAGATTTAAACCTTTTTTAGATTAAACAAACTTTAAAAGCAAAATGTGTGCTTTGATATTATTCCACAAATCTGTTTCATTTCCTTTAACAAATGCTGACAGCATGAATGCTACATATGATTTAATTTTATTGCTTTGCAATGGAGTGCCAGTTGTGTGATATGAGGGCTCTTTAGAGAAAGGCCGCGAGTTGTGTTTCACAGCCGTGCTAATGTGATACCTTTTAAAATTGAGTTTCCAAGTGGATAGCAAGGGTTAATCTCAGTGTACAGTATCAGGAAGGGGTGAGTTTACAGGATTTAAGAAGATAGATTTGGGGTTTTGGAGTATTTTTCAAATTTCTCACACTTGGAATTTAGTCCTGCATTTTTTGAATTTGGTGCATAGATACTGTTAATTGCAAGTTAGCTAACTTTCAACTTAGTTAACATAGGGAGGGTTTTCAGCTTTCCTATGGTTTTTACCATTAAGAAGTAATTTCATGCTATTGTGCTTATAGGTAAAATTAACAGTTTGATAACATTGGATTTAAAAAATGCTTATGTGAGAAAGTGGTATTATCAAAAGTAACTGAATTGCTAATTATATTTTTATTATAACTTGCACAATTTGCAGTAGAGATTTTGGGCCTAGTCATAAACTTGGTGGTTTTATGTCCTAAACCATTTTTGGTCTCATAGTTCCGTTTTTCTTTCTCTGCTATCTTATTTCTCTTTAACCAAAATTTTATGAAATATTGTAAATTGAAACTCTCAAGCCTTAATATGTTTAATACAGGGCACACATTTTATGATTATTTTTACTGTAACTGGTTACATCAGTTCCACTTCTGAGTATTATGTGATAACTAATTCTTGAAGACTATAGGGATATCATTTAAAGAGTTTTTATAAGATGACCTTTATCAAAAGATGCAGCCATGCAAGAACTTCCAAATCTTTGATGATGGTGAAGGCCCTTTGAGACTGGGGCTGGTTTCATATTCTGATTATGACTACTAGCCAACCCTATTTGTGCTTGTGGTTTAGTGGGGGCAGAAGACGAGGGAAAAGGAAGAGGTCAGGAGCTGATTGTGACCCATATTCATGGGTCCAAGTTTCAGGAGTTGAATCCTATCATGATTAGTCATTTTGGAAGCATCTGTGTGCATTTAAACCACATTACTTTCACTCTGAGTTATGTATTTGAGTTTTTAACCCCTAAAAATGTCTAGAATTCAGGTTAATGTCTCCTAGACATGTGCGTACATAGGCACAGTATGCAGGGTCCAGGCCTTACTTCTTTTGTGGCTTTTTAGGCCATTGCATTACGAGAGCCTATAACCAGAATTATGACCCTAAGGTCATAGAATGAAAGGGGCCTTGGAGATCAGAATCCAATCAGTGGTTTGAAGCTCTGGTTGCATGTTAGAATCACCTGAGAGCCTTTAAAAACTATCGATACCCAGAGAACCTGATTTAATTGTGCTGGTGGGTGGATTAGTGTTTATTGTTTAGGGAGGGAAGGGAGGTTTGAAATTTCTCAGGTGATTCTAATATACAGCCAGGATGAGGTTTGTTGATCTAGTTCAGTGATGGTGAACCTTTTGAGTTCGGCGTGTCAGCATTTTGAAAAACCCTAACTTAACTCTGGTGCTGTGTCACATATAGAAATTTTTTGATATTTGCAACCATAGTAAAACAAAGACATATTTTTGATATTTATTTTATATATTTAAATGCCATTTAACAAAGAAAAATCGACCAAAAAAATGAGTTCGCATGTCACCTCTGACACGCGTGTCATAGGTTCGCCATCACTGACTAGCTCTCTAATAGGTGAAGAACCTGATTCTTGAAGTTAATGACTTTTCTAAGCTCACACAGCTCGTTAGTTACAGAGGTAATTAGTAGCCACAGTTCTAGAGATCTTTGTTCTTAATCACACGGTTTTCCTCTTTAAATTGATCTTTTTAAAAGGTCATTTACTAAGTAATGTGTACCCTTAACATAAGTACAGGTTGCTTTCTTGAAAAACATATTTGCCTCTCAATCTAGTCTTCGTTATTATTTCAGCATCAGAAAGACAGATTAACGTTGATGGAGGCCGAGAAGTGCATCATGTTTGTAGAGCTGTCCAGTGCCTATCAGTATGCGTCTTTGGGAACTATGAAGTGACAAAAGTGGCAAAAAAAGCGCATTTTAACAAAAAGAGGATGTTCTTGGCTAACTTAGGTTTGTTAGTTACCTGCTGTGCCCAGGAGAAAGGTGATGGCTATCTCACAGGTTCCCTTACCTCAGGCATTAAAGTAGAAGTGAATAATCAGATGTGGTTAAGAGGGGAAAAGGTTACATTTCTTTTAATTCCCATTAAACGTACTTGCACTGCACCCATAATTAAACTGTTGAGAATGGTTCCTCCTGACTTGGGCAGACCTCTAGGACTCCAGCGTTTACCTTGTAAGGCCTGTTTATCACTTGTCTCCTACATGCACGCAAACACCTGCATTGCCCACGGATCAGGGCACTGAGATATTATGCAGCCATGAGTTTCTGTGGCGGCTCCCACAGTTTCACAATTGTAGGCTGCTGCTGCTGCTGCGGAGGGTGACTCCTCAGGAGACGGGGTCTTCCTTCGTAGGATAATGTGCACTCGTAGAGCATCTTCCCCAGGTGAAGAGACGAGGGCTGACCTGCCACACAAATCTTGTTTACGTGCCCACTGTTGCAGCTTTTTTTTAGATTAATGCATTCAGTTCTTTTTCAACATACTGTATTAAGAAAATGTTATTTTAACCTCACTTTTATGTTTAAAAAAAATACATATTTAAAGTTTCAAAATGACAAAGTCATAATAATTCCATATTGTCTCATAATTTTGACCTCAGTCGCCTTTGGAGTAACTCACCAAAGGGCCAGTTATGGTGGTGTGTGAGGAATCTGTCTTCTGCTGGGCCCATGTTGCCAGAATGCTGTTTTGTAATTTCCTTTGGCAGTACCGTCATCGTCAGTGATTCTCAACTAATACACTTCCTCTTCCTACAGCAGCAATACATGAGGGGGACTGTTTTCCTCTTTCTCAAAGCTGTGTCATCGACCTATGAAGTGAAGAAACTGGCCCTTTTGGACTTTGATCTGTGAGCCCTATGTAGCAGAGAGACTCTTTAAAAAAGAAGTGAAGTGTTGGTTTTGATATGTTTATCTCCTTAGAAAATGAAATGAAACTATGCAGACTTATTTTTAGGAGCTTTTAGGAGAGCTCTATTTTAAGAGAATGACACCATACAAGAACATCTTGTAGTTAAACTTTTTAATACTCGTGATTCTTAAAACCTGCAAGATATTTTTATTTGGTAAGTTAATGGAGAGGCCTTGTCCCACTAAAAAGTCATTTACTTGCTCTGGAAAAGTTAAGCAGACTCCATCCATCCAAAGATCTTGATTAAAAAATGCAAAGATAAGACTTTTAGGCCTGTGCGTTCGGGTGAGGTATCCCACTTACCCATTGCTTGTTCCTGAAGCTGGACAGAATATGGGATTTATTTTGTTTTCATACACATTCATCTCACCTGTAGGGAACAGCCTTGATCCTATGCTTGACTCCTCATTTTTCTCCCCACCTTTTCCTGTATCACAAATTGAGGGGTCCTGAAGATTCACTTTGGCTTCTTGCTGCTAAAGAAGTCCTTTGGGATGACACACATACAGGTGCGTGAGCATCAGCAGATATTACAACTGAGGTACAGTAAGTGAGTAAAAGATTGAGAAGAGAAAACTCTTTTTACACATTTGCATCACATGCCATTTCATTCATTCAGCAAATATTTATGAGAGGCATACTGTGTGCAGGGCATTCTGCTGGCCCCAGGGATCTAGTAGTAGCACAAGACAAATAAGGTTTCAGTTCACAGGAGTTCACAGTCTATTGGGGGAAGACAGAAAATAAACATGCAAATATGTGCTCTGTGAACTTGTCCTTATTGTCCATTCTCTTGCCTTTTTTCACATGTGTACTTCTGCTTTCCCTCGTGTTTCAGCTCTGGCTTGACGCTGGCCTTCACTTCTCTGCAGATTATATTCAGCTTGTTTTGGAGATGCAAGGCCACTGCAATGTGGCTGCTGCCGTTTGGGAGAAGTGAGGCTTTCCCAAATTCACCTCGGTTAGAGCATATCTGGGGCCCTGGACTGACCTGGGAGCCCCAACTTCTGTCTTATGGGGCCTGGTGTGGGACGGACCTCCCCCTGGAGAGCGGATGTGGAGCCTTGAGACAGACAAACTTATCTGCAACTGTTCTTGCCTCAAATTCAGAACTAAAGGAGGTCTTAGAGAGCATCTAACTATTTTACAGGTGAGGAAACGGAGTGAAGAGTGTCCTCGTGAGCCCAGAGCGCCACTGTTCAGTAATGTCTGCTGATAACCCTTGTGGTTTCACAGCTGTTGGTGTCAGTGCCTCCATTTCTGCAAAGTCTTCATTTGCTCCTAGGTGCTCCCTTCCCCCTCCTCTAGGCCGGCTCACACAGAGTGGCTGTGTTTCTCTTTTTTTCATTCTCAGCTCACCTTGCTGAAAAGGCCTACTTTATCCACCCCACCCTACCCGGCCCACGCCTGACTCCTGCCTGTTTCCTTCGTCATTTTTCTGTGACTCCTGTATATTCCCAAGTACAATGTAAGAGCCTTGAGAGAGCGCGCAGTGTGTCTACCAAACAAATAAGTGTTTCTGATACTTGGAGCTGCTTTTAGGATCACCATGTCCTCAGCCCATGAGGATAGCCTTTTCTGGGGTTTGACACTGAAAGGGGATGATGTGACTCTGGAGTGAGGTTACGTCACGTGCTAGAGTCTGGATACTTGTCGCTATGAAGGTGGCCCAAGTCTTAGACCTCCTGTGTTGATGTTGATACGATGTAGTGTAATTATGAAATGATGCTCTGCTATCTAAGGCATTTCTCACAGTGTCTTGTTTCCTACTGTAGACGTCCCTGAAAAAACTTGATCAGTGCCAGTCACAACCCATCACAGAAACTGAGGGAAACCTGATCTTGAGATGACCTTTCATTAAGAGAAAGTTGATATCCAGCCTGTCACCTATGTGTGTATCGCACTTTATGCAGCATCAATACGTACTGTCTAGGAAGAGTCACCCCGGAATTGTTCTGCCTCACATGG
Organism: Myotis davidii; assembly: GCF_000327345.1. Classification (NCBI taxonomy): domain Eukaryota; kingdom Metazoa; phylum Chordata; class Mammalia; order Chiroptera; family Vespertilionidae; genus Myotis; species Myotis davidii. Next base: position 1,160,652 of record NW_006300376.1, on the reverse strand, counting down.
ACGTATCCACTTATAGGAGCCAAGTTGTTGTATAGAGCTAAGTTGTCCCTAATGTTCTGCATTTGGGGGCATCAGTCTCAGACGTGTTGAGGGTTTATGTCCGTGGATTGGAAAATAGATGCCACATATGAAGGAAGAAGAGAAACCACCTTTTCAAGAGGGACCTTTTCAGGAGGCCAGTCTGTAGCTCTTTCGAGGTAGAGTTTTCTGAACAGGTGATTAGGCTAGTGATTGTGATAAAAGATCTCGATTTTGATCACATCACTGCCACAGACAAACTCAGTACCTTAACCATTTTATTCTGACCAAACAACTCTTATTTCTCAGCATCACAATTTCCCTAATTGGGAAAAGAAGTAAAGTAGCAGGCATCCGTATATTTTTTTTAAAAAAATTTAAATTCTTAATTGTTCCATAGTCTATTGTGATGTATTGCTCCATCAGTTTCCCATGGGTTGAGGCGATGGTAAAACATAAACATATGATTGGAATACTCTGGGCTTTTCTAGAGTGTGTGTCTTCTACTCTTCAGTCGGATTTCTTTTTTGAGACTTTTATCTTGAGATGTTTTTCTCTTTGTAGTGTGGCAGTTAACTAATATGCGATAACATTACAAAATGAAATGGACTACTCTGATGGGCTGAGGTCCTTCCAGTACTTGCTACTCGGGTAATCCCTTATGATGAAGATGCCAGGTTAACTTCTGGGCGCTCACCAGGTCTGCATGTCCAGATGCACCCCAATCCTGCAGTGGAGAGGTGAACACAGAGCAAGGCAAGCTCCTGGCAGCCTTATTGGAGGGCAAGGCCAATGTAGGAAGTGACCCCTGCCCCAAGCAAATGAACTGCATTAACTTTCCCCTAGAAAAGTGAATTCATAGAAAAATCCAACAGAGATACCTTTGGGAGTTTTCAGTACATGTTTGTAATTTCTTATTCATTTATTTTAAGACCTTTACATGTGCGTGGGAGAATTCATGTCATATTTTTCCTTGTGTTTAGAGAAATTAAGAACTTGGTTCCTGATGCCATTGATAATTTATTTTAAATTCAGAGCCGGCAGAGGGAGGACACAAGATTTTAAGCTGATCTCAAGTATTTTTCCCCATATAGCTAAAGTGGTACCTTGATTAAAAAGTATCAAGATCTAATATGTCATGCTTCTGTGTAGGCATATGTCGTCAGGATAAAGGATAGCTTGGAAGAGAGAGGGGCCGTCAAAAACCTTAGGTGACTTTTTAAAGGAAACCTTGGTCTTCTAAAACTCAAGTTCATGTCCCATCCCCGATAGTTAAATGAAAGCCCTTTTAACTGAAAAATCTCCTCCCCTGCCTTTAATCTTGTTGCTATTTCCACTTCTGACGATATATGTGAATGTCCATCTATATCTAATACCAAATCTCAGAGAATGTGTCTGGATCAGTGTAATATTCTGTTTTAGTGCTATTTTGGTTGAGACTTTTGATATTTTCCAAAACTTCAGTTTCCCATGGGTTGAGAGAATGGTAAAAACTACATCATTTCTAACTCAGATTTCGTAGTCCTGGATCCACTGGAGATCATAACTTGTGAATTTTTTTTACATTTCTGTGATGCCATAATTTGTCATTTTCCTCCACTTTGCCCAAATTTTGGTTTTGGTGATTTATTTTAATTTGGGAGTTATAGTGGATTGAAAAGTATCCCTTCCAAAATTCGTGTCTACCTGGAACCTTAGAATGAGACCTCATTTGGAAATAGGCTCTTTCCAGAGGTAATTGGTTAAATTACGATGAGGTCATACTGGACGCGGGTGGGCCCTAACTTCGGTGACTGGTTTCCTTGAGAGAAGAGGGGAGGACAGAGATGTGGAGAAGGCGGAGTGAAGGCTGAGGCGAAGACTGGAGTGATGCAGTTCCCAGCCCGGGAGCACCGGGAGGAGCCAGGCGGGATCCTGGGCCTGCAGAGGGGCATGGCCCTGCCAGCACCTTCCGTTTGGACTTAGAGCTTCCAGCGCCGAGAGAATGAATTTTTGTTTCTGCAGCCCCTACATTTACAGTAACTTGCTGTGCTAACATTAGGACACACAAGCACAGGGATGGAAGAGAGGGGCAGGCAGGGTTGCAGGTAGAGAATAAAGTTTTAATTAGATTAGAATTAAAATGTTAATCATTCATAAGCAACTTGCTGGTAACTTAAATTTCATTCTTTTTCCTGCTGTGAGGGGAAGCAGGGAGGCATGAGTTCTCCTTGATTTCCCAATTAGAACTATCAGAACGTTTCCCTCCTCTCATGTCGGCCGTGGCTTGTCCTAGGCTCCCTCTCCACTTACTGACTTTCTTCTTGGCCTGGTTTGGGAAGCTGGTGATGAGGCTTCACACCCCAGGCCTCACAGTCCTGGTGGAGTGTGGGCTGTGAGATTTACAGCACGGCCATGTGGCCTGGATGACAGCTTTGGTCTAGAACAGCCGGCCTTCCAGGTTCCTCATCGGAAGGAGGTGTTGAAGCAGGATCCTCTCCTCCCTGTTCCTGTCAGGGCTTGAGAAGACGGAGCCCTGTCAGGTTCATTATCTCTGATGGTGGTGAGACTAATCCAGAATCTCTCTCGAGTCCCCTCAGCTCCTAATTAACACCCATCACTGCACAGTTAACCCATTTTGTGTGTGTGTGATGAGCACTTTTAAGATTTACTCTTGTAATACATTCAAATATGTGGTATTAACTATAATATGTAATGTGTATTATTAACTACAGTCATGGTGTATATTTTATCCCCATGCCTTGTTTATTTTATAACTGGAAGGTTATACCTTTTGGAAATAGCTGCTACTTTTTTAAAATATATTTTATTGATTTTTTACAGAGTGGCAGGGAGAGGGATAGAGAGCTAGAAACATCGATGAGAGAGAAAAACATTGATCAGCTGCCTCTTGCACAACTCCCACGGGGCATGTGCCCGCAACCCAGGTACATGCCCTTGACCGGAATCGAACCTGGGACCCTTCAGTTAGGCTGATGCTCTATCCACTGAGCCAAACTGGTCAGGGCAATAGCTGCTATTTTAAAAGTTGCTACTATGTGCCACGTTCTTTACATATATTACCACTAACCCTCCAGTTAATCCTTGGGAGCACTGTCTTGCATGCTTGTCTTCCACGTGTGGCTGACTCAGGTAACTAACACCCCTCTGTGGGTTGCTGGAGAGTGGACTTGGACCTGTGACTCAGGCTCCTTCCCTTGATTTTTGCATGAACTAGTAACTTCATGGAGCCAGTGGTGGGCTTTTAGTGGGGAACTGGAGGAGTGGCTTTAGAGTTCTTTCAGACACCTGTTGGTTTGGGGATTCATTTCTGTTTGGTCACTGACTTGTGTGACTGTGGTTTACTATGGGTCAGATACAAAGTGTACTACAGTGGGGCCTTGACTTACGAGTGTCCCGACTAAAGAGTTTTTTGAGATACAAGCCGTCTCTCGGCCACTTTTTTGCTTTGAGTTGCGAGCTAAAATTCGGGTTACGAGCCAGCTTCAGATACCCCACTGCTAGTTGGCGCAGCGAACGTCACAGTGAACGCCACAACATAAGCACAGCATCACGTGTCTCACTCATTCATTTTTAAAACAAATATATTTTATTGATTTTTTTACAGAGAGGAAGGGAGAGAGAGATAGAGAGTTAGAAACATCAATCAGCTGCCTCCTGCACATCTCCTACTGGGGATGTGCCCGCAACCCAGGTACATGCCCTTGACCGGAATTGAACCTGGGACCTTTCAGTCCACAGGCCGACGCTCTATCCCCTGAGCCAAACCGGTTTCGGCTCATTCACTTTTTGATTTGACATACGAGTAATTTGAGTTACGAGCTCTGTCATGGAACGAATTAAACTCGTAAGTCAAGGCCCCACTGTATTCAGAACTGTCAGTGAGACATGGTGTGAAGAAATCCTTTGGGTTGGGCTATTATCTCTGAGAAATTCTCCCTTGGGAGAACAGGGGGTCTCTGCTTCCATAGGCTTTAGGTAGGTGGGTGAATGGAGACACCACCACCAAGAAAAGCAGATTTCTAGGGGTGGGGGGTGGGGGAGGATATTTGCAAGAAATTCCTGGCAGAAGTTTGGCTGCGGAATCAGATCTCATAATTAAAGGTATTAAAAATATTTTGTGAGTGGTTGACTCTTTGCAATGCAGTTACTAGGGTTTAAGGCAGGCTGCCAAGACAGAAACAGAAAATGTTGCATAATGTAAGTTGCTGGCCAGGTTAAAGTGTTTATTTCTGTTGAAGAGCTTACTGCTTTTGTCTTCAAGGTAAAAATATTTATGAGTAGGACCTAAAATGCTGGTTTTAATTGGCTGCTGGAGTTGCAGAACCCATGTGCCCGAAGATAAAATGTGGCTAGCAGAGTACTAATCACATGTGTGTGTTGGAAAAAAATTCAGAACTCTCAGTTTCATAGTAAAGATAGGTGAGTAGTGTCTGGATTGTGTCCAGAAGATAGACTGAAACCCTATGATAAATGCAGAGCAGGCAGAATGGTTCTTCCTGATAACTGAATAGAGCCATGGTGTGGGGGAGGGGAGGGGCTGGAGGCAGTTGCAGAAGGTGGCCATGGCCACAGTAGACTTTTAAAGGTACAAATCTGGCTGTAAACCTGAAGTTTAAGGAGAGCATAAAATTATATCCAATAGAATTGCTTGTGAGATGTCTTCTTGAAAATTGGTAATACATTAGAAAGATCAAGTGGATAGTTAAGTCATTAACTCACATAATTCAAGTCTCAAAACTGATTCCCCCCCGAATTGTCCTAATAACTGATTTCGAAAATGACATTTCTTTCATCATAAACGATCTAGAGAACTGCCTAGGTTCCCCATATTTGATACATAATCTTTGGCTGAGTGATGTTCAAAACCTCTTGCTCACATTCCTCTAATCTTTTTAAATGTTTTTATTTTACTTAATATTTGAAAAAAAATCACTATGATAACTGTAATAGTTTTATAAAGTAAAATGCTTTCCATGGATCTCTTCATCAGAACTTTTCATGTTGGTAAATTCCTAAAAAAAATGCACCCAATTTAAAACTCAGTGCTGCTGCAGCTCTTCCAGGGTTTTTACCTCACACCAGAGCTGTCATGGGGCTGCCTACCAGCGTTCCTTTCCCAGCGAAGGACTTGTTAATCTAACCCTCGTACTTTTGTATCTCAGTCTGTATTGGGTACCTGCCCCTCTGCCCCCCGCCCCTGTCCCCCCGCCCCAGTTGGTAGAATGAGAAGGCATACTTTTATTAACTGGTTATTTTGTAGTACAGTTCCCTTAACAGATTAATTTGCCATGTATGAATGTACCCTATCATTCAAATAAATAGTGGTCCATGGACTCAATTTTTTAAAAAATATGTTTTATTGATTTTTTTACAGAAAGGAAGGGTGAGGGACAGAGAGTTAGAAACATCGATGAGAGAGAAACATCGATCAGCTGCCTCCTGCACACTCCCCACTGAGGATGTGCCTGCAGCCAAGGTACATGCCCCTGGCCGGAATCGAACCCGGGACCCTTGAGTCCGCAGGTCAACGCTCTATCCACTGAGCCAAACCAGTTAGGGCATGGACTCAATTTTAAGCAAGGTAATTTCCTTTAGGTAAAAATTGAAACTCTGAGCCTAAGCATTCTTCTGATTTTTGTAACAGAATAATGACCGGGTAGGTCAGGTGTATCATTTGTGTAACCCCGAGAGGCCTGGAATGGGCTATGAGAATGTTGTAGGCCTGATTATTTTAAAGTTGTCTTTGAGCTGATACCAGCAGGAGTGTGCTTGCTTTGGCACATGTGGGCTCTTAGGCTCCTGAGAGATAACTTCCTAGGTGAGCTGGTATACTTTTCTTGAAATGAGTGGCCTAGATCAGGCCTTCTGTCTCCAACCCTGTCCAATAAAGATAAGCTTACAGCCTTCTGCTTGAATAAATGCATGTCCTCTGCTGAACTGAATTATCTAAATCAGTCCTATTTTATGTCCTCCCTTTCCATAAAGATCCTTATTTCAGGCTGAAAGTCTAGGTCACTTGGGCCATATTTAGGCGTTAACATTTTCCTCCTTCATGTCAGTTGCTACGGAGAATTTTGGCACTTGATCATGGGCATCATTTAGTAGGTGTGTTCTTTGGGAGAAGGGGAGAGGTTTATTCCTCTAGTCTTATAAAATCAGGGAATGCTTTGAGTCAATTTGTGGGCAGTTTAGTACTGAGTAAGTGCAGTACCATGTGTTAAGTTAGGAAAGCTAACTTGTGCTAGTGAAAACTTTTCTAAATCGGTTTTAAAGTGATTAACAAATGAATGCTTGTATTAAAAATTCTCATTTTTAGGATGCAGATTTATCTACAGTATAGTTTTCTAGTCAAATAAAAAACTTTGAATTGATGAATCAGTTTTCTCTATTAACAAAGTGGAAATACATCTGGATTTTTCTCTCTGGCCTCCCAGTGTTGATCTTGTTTATGTGAGCAGAAATAATTTCACCTGTCTGTCTGTGTTACCTGCCCTGAGATTCCGTGATCTGTTTTGTGTTCATCATTCTGACCTAAACAGGATCATAAAGCTTTCAAACATTTTTCCCAGCTTGTTACTTCATGCATCTGTGCTACTCAAGAAGGAAGAGGAGAAAATAACTCTCTCTTGATTTTATCATCTGCATCACATGATCTGTACAACTTTGAAAACTCATTTGTCAGTGTGGTTACTGGGAGGATAGTTTACCACATGCTCTGAGAGTTACTTTTTCAGTCTCTTCCCTTGCCTTCCGTTTAAAGAAAAACATTTAATTTTGCTCAGGGGTAAATTTTATCGTTTTTTTTCTGGTACATGATTTCAAAGTTGATGATTTGTTTGTGAGAAGTTACAGGTCTTTGCCTTGTGTTCCTAGTTATTAACTCTCCTGAAAAAAACAGCACAGAATAGCACATCTTGTTAAAAGGGTTTCCTGGTAGGTCTGTGGACTGGTACCAGGTCTTTGGGGAATGAGGGCTGCCTTGACCACCTAGCCATTTCAGGTCTTTGAACCCAAGACAGCTGACGTTGGGTTGATCCTTAGATCCATCTCAGACTCAACGTCTCCGTGTTGCTTGTCCTAGTTGTTCCCAGTTGCTCGCTCATTCTTGTCTCTCTCCTTTTATGTTTCCTGGACATTTTCTAAAGGAGGCTTCTTCTCTCTTTCCCATCCACCTATTTTCTCTCTGTGACTTTTTCCTGCATCATGGTTTTCAACCTTACTGCATTTGAGAATTACCCAAGGAGCTTTAAAAATCCCCTTGTGTCTGAGTCCCATCCTAGGCCAGTCAGGTCAGAATCTCCAGGTATAGGGCGTGGGCATCTATATTTTTAAAGCTCCCATCTGATTTCAACGGATAGTTAGGATTGAGAACCATTGTCTTAGAAAAATGAGAGATCTTGGCTGTGAAAGTTATCCACTATTTTTGTATTGACTTTTAGATCTATTTTCACCTCTCGTCCATGGGAAGATTACAAGGTGGAATTTGCTCCCTGGAAGCACCGTATTAAAAGGAGCACCGTCAATTTGGGATCTAAGAGAACAATTGGCCTCCAGGACAAGGGTATCATTGCTTAACAAGCTGTGTTTATCTAGGATCTCCTCCTGTACTTCCTTTCCTATAAATGAATGTGGCTTTTTTAAAGTTTCCAACTCCCACTTGTTTTTCTAGTCTCTAGTGGACCCCAGTTAACTTATTTTGAAGTTTTCAGGAATTTGTTAGAAGAGATGGTGCTATTTCAAGTCATTGCATAAGACTTGAAAACTGAGACACACAAACTTAGTGTTCTTCTCGGTGCAACCTGCTCTGGTATCCCAGAGGGTCTACTGTAGCCTGGTGCCTCCGTTAGTGGTCCTGTAAGAGTGACCTCCAGATCAGCATCACCTAGGAACATCCAGGAATCTGTTAGGACTGCAGATTCTTGGGCCCACCCCAGGCACACTGAATCAGGAACTCTGGACCTAACCATCTGTATTGTAACAAGGCCTCCAGGTACTTCTGCAAGTTGAAGTTTGAGAACCACTGCTTGTAAGTCCTTTGCTAAGTCTGGAATTTCTCTGAATTCCTAGGAGTCAAAAATCAAAATTCTCATGCCATCTTGGCTTCAGAATCCAGACAAGAGTGGGGAAAGATGAACAGCCAGGCTGTGGTGGTGTCTGTTGAAATGTAGCAGAGACCTAGCCCCCGTGAGTATTCTGGACTCGGACGGAGCCTCGTTGCTGTGTAGCTTTCTGCACAGAGCAAGGGCACCCACCGCCCTGCAGGGTAATGAAGGGCCTGCTCAGGTGCATTGGGGGAGCCGAGTGTGCGTCCTAGTCACATTGTGTGCAGAGGATTTGTGTTTAGCTTGGCTTCTTTCTGTTTTCCGATCTTTCCCCTTGTTTGTTTGGGTCTTTGGGAAATGTTCCTCGTTTTCAGACCAGCATCCGACAGGGGAGTAGTCACACTGACTCATCCACGGACAGACGTGGGACATGTGGGAGAAAGATAAGATTAAAATGTGCTGGGTGTAATCAGTGTGAGAGGGTGAGTGAAGGGAAAGTGATGCAGCTCTTGTGACGAGGCCCGAGGCGAGGCCATGGTGAGGAGATGACATCCATCTTGGCTCCGACACCAAAAAGGCACACAGCCTCTCCTACCACAAGGGGAAGCCAGGTAAAGATCAGAACCAGTGATGGCTGTGTGTGGGTATCATTGGATTCTGTAGTCCATTAAGCAGGGCCTCATGATCGGCCGTATCAGGCATAGCTGATGGCTTTAGGAATATAAATAGTGCAAAGAACAGTGGGTTGGCCAGGACTTGGAAGTTCATTTCAGGATCTCTTAGCAGCTGCTTAGGAATGTTGTCTGAGATTCATAAATACTCTTATATCTGACACATTAAAAAGCAAACAAAAACACAGGATTTGTTTGCATTACAGGATGTCGCATATTCTGTAAGCAGCGTATCTTTTCCTACAAGAAGTACTATCCGCGATGGCGTGGCTTTGGTGCTGCACTTCAGAGGGGTTTCTCCTTGGGAATGGGAGGGCAGGCACATCACTCTCCTCAGATTCCCCAGGATTCTTGAGAAGGATCAAGAGGGCAGGCCCAGGTGCGGAGACATCAGAAGGTTGTTGCAGTGATGGGATAAGCTGCATCCGGGGACTTACGTCTGTAGCCAGCGTTAGGAGGAGGGTCCTGAATATCGTGCCATTAACACTGTAAACAGCCTTGGCCGGGTTGCTCAGTTGGTTAGAGCACTGTCCCAATACGCAGGTTTGATTCCTGGTCAGGGCATATACAGGAATCAGTCAATGAATGTATGAGTAAGTAGGACAACAAATTGATCGATCTCTCTCTCTCTCTTTCTCTCTCTCTCTCTCTCAAATGAATAAGTAAAAACAAACAAAACCCCACTGTAAACAGCATTCAAAATTGGGCTCCAAGGAGAGTACTAGGGACTTTTGAGATCAGTCATCAGTCAGATGCAGCTGGTGGGAACTTGAAGTGCTTAGGACAGTGGGATGCTTCCCACAGCTGCCACTGCTCACAGATGAAGCGTGTAAACACGTGTGAGTTCACTTCCATTTTGATTTTCCAAAAGGGTGCTCGCATATTTGGGGGACAGGGATGGGAGGGTATCTTGAAAATACCTGGTTTCTAGGATGCATTTTCAGAGGAGTGAAGTGCCTTCAGGAACAGTCAGGCTCAAACGAAGAAGCCTGTCTGTCAGCAGTCTAGAAGGCGTGGCTTCCAGCCCGAGGATCAGAGGGATCTGAGTGCTTGGCTCCTGTGGCCCAGGTATGAAGATGGCACTAGGGACATCTCTCTGCTCAACACTCTTTGGAAATCCCTGCTGGGAGGCCATAGAGGAGGGCTTTGGTTTTGAGAAGAAGGTCCCTATGTCTCCGACTTCTGCATAAGGCTGAGTTGGGGAGGTTTGTAGTTGAAATTGGAAAGCTTTTATCCCCTCCCCACCAAAAGGGCAAAACCCATCAGATCTTTAGTCTGCATTGGTACAGATAGGTGTGGTGTGTGTAGTCCCAGCCTTAGGTTTACCTATCATTTTCATGGTCATAACTAAATGCTGCTGTTGACTGAACATTTATTATGTGGCAGACACTGCTGAGAGCTTTATAGGTATTAGGTTTTCCTCTTTACAGATGAGAAAATTGACATACAGGCTGGTTAAGTGACTTAGCCAAGGCTGGACAGTTGGTAGGTGATAGAGGATATCTGCATCGGCATGTCTCTACTTTGACAAAATAAACTCTAAAATTGCTAATTTATTCAGGCTTTAGGAATTTTGATTTTATAATACTGCCTGAAACTTCACTGGGCTGTTCCTCTCACTTATTTCATTTTGGTTTAAAAAAAAAAAAAGAGAAAGGGAAGCTTGCATAATCTTCTATAAAAATTAAGACACATGTGTTCTACCTGGCTTGTCACTCTTTCAGAACACATAAAGAACAGAGTGGAGTGTTAGGCTGTGGACAGGCATTCGCAGTGAACTCAGAGACCCTTAAGACTTGCACTCCTGTGAAATGCAATTATTCTTAAGGATGGGACTTTCCAAATTGCCTGTTTGCCCAGGCTGCCAAAGAGATGTCTTCCAAGGAAGGTGGCCCAGGTTGTATTTTGCAGATTCAGAAATGAGACAGAGACGCTTTCACTCTGCACCACATCTGAGTTTCCCTGCAGTCACTGCTTTTCCTCTCTTCCTTTCCCCTGTGGAAGCAGAAGCGGCCTAAGTGTGGTCTACCACCGGGTGAACAACCTTGTCGTGCTTGGCCTGGTTTCGGAAGCCAATTGGTCATTCAGGTCTAGCTTTTATTCTCTTCTTTGGATCTGCTTCACACTTTGAGGCCCAGGACATTGTGTATGATGGTTGAAGAAGGTGAACTGACGTGAACAGGTGTTGAATGATGGAAGCATCAGGACAAGGAGGCCAAGTTTCAGACAATGCGGGTGGTTAATTGATTGGCAAAGAGGGATCGTCTAGTGTTGGGTGATGGCCCAGTAAAACCACATAGGCAGGAGCTGGAGGGTTATAGTTGTGTGATTGTGATGACATATCAGGGGCAATGGCTGGGTTTAGGACAGTTAGACCATTATGTAATTTCTTCAGAGAGCATTATCTAACAACACATGCGTACTCTCAGTTAAATGGTATCATTAATGAGCACATTTTATAATTAAAAATGGAACCATTGAGACACTTTGGGGAGGAAAGTGAACCATAGTAGTTCATACTCTGGAATGAAAAAGGAGAAAGCAGAGTTATTTTGTGGCTCTGGGATAATAAAAATAATGTTTTGTGCTTTGATAGTGTTTTCCAAGGAGTTTAGAATTATGAATAATTTCTTCTTTGTCGAAGCGGGAGAAGCATTCTGTCTGTAAACTAAATCCCAGAGTCCCCTGTGCTTGAGGGGCAAAGGAATGAGAAGAAAGAAATAGGAAACTGTATGTTCCATCTTTTCTCCATTATCACCCTTTCATGAAAAATGATCTGCAGCTTGCTGCCAAAGCTTTGTTACAAGAACTTGGTTGTCTGGTATTTCTCATCTGCATGAAAAATAAAAAGCATCTCCATTTTCTCTGAGATTAATGATAAAGATAAAGCTTTCTCAATACTTTAAAATATAGGCTGCATAGTCTCCAAGAAAAGCCCTTAAAACAACCAAGGCTATTTTTTGAATATTATATAAAGAGTTTTAATTGTCATATAGGGACAAAATATTTTCCTTGCACTCTTTTACCCCCACAGAAAGAAGGGGAAATCAACCTTCTCTCTTGGTTGGCCTGGCATGGGTCATTTATTTACTAGCCACTTCAGTGCCTGCCAGTTGCTTTTAGATTAAGTAGAGGGATCATCCTAAACATCTTGTTCTCCAGATGTGGGAAGCAGGCCCAGCAGACTTGTGACTTGTCCTAAGACTCGCGGTGAGTGGAGGTGAAGGTGAAGCATGTGCTAAGAAGCCTGAGATTCCCAGCCCTGTGTTCCAGCAGGAGACAGTGTTCCTCCGAGAAGTCACATGGAAATCTCTGTAACTAGTTGTGAGAACTCGGAAACATCTCTTTTCTCAGTCGTTGGCAAATAACATTTTCAAAGAGGTTAGACTTTTTTAAATGAAAATTTCGCATTCTGCCTGTAAACAGAGCTGTCTTAAAAGAGCTAGGAGAAAATAAGTGAGCTGTTTGTAAGATAATTCATTTACCCTATAAACCGTAATACCTGTCAGTTGGGTTTTTGTCATGTAGATAAGTGACTCCTAGAAGATATTAAAGGGTGGGTTTATTTACTTATTTATTTTTGAGGAGGTAATTTGTCAGGGCAGATTTTTGATATTTTGATTTCTCTTGCTTCCTATATATAAAGATAAGAAAGCCAAGTCTGACCCAGTAAAAACAGTGCAGTAGTTCAGTCCACCCCTCCATCTATTATTCACCACCTGTGTTAGGTGTAACTGGCCCCACATCTGCCAGCCCAGTCCATCTCACATGGGCCCTGTATCCTCAGTGATTTTCTAGGGGAAGGACTCATCTGAGAAGCAAATTAATGCTAAATTGATAATAGAACCTCTTGAGTTGTGGAACTGAACGCCTTGGCTGTCATCTGATTTAACCCATTATTTCTGGATGAGGAGATTAAGGATGAGAGACACAAAGGAGCTCACCTGGAAGGGCACAGTGACGAACTGAGTTGGTGGTCACCACAGTCACCACTTTTGGAGGAAGAGCCCGCACTGCTGTCATGAAGACCTGGACATGCCTACACTTGTCTGGACACGCTGCTCACTTCAGACACCACTACATCATCCTCCAGGGAGGAGCCAGGCTTTGTAATTGGCGGTGGCCAGTGTGGAGGCATTCTGTGGAAATGTACCTGTGGGAGAGAGACATCCTCAGACAGCCAAAATGCTGCCTTATAAACCTCCGGACCTGGGAGAGGGATTACCTGGTGGCAGAGGAGCAAGCCCCATCACTGAATCCAAAGTGATGGGACCTGAGTTTTCTAAGTGGTTGTAACTTGGAGGGTTGTGACTTTGGGGGAAAGCATTACACACCGTGTAATGTTCCAAAAACTAGGTGCCTTGTGCCAGAGGAGTGGGCACCGTTAGCCGAATCAGTGGCTTTATTTGGCAGCAGTTAGCGGCAAGGGAAATTCACAGTTTTACCAGTCGTAATGCTGGGCAGTCCATACATTAAGTACTGTTTGGTAGACTTGGAACTCTTTTATTGGGAATTAAATTCCCTAAGCAGTTTTCTGTAACTGTTAAAGTCCAAGTGACAGCGCTAAGCTCTTCTGTAGGTATTGGAGAAGTGTGGTAGTCTTTGTAACAAGCAATTTCTTTGGCTTTGGCATTGAGAGCGAAAGCCCCACTTCTGGTCACTTTTAATGTTACCTGGAGACTTCAGTCTCAACACGGATTACCGAAAGGCTTGTAAAATGGGTTTCTAATGCTGTTGTGAATTTATCTATATGTGCTTTAAAGGCGAACTAAAACATACAGAAAATGACCTGACTAAAACTCCTGTGAGCAAAGTTTTCTTAGTAAACACAAATGGTTTGGCAGTTCTGGTCTCTCGGCAGCAGGTTGATGGCTGTGGTGTTAGTTTCAGTAGCCTGGGCCAGGGGCCAGGCCTGACCCCAGGACTCACATGACATGATCATTTGGAGACAGAGCACTGGAAGGTGCTGCCTGAGCCACACCCGTGCTCATCCCTTCACCTGTCTCCGTCCCCTGGCACGGTGATGCTTGGAAGACCAGATGGATGTAGAAGGGGTCGACGCCTTTGCTGACTTTACAGGGCAGTCAGTGATGGGGGTGTGCACACAGAAAGTTGCAGCATTGCTTGGGAGGGCCCAGAGTCTCTCTTGCCTGTGAAGAAAGGAAGTCTTGATGTGCTGTGCATCCTGACAAGTATTTCTGCCCATCCTTCCTCATTTTCACCTATGGTAATGAAATTTCTGACGGTCTCTAGTGTGTTGTTGGAGTTAATTTTCTGCTGTTGATAAAAGCATTACAGTAATACTTGAAAGAATTCCTTGTAGAAGTTTTGCAACCCTCCAGGAAAAGTGATAAAACACAGAACCCCGCTTGCTAGGGCGGAGGGAGTTGCCGTTCCTTTCGTTGGGCTTTGTTATTTGTTTGTGTAACTGAAAGAATACGGAGTCTGCTTTTTGTAAAGGAGATAACTTGGCTCATCCCTAACGTGCAGAGTGTTGGGTGAATTAATGAGGGGAACACACGTACTAATAATATGTGGCACTTACTTGGTCTTTTGGACGATTTCACCAAGAACCTTGCCATCTGGGAACTCGCATTTATGGGGATGCAGAGCCAATTTTGTATGATACCATTTCCAATGTGTATTTAAAGTGGTTTAGATTTTTATTTGGCCAAAACCTGGGAGGTTGTAGACTAATAAAGTAATAAAGATGACAGCTGTCCCTGAATAGCCTCAGAAGCACTCCAATGAGAGGTAAAAGGCGCAGGAATCTTAATTCATTTCATAGTGATGAAATTCAAACATGGTAGCTCACACAGGATCATAGAGTTGAATTCACAGTCCAGGGCTTTGACATGTAGAGGAGGAAGACATTTCACTCTACCCTTCTATGTTCTTTTGGCTGATCTAATAATTAAATCTACATGAGACAGATTAATAAGAGAAAATAACGAAACCTAATTACAAACATTTGTACTGGAACCCCACATACACGAAAGGTTCAGAGACCGAAAGTTAAAATGAGGCATACATGGCACCAGCACCTCAGGCTTCAGAGGGGAAGAAGGTCATTTGTGGGACGATAGATGTTCAGTAACTAGAAGTTTGCCCGGCCCTATAGGTAGGTCATAAAATTTATCTCTGATGATAACTCTCATTTTGGGAAAGGCCCCTGATTTAGATTCTTGTAGGTAGCTAAGGGAGGGGCAGAAGTTTCTGTGAGCCTACAGGGTCTCCATTGCTTTCAGCTCAAAATAATCCACATGGCAAAGTAGCATGGCTTGGGAAAACCTGTTCTGAACCATCAGCCACCTGACATTGCTATTTCCAAAGTCTTTAGGTCATGAAGAGTCTTTGTCATCTTATTTTCCCAGCTCCTGGGAACAGAAGTTCCCCACCTGGAGTTTAAATTCTTCTAGAGGTGCCTCAGTCTAAGCCAGGTGGGTCCCAAAGCTGGTCTGGGCTCACAGGCCTGGGCACCAGCTGCTGACTGCTGAGTGGGGAATCCCAGTTGACAGTGCATCCACGGCTCCTTCCCTCTCCAGGAGGGGCCTCTGCCCTTCCTCAGCCCTTCAGCAGAGTGTGGCTGGGCTCTCACTCCCAAGAGAGCAGAAAGCCTCTGCAATGTGTGCCCCATACTTTTCCTCCAATTTAGAGATGCCTTTTACCTCCCATTAGTGCTTCTAAGGTTATCCAGGGCGCCTTAGGAGCAGCTATCGTTATTATTCTACTAGAGGCTCAGTGCACGAAATTTGTGCACAGGTAGGGTTCCTAGCGGCTGCAGGCTGCCGGCTGCTGGCTGGAGCCTCCCATCCCCGGCTGCCAGCTGGGGCCTTCCTTCGTTCCACGCCACCGCCTCGTGGCCAGTGCATGTCATAGCGAGCGATCGAACTCCTGGTGGGTCGAACTCCCAAGGGGACACTTTGCATATTAGGCTTATATATATATATATGTAGATTAGTCTGTAGACTGCTAGGTTTTTAGCCAGTCAAAAACCTAAACCACTTTACACATTGGACTCATTATCACTCAAAATTGGCCTCTACAGAGTATGGAGTGTGCTTCCTCAGGCATCTGGACCTTTCATTCTGACTCTGCCCTTATGCATCCTGAAAGGTTACATGGAGAGGGGTTTGGGGCACAGACTCATGTTCTGCCCAGGCCCACCTCATTTCCATCTTGCATTCTCAGTAGGTTCCTTGCTACACTATTGTCTCTAAAAACAACACAGATCTGCCATTTCTGGATGGAGCAAGACTAGGAAAAAGCAAAGACCACCTTACCTTAAGATGTAAATTTCAAATTTATGTTTGTGCTCCAGGTGTACCATAGTGGCAACTTACAAAATTATGTGCAGTATGAAAGGATGAAGCCTAAGGGTAAGGACAGTATAGTACTTGACAGGTGCTAGAGGTAGGCCACACACTTGGCTCTGGAGTTTCATAGCAGCTGAAGCAGAAAGGGACATAAGATCAGCTTCCACCTGTGTAACTGGCTTTAAATAAAAACAGATCGGTTTCACAGGAGAAGCTTGGCTTTTTCTGTTACCTAGAAACTTTTTTTCTTAGGACGTCATAAAGGGAGCATTGATCTAATAGATGACATTCTCATATTTGAAAGGGAGTTCTCTAAGTTCATGAGCCAGTCTGCTTGTTTGAGTGTTCTTTCCTCAGTGATATATTTGTCTGCTTGTCTGGCCTTGTAAATTCTTTTCTGCAATGCCAGGAGTTTGGTTGGGTGTGCTTGGCTCCAGATTTAGGAAGTGACTGGACTTACAGGTGAAGCAATTGGATTAGGTTCTTTGGGAAAGTTCTTGGAGCAGCCCATGGGAGGAAACTGAGACAGGTTGGGGAAACTGAGGCATGAGACAAGATAGACCGAAGGCAAAAGTCTTGGTATAAGGAATCGCCTGTCCAGTGGCCGGCAAACTGCGGCTCGCGAGCCACATGCGGCTCTTTGGCCCCTTGAGTGTGGCTCTTCCTAAGCCTTAGGAGCACCCTAATTAAGTTAATAACACTGTACCTACCTATATAGTTTAAGTTTAAAAAATTTGGCTCTCAAAAGAAATTTCAGTCGTTGTACTGTTGATATTGGGCTCTGTTGACCAATGAGTTTGCCGACTACTGGCCTGTACCAAGAAGTAGTAGCAGGAACTCAGCAGAAGGGGCTGGAGTTGGTGTGGTCTAGCCTCCAGCAGGACTCTGCGTAGGAGACAGGACTGGTTCTCAGGAAGTTGGCCTCAGGGAAGGAGCTAGGAAGCCAGGAAGGAAATTGATTGAGCATTTATTGAGTACCATCCTCACAATAAACCTGAAGGTAAAGGTTTTCCTTTTTAATTGTTGAAGAAACAGGCTCAGAGCTGGGTCTGGCCTGTGATTGGTTCCCAGTAGGTGTTTGGTGCATCCAGTGGACCAAAGCTCCCCCAGCTTCTGAGAGGCAGAGCAAATTCAGACCCAGCCTGCCTCTGCCTGCTCCTGGTTCCCACTGCTCTATCAGAGGGGGCTCTGTCCCTTAGAACAAGGGCTGGGGGCTGGAGCAAACCTCCAGGGGGCAGATGAGGGGTCCTGACACTGCTTCTCCCTGGGCAGAATTGGTCCTCAAACTGCTCAAGGGGGTGAAGTGGTTCCATTGAAGGGCATCAGTGTGGGCATTGATGGGAATGGGTTCTCAGGGAGCACTGGGAGGTTTGTGTGCACATTTGTGGAACATATATTTTGCCAGTTCTACAGTAATATATATATGTATGTATGTGTGTGTGCGCATGCACATGCATGCGCACGCACGCGTGCGCACACACACACAGGCACGCGGGCATGCACACACAGATTCCACACTTTGCCTTTAAAGTGAAAGCTGTGGCTCAGTACTGCCCTTGTTTTCCTCCCTTCCATTTCAGGCCCGTCATGATCAGCAAACAGACAAGGCATTGTTTAAAGTACAATGTACCCTCCTGCTTCTGCATTGTCATCAGAAACCCTTGATGACATGTTTAATTTCTCTCTGAGGTTATCTGTTCTTAGTCCACGGGCCTGATGGTACATTTAGTTCTGGAACCTGGAACTTATCTTTTGCACTTGTGTTGCACAAAGTCAGTCACAGGACACAATATTTTTATAGAAAAATGTAAGGATTCCTGCATTTTGAAATGACTTGGTGTTTTCAAACTAGTAACATTAAGTGGGACACATGCTGGAGAAGGCTTTCCCCTCCCCTCCCTCCTCCTCTAGCTTGTCCCCAGTCTAGCCGTCCATTCTTTCGCAGTGAGGCAGAAGGGACCTGTCTGCACAGTGTAAGGTTCCTTCTAAAAATGAAGATAATGTTTAAGGCAGCTTTAGCAGAGTTAAAAAGCTCTTAAGTTCTGGTGACAGTCGGTTAACCAGTTGCATTGCTTGTGACCTCATTTAAGAATGTGTTTTATCTCATCATTTTTAAATTGATAAATTCAACAAAGGTAGGGATGATAGGCATGAGTTGTTTTTTGAGTAAATTTTTATATATACTTTTTACTATATTTAAAAAATTCAGTTCCTATTTTCCTCTGCCCTGGGACTAATTCATTTCGCCAGTGTGCTGATTCATTGGCATGGACCATTTTTGACTTGATATAATATTATTATTTTTAAAGCTAAACTATATGAAAAATTAAGATTTACAAGAAGATATAATCTGAAGGTTGTTACACAATAGATTTCTTTCATTAATGAGCTGTTACATTTTAGAAAATCAGATTTCAGAAATTCAGTTATGGTCAACTTCACAAGCATGCCCTTGTCATGCCAAATGAGGCATGTATGCCTAGACACAAAGCTTTCTCCCTCTACCCTCTGATCAGCACCGCTGCTACTTTATATCTCCTAGTCTCCTCCTTCCTCCGTGCAAAAGGCGGAGGCTAAGTGGAAGCTTAGAATATCAAGACACACTGAGAGTGTCTTTGTGGTGAGTCAGGTTACAGGGTCCTGCTGGCGGGGCCTCCCGGAGTGTAGTAGGCTGGACAAATAGAACATACAGCCCGACCGGGGCCTGGCCCTCTCACGTACAGCATCAGCAGCATGCTTGCAGGATGCTTTCTGCTCTGCTGGGATGATTTTTTGCAACGAGGCCAACAAACAAAACAAAAACACAGTCTGTTGTGGTGTAACAAATGTGGAAAAGTTTGAAGGACTACTTAGAATTTTTTTTATGGAAAGCAATGATAATATCTTAGTTCCTTAACATTTATTAAGTAAACATAGTGTTGTGGGTTCTGCAGTAGAACATTTGAAAATTGACATTCCTGAGGATATTTCCGAAGACAAAGTAGCCAAACCTGGTTTTGGTCCAGTGGGGTTGGGGTGGTTGGATCCCAGTGGGTTTTGCGGAGAACAATGGGTAGTATCATGGGGCCTGGGTCCTGTTCTACACGGAGCTGTTTCCTGTGTTTCAGCTTTGCTTAACTTCTTCAGAAAACTATTGTTTTTGAAAATAAAGTGAAAATCTAAGTGGTAGGGAGGAATATAGGCTGTATTTAAACTGGCCTGTGTAGTTTCTCCTGGTCACAAGCAGCCCACGCTTTGGAGCTCCGTGATGTAAGCCCCCCTGACTGGGTCGGGAGTCCTGACCGGACCGGGCCGGGCCTTGGCTGCCCTGGGCCACACAGACGCATGTACAGCCGGGTCCTTGTTTACTTCCTCTCCAAGTGCTGGGGACATTCAGTACTATGGACTGTGCCTGTACAAGCACAACACTCCTGCCAGCGCTCACTCTCAGCCCTGCCATTCCTGACTGTCTTGGAAAGTGCTTCATCCGTGAGGCAGGCTTTTGTTCTTCGAGTGCAGGCATTATTCTCCAGGTTCCAGTGCAGACTTGCAGGCCCACTCCCCTGCCTTCTAGCCCAGTGGTGCAACCTCAGTTTTCGCTGCTATTAACTCTAAGAGCCGGAGGAGGAGTCAGGGAGGCGGCGGATCTTGCTGGGACACAGTGGCTGGCTGCACAGCACCAGATCCAGTGACTAATACTTGGGAAAGCGGTGCTTTCTTTTGGAGCTTACGGGAAATTTAAGGGGCTCTTGGATCGCACAGTGTTGTCTAATGTGGATTCTAAGACACAGCCTTCTAATTCCAAGTGTACAAAAAAACCCCACCTGTTTTATACTGAATGTTAGTCAAGCTTAGGTGATCCTTTGCAGTTTCATGAATAATCAAAACAAAAGCCTGTTGCCTGGGATGAAACTGTTGCAAAAACCAGTGGTATGCTCTTTCCAAGGAAACATTTTACCCTCTAGATATTTATTCTTAATCAAAGGATATCGTGTACTATACAACAAGCCATCATAAAAACTCTTTTAAACATTAGTATTCAGGCAAAACAGGCACATAGATGTATAGAGTTAAATGTGAAGATTGTGACTCATTAACAGGATTTAACTTCAATCCCTTTTTTAAAAACGATAATACTCAAGTTAGAGGAAAGGGAAGAGGTAATAGATAGAACAAGAGCACTTGTTTAAAGACTGTAATGGGCAAGAATTACAAATGGAGCATTGAGACTGATATTTCTGTCAGAATTTTGGATGCCAAGCTCACAAATTCTATTATGGTTCAAAAAACTTTCCTCAGTTTAGTCTTGGACTTATTGCTCTTTTAGGAGACTCATGTTACAGCTTTCAGACTGGAGGGAATATTGCAGCTCATTCTAGGTCAGCCACCTCCTTCGAGAGGAGAAACTGAGGCCAGTCCTTGGTGTGGGCTCAGAGCACCAAGCTAGATAGTTAGGCGGAGTGGCCAGGAAATAGTCTGTTCTCTCCAGGCCCTTTCCTTTAGAAGATGTGCTGGCTGCCTGCCTCTGTGACTGCGATAAAGACCCGCGTGGGGCCGGGCAGGACAGTGGGGGGCTGAGGATACAGAGATTTCTTTTTGCTGCTTCTGGGGTATGAGTTTCTCATTTCACAACGCAGGTATAGCTGGGACTCACTGGGAGGTCTTCCCTAGTGGGTGGTCCGTTTGCATTCAGAATAACCAGGCCTGTTACGGAGAGGCAACCATCCTAATGTTGAGTACCTCTTGAGGGACTTTATGTCTGTTAGAACGATGCTTCTCAAAGTGTATTCCTTGGGAACAGTAGTAGGCTTCATGATTTGGGAAGTCAGGTTAAACAAGATTTAAATGGTATATTTATTTTCTTGTCTAAACAGGACTTCTCCAGGTAGTCCCACCTCAGGGGAACCCCATCACGTCCTTCTGGTGGTGGGAGTCAGCGTGAACTCCAAGATTCTGACTAACCAGGCAAAAGCAGAAGGGTCACAATCGTATGAAACTGTAGCCCCAAAGTTCACTTTTCGGTCAGGCATTCAGGAAGCAGCACATGAAAATTTGCTTGGATACAGTTTCCTCATAGTTCTTCAGCAGCTTGAAATAACATCTTGAGCTGGCAGTAAACAAAAATCTCAGGTCATCCGTTTTTCTTTCCATCTGATTGAACAAGTTTATTATATAGGGAGGTGAAACAAGATTAAACTTGGTGCTCCTGAAGCCAAAGGTTTGGGGGTCTGCTCTTTATAGAGTCACTTATAGGTTCCAGTTACCTTGAAAGAAAGAAATAAAAAGTATTCTTAAAAAGTTTATGTGTTTTAAAGTTTAACCCTTGCCACCTTTTTAGTAAAAAAAATTTTTTTTTTGAAAATTGTGGTATATTGATTTAAAGGGAGTACTACTCTGCAATAAAAAGGAGCAAACCACTGATACAAAACATGGGTGAATCTCAGACTTATGCAGAAGAAGAGTAGATACTATCTGACTCCATGAATGTGAAGTTCTGGGGAGGCAAGACTAACGCATGGTGACAGAAAGCAGATCAGCGATCGCCAGGGGCCATGGAGGTAGGAGGAGACTGACTGCAAAAACTTGCTGGGGAGGTGAAAATGTTCGTATCTCTGTAGTAGTGATTGCCCTGGTATGTACAAAAATTCATTTAACTGTATGCTTAAAATAGGTGCCTTTTTTGGGTATGTAAATTATACCTTTAAAAAGTTGATTTAAAAAGAAAAGGGAGTTTAGAAAAGGCTATAGGTGGAATTTCTTTGTGTCACTTGAAGAACAAACAGTACAAAGGCCAGTTTTTAAGCACTGTAAGGCCCTTTGCTTTATTTCTTGAGTTATTCCTGTCTTCACCATTACTTATGATGATCTCTCTCTTCTGCCTTCCTCTGTGTTTCGAGTTTTGAGCAATAGAAATTCTTTCCTTTCAGGAAGTTAAGAGTTCTTGTCAGTAGGATGCAAGAATGCATTTTACATTCACCTGAAATTATTTTTCAAGTAGGAGGCTGGATTAGCCCTGATGGTTTTCTGGAATGGAAGCATGAGTGTAGGTGTGGGGGAGAGGGGCGTGTTCCTCACATAATGGTGCAGTAGTTCCTGGCACCTTTCTAAGCTCTGTGTGAACGCTAAAAGAGAGGGCCGTGAGTTTTGCTCCTGGCTTGTCTGCCACAGCGGGGGGCCTCGGTTACACATTTATCGTGGTTTCAGAGTCTTAGAGAAGCCATCTGTTGAGAGGGTGCTGAGAATGGTCCCTGCGGTGGTAATTCAAGTGGGTGAGGGGAGAAGAAGGTGCTATTCCTTTCATTGCTCTGCAGTCTCATCTCAATCTCAGCACCATTAGAAGTCAGGGCATTTTTCTAGTGTGTCCACAGGAATATATCATTCAGTGGGTAATTTGAACATGTAGGTATTGGGAATATGGTTGTTTTTAAAGTTCAAGTCCTCCATGTGTAGTCAGAGTTGCCCTCTAAGAAAAAACTAGCTTGTCCTTAAATGGATCGTGTCATCTGGATTTGGTACAAGTGTTTTTTCTTAGAAGGGAGGATTACACATTATAGTAACAAGATGTTCTTTTATTTCCTGGTTTATCAGAAGATGTTGATTGTGAAATAGGGTGTGCAGATATTTTAGATATTACTGTTTTTAAATAGATGAGCTTGAAGGAGTGAGGAAAGATTGTGTCTGAAGGTTCACTGTGCCTTAGGCAAACTAGAAATTGAGGGGGGAGGGGAAGAAAAAAGGAAATTTTTTTTTCTTTGCCATGTATTTCTTTGGGACATTTTTTGTTTCTGTGTTTGTATAGTGTTTTGTTAACTGACTTTTCTTTAAAAAAAAATCACTAAAGCAAAGAGAGGAGAGACCAGCACAGAGTTGTATGCCGATATATTCTCTCTTCTCTCTTGTTTTGCCCTCCCCCAAAAGTTGTGGGCAGATTAATTTGACGTGGAGCGGGGGCAACTTGAGATTTTTAGATTGATTTAAGCTACAAGTTTGTAAAAAGATGAAAGCAGGTGAGGTTTGCGAAACTTTAGAGAAGAAAGAAGGGAGTTCCTGTTCGCCTTCCCCTTCTCAGGAGAGCTGTAGAATGTCAGAGGCTTGCTTTCTGCTCCTAAGGTTTAGAAGCCAAATAAAACAAAGCTTTCTTTGTTTTTTTATTCATAGAATAAAGGTATGAAACAGCCTCATGGACCACAGTAGCACCGTCCACGTTCCGGAGGGGTTTCTGGAAGGTCAGGCCTTCAGCACTTCCCTTCCTCTCCCCACCTCAGCCACATCGCCCTCTGCTCTGGCCTCCCTCTAACATTCCCTTCTTCTGGCTCAGGCCATTTTTTTTTTTTTTTTTTTTAAGTTTTCTGAACTCTAAGAACATAGAGGGCAAATCCGAGCTCTGGTCTCCCTGGTGGTGGCCATGGTGTTTCATTCCCCCGGGAGCCCCTGGGGACTCTGGGCCTGGTGAGTTGCAGGGACCTTGTCAGGTTGGGTCAGGACAGATGGGCCTGCTCATCCCCAAATCTGGCTTTGTTGAATCTGGCAGAGCTCCAGCAATTTCCAAACTGACTCCTACTGGGTCAGTTTGAGATAAGAATGGGCTTCACCTG
>NW_006300376.1:1134183-1136988 GCF_000327345.1 Myotis davidii | reverse complement strand
GGGGGGGGCTCTCCCTTCCTCCATAGACTGATAGAAACCATTTCAGAACATGTATAACAGTGGTCTGTACATGTCAGAGAAAATGTGATTTTGGTGTGTTCATGATCCCAGGGTATTTTTTTCATGGTGTTTTCCCAAACAGCACCAGTAAGAACTAAGAGTTCACTTTATCCTCCTGGTATTTTAATGTTGTACTCAAGGGGAGATCTTTTTTTTTAGAGGCATGACTTCCACCCCTCCTACCCTTCCCTCCTCCAAGCAGCTAGGTTATGCAAACCCTTGTGGAGCCAAGAGTTGTTGAGGCCAAAAGCCTTCTGCTAACTTTCGTCGTGTTTATGAGAAGTGTGAGCATATATAGTGTTTTTAGGTAAGGTTGTGGGATGCAAATTGAGTTTTCAAGAATACTGGAAGTATTTCTGCAGCAGGAAGTAGAGTGAAAATACTTCTCATTATAAATGCCACCTCTCCAAATCTTAAGCTGCATTTAACTAATGATACTCAAAAACTTTGGTGCTGATATTGAATTCTTTTTCCAAGCATGGTCATTGTTTTGTATGAAATACTACATAAATTTTTGTTTAAAAAAAACACGCACAAAACACCACACAAGCTTTTGGGTATTGGGTACTGGAGACCCCTTTACCCTTTCATTGAAATCATTTAAATATGAGTTACTGAAACTAACTCATTAGTTTCAGTAACTCATTATTTCATTTCTCTGTGTTAAAAGTACCTTTTTCTGGAGGAAGATAAGTTTGTTAAGAATCACAAAGATTTGGTTTCTTACTGTAGAAAAGAAAGGAGTAATGAAAGCAGAAATCTTGTAGAACCTGCCATCTTGGGACCTCCATTTCTAAGTCTTTGGGATAAATCCTGCTTTTCTGTTTACGGTAATTTCTGTCTAAGGGAGCTTTTGTGTGCACGTGAAGTCCTAGTGACCTCTGTAAGACCATGTGCTGGTGTTTACCTGCCATTTCATCTTGCTGGTGATGAGCTTCACAGCTCTGGAAATTGATTTCACATTAATGGGCCAAGAGTAGGATAATTCAATATTCCCGTAAAATAAATATTTTATGGTGGCCACCCCGTTCCTTATCATTCTGCCAGACTCTACACAAGGCCATGCCACTGTGTTTCTAGTTGTCCCAAAGGGGAAGTGCTAGAAAGTGGGTGTTGTTGGAGTCTGCTGAGAAACTTCACATCTCACAGGTTGTAAGTTCTTGGCCAGATGAGAGAGCGAGCCAGACCTGAGAGTGTCCAGAGGAGCCATTAAAAACAGTTTTCCACCTGAGATTTACTCTTTCAACTTCTGTTCCCATGAAATCCGGAAGCCCACCAGATTGAGATGAGTTAATAGGCTTAGGCACCAAAAAATTGTTTGTGATTTGGCCCTGGATGGTGTGGCTGAGTTGGTAGGAGTGACATCCCGTACTCAGAAAGGTCATGGGTTCCATTCCCAGTCAGGGCACAGGCCTAGGTTTCAGGTTCGATCCCCTGGCCCTGGTTGCGGCAGCATGTGGGAGGCAACCAATCTCACATTGATGTTTCCCTCCCTCCCTCCTTCCCCTCACCTCTCTCTAGAAATCAATGAAAAATATCCTCAGGTGAGAACAAACAAACAAAAAAAAAAGAAAGAAAATTGCTTGTGATTCTGAATGTGGAAGGCATTTTTTCTTTTCAGCTGTGAGGACACTCATTTAAGAGAAATTGCTTTCTTACTAAATGAAATTTGCTGTCCTTAATTGGATCAGGACATCTTTGTGCTGCCTTGTGGTATTCCTACCCATACCAGATAATGAGTGTGTGAAATTAGGGATTCCATGAGCTAAATTTAAGCTCACAGTGAGGGGCAAAGGGATGCTATGATTCATTATGTATTATCAGTCCCCTGAGCCCGGCATTCTCTTGGTTAGTTAGATACCCGGTGTTTTAATATTTAAAGGATTTTTTAAAAATACAATTTTTCTGCAATTTCAGTAGGCTTTGCTGGCTCACACTGTAGACCTGCGTCCCACACAGCTTGTGCAGTAGCCAGAGAGCTATTTCAGGAACAAACCTCATGTTTCCTCTAATTTTTAATAAGCACTTAGTTCTGCCTGACTCTTGAGATATATTACAGAGTCCATCACATGCCACCTACTACAGCACTAAAGAGGTCCTAAAATTAGACTTCATGCTTTGCTTTTTAAAAATTAGTGATTCTTCTTCCTTTGCTGAAACTTACAGTCATCCATGTTTGTTAAATAACCTCTTCTAAACCCATAAATTCTAGGCTAGGACTTGAGAACCTTTAAGCTAAAGCAAGCAAGAAAAAAACGTAATAAAAAATATAAACATAATTTCTCTCTTGGAGTTTTGAGGATCCCAGTTATTTAGTGGGGTATGTGTTTTCTTTAAGGACCAGTTCCCTTGCAGTTCATAATATACACTGAGTGACCCGATTATTATGACCACCTGACGTTTGTAGGCAAATTAGCTATAATTTCGGGCTGAAGCTGCTAGAGGGCCAGACCATTATAAATACGGAAGCAGGTTGTTTACCACGACAGTAGAAGTGATTTTTTTCTAAAGATGGGTAAATATAATGCGATTTAACAGCCTTAGAACGTGGGATACACACACACACACGCACACACACACTCTGAGTGGCCAGATTATGATGACCACCCCATCAGTACTTCGTTGGGCCCCCTTTTGCCTTCAATGCTGCGGCGATTCTTCTTGGCATTGACTCCACGAGATGTTGAAAGGTGATGCGAGGAATCTGACACCATGCCTGATGAATAGCACTGTCCAGTCTGTTAG
>NW_006300376.1:1132860-1133971 GCF_000327345.1 Myotis davidii | reverse complement strand
CAGGCTGAAACCGGCAGTCAGACATCCCCCAAGGGTCTCAATTGTGAGAGGGTGCAGCCTGTGCTGAGGGAAGCCCCCCCACCAACGCACGAAATTCATGCACTAGGCCTTTAATACACACACACACACACACACACACACACACACACACACACACACACACTAGAGGCCCGATGCACAAAGATTCGTGCAAGAATGGGCCTTCCTTCCCCTGGTTGCCAGCATTGCCTTCACTCTGGCCTGGAGCCGCCTTTCTGCCTTCATTCTGGCCCGGAGCTGCCCAGAGGCCTGGAGTGGCCGCTTGGCGCCTGCATATGCAAATTAACCTGCCATCTTTGTTGGGTTAATTTGCGTACTCCTGATTGGCTGGTGGGCATCTCGAAGGTATGGTCAATTTGCATCTTTCTCTTTTATTAGTGTAGAATCTACACTAATCTACACGGTTGATAGTCTCTTTACACTGTAGATTGTAGTTTTTCTCTGCTTTAATTTTTACCTTCTTCCTCTTGACCCTCCCTTCTCTGTTACCCAGTTTGGGGAGGGAAAAACCTCCTTGCTTCTCAGTCTGGAGCAGTCTTTTTGCCCTGGAATTGTGTTTTTCAATAGTTTCTTCATTTTCACTTGAGTTACTTCAGCCCCAGAGGAGGAATGGATTGGCTGAATTCTGCTGACTTGTTGCTACCCAGCTCTGCTGATAGGGACATGCCCGTGGGGTGGGGATGACAGGGGATTACCAAGCAGTTGCTGAATGATAAACTGAACGGAGACAACCATAAGCAGGATACAGAAAAGCTGCTGGGACGTTGCCCCATGCTCTGGACCGGCTGCCTATGTGAGGGCCTGCTGGGAAACGGGAAATCTAGAGTTCCCTCTTGAACAGTTAAGTACAACATGAGTCAAAAGCACAATTCCAAAGGTTTGGGGTTGTCCAGATTTTGGGGGTGGTAGTGGGATGAGGAGAAGTGTTAGACATTTTTTTGGTGATTTACTTACTGGAAATTCACCATCATGGAAACAGAAATTTAGGAAAAGAATTCTAAATAGGTTCTGGGAAGGCTCCCATTCATAAATTTGGCAGACAAATGGCTTCCAGGAATGCTAGCCAGATTGA
>NW_006300376.1:1124302-1132095 GCF_000327345.1 Myotis davidii | reverse complement strand
CTGTTACTGCGTCCTGATGATGGTTGGAGACTTCCAGCCTGGAGCAGGGACCACCTCTGCATGATCCCTCATCTTGGTCGCTCTTGGCTTCTTACAATGGCCAGGAAGGAAAGAATATCTCTTTCTCATCTATGCATGTTCTTTCTCTCTCCCCCTTATTTTTAGATGTAATTAGTAAGATTACTGACAGTTATTATATAAGAAACTTGGCATGTAAACCGAGTTTTTAGAAAATGGTACACAGGATCTGTTTGCTTATTCCTAGACTAACTGCAAGTGCAAGTTACTTTTTATTCCTTGTACTCCACCTTCCTTTTATCCTGTTGTTAGTCCAGTTAATAAGTAAATGACCCTTTTGAAATGGAAACAGGTTCTGGAATGTTCTTGAAAGACATAACCTTTTTTAATGGAGATTTTCTTTTAAGACAGGGCAATTTTATATAAAAGAGGAATATACAATTCTCCTAGGTACTAACTTTGCTGCTTACTCTAGGACCAAAGTACTAGTACATATTAATTTCTATACACCTGTATGGTCTCAGCCTATGCCTAAAATAGGTGCATGTGGGTGTGTATATATCACCACTACAGTTTGCGGATTTATGTTTTGAATACAGTTATTTCTTTTTACTTGAATGGTGTCCAGGGTGTTCACTTAAAAGGCAGCATAAATAGTTAAAGGTTATAGGCTGTTTATAGTGCTCTGCATAATGACCTTGCACACAGTATGTAAAATATTACAATTTTTATGCATCTTGCTCTGGACCTCAACAGGATTGTGCTGCTTCTACAAGACACTCTGGTCTTTTCCTTGGTAATCAGCTATAGAGAGCTTTCCCAAGTTCAGTGTGCCAGCTTTTGACTTCAGTTCACTGGATTTCGTTTTCTAAAACCTTTCTCCCACCCTCCTTAAAAACAACAACACAGCAAAAACAACAAAAAAGACTTAGTTCATTAAAATCTGACTCACAAATTTAGAAATGCTTTAAAATAAGTATCTGGGAAGCAAGCCCATTGCACACTCACCACATGTGGTTCCGTTAAGGGCTATCCCATTTCATAGAAGCTCCAGCCTCCTCTTTCTGTCCCTGTTGTGCTTGACTGTGGACAACAGATTGTCCCATCTCAAGTTTAAAGTGTAGCCACGTTTCAGCACCAAAGCATTGGGTGGCTGGTCTTTTCCTTAAAGACCCATCAGAATCTGTATCAGCCCTCTGAGCAGGATTGAGTTGCTGTGCCCAGCACCACTTACCGCTAGATATTCCTCTCAAGACTTCTGAGGGGAAAGCCATTCCCTCCCCCTCGCTCCCTCCTTCCTCCCTTCCATGGTATTTATTTTTTTATTGAGATACAATTGACATATAACATTATAGTCGTTTCAGATATACATGATGATTTGATATATGTATATATTGCACAATGATTGCCACCATAAATTTAGTTAACATCCATCACCACAAATAGTTAAAAAAAATTTTGAGCCATTCACTTTAAAAGACTACTGACAAAACCTAGTTGTGTTACCTGGGAGGACTAACTGAACATAAGTTGGTGTTCCAGAAACATAAGCCTTTAAAAGTTTATTTCCTTTTATTATTAAAGTATACTTGTATGCATGCATATAAGCATAAGTGATGGATGTGGACAACGGGGTGTGAGGGTGAGGGCAGGATTGGGGGGGGTGAGGGGACATTGGGGGGATAAGGATACATTTGTAATATCTTAATCAATAAAGGGAAAAAAATAAAACACATGCCCTTCTAAAAAAAAAAGTATATGTGTTCATTGAAGAAAATTTGAAAGCTACAGATTGCAACAACAACGAAAATAAAAATCACCTGTAATTCTTCAGTTTATTGTTAACATTTCATTGTGCTTATTTCCTAGTTGTTCATTTGATAAGAATTAAGTATTATTCATATGGCTTTAGGAATAATTATGTATTATCCCTAAACCCTTTTTTTCGCTTACACCTCAGGGACTTTGTGAAACTGTCTTAGCTAATTTTCATAAAGGGGGGGGGGAATACTTTTCCACATCATTAAATAATCAATGATGACTTCATTAAAAAGAATAAACGTCTTATTTGGAAATAATTACAGATTCACATGCAGCTGAAAGATATAATACAGAGAGATCCCATGCCCCGTTGCCTAGTTTCCCCCGGTGATGACATCTTACAGAACTATAGTGAATACAAGCAAGTTCCTGACACTGAGAGTCAAGATACAGAACATTCCCATCACCACAAGGGTTCCTCCTGTTGCCTTTCCCTCACTTCCACCCTGAACCCTGGCAACCACTAATCTACTCTCCAGTTTTATAATTTACTTATTGCAAGAATGTTATACAAGTGGAATCGTACAGTATGTGGCCTTTTGGGATTGGGGGTTTTCATTCAGCCTAATTCCCTGGAGATTTACCCCAGTTGTTACCCATATGAATAGTTTGTTCCTATTCATTGCTGGATACTATTCCATTGTATGGATATATCACACTTTATCCATTTATCAGTTGATAAATATTTGGGTTGTTTCCACTTTTTAGCTATTTTGAAGAAAGAGGCAATGCACTTTTGTGTGAACATAGTTTCATTTCTCTGGGATAAATGCCCAGTGATATCATTTGAATGATGGCATAATTTTATTGTTTGAAATAAATGTCATTTATTTAGCTTGTTATTTCTATATGGATTGTTACACCCCCTGCTCACCCCACCCCCAGTTTTTCTGCAGTTATAAATATCACTGATGACAATTTTATAGGTGTTAATGTACATCTTTTTTTTGCAATTTTTTAAACTTTATTTTTGTTGTTGACACTATTACAGATGCCCCTGTTGTTCTCCCCTTTGCCCACTTCCACCTAACTCCTGTTCATGTGCCTTTTTTTTTTTCAGAAATGAAATTGATGCCTCAGAGTAGGCAGAATTTTAAAGCTTTGCTTCTTTGCTTCATTTCTTTCAGAAAAAAAAAAAAAAAACCCCAAATACCTTTTCAACCTGCCAGCAATGTATGGAAGTGCTCATTTCTCCTACCCTTGCCAGCTCAGAGCATAGCTACTCTAAGAGATCTTTGTACAGCCGTGCCATGCCCTGTGGCAGCACACACTCACCACTGGTCTGTGGGTTCACTAGTCCCACTTCACCCAAGAAAACCTTTCAGAATAGCAGATACCCCAAGATCTTGTGTTTGCATGAAGTTTGTGGCTCTGCTGAGGTGGTTTTGTGGAGCCTCAGAGGATTTGGTATACGACAAATATAAAGAATTACAAGAAATCACTCCAGGTCCTCACTCCTGTTCTCCCATTGTGCTGTATTTTGTGCTGTATCGGGAAGAAGCAGAAAAGGGTGGGCTGTCAAAACTGGTAGCCTTAAAGAAAGAAAAACAAACCTTCGCGATGTGAGTCACTTTTTATAAAGCCTGATTAAAATACACAGCATAGGTGAGCGTGTGCGTGTGTGTCTTATACAGTATAGTCGCTCATTTGAGAGGCAAGAGGTAAGTCTGGCCTTTTAACGAACTGTTAAGAGTGGGCAGGGTTGGTGAGATGCTTTTTTCCCTCCTTTTTACATTACAGTGTTTTAGTGTTTCTCTCTATGTGACCAGGCAGTGATTTTGAAGCAATAAGATTGGGTTCAATTTTTGAAGCAATAAGAGGGTTAAGAATATATACCTACCAAAACTTGGAAAATGTATTTATTTGTGTTTTCTGAGATAAAGGAAATCCTTGGTAGAATTCTACTTTTTTTGGTAGAATGTAGCAAACACATTCCTCAAAATGTAAGATTTTTTTTTCTCTCCTTTTGTGTTTCAAGTTCTGTGGTGGTTTTCTCCTTTCCCAGTGCCATGATATTTAAGATGAATCAGGCTGACCTCAGTCAGAGCTTTTTTACTCTTAGAATGGCAGGTCTCTCTTGGAGAAGGCCGGATGATCTCTTCTGAGACGGTGGTCGCTAACTTGTTTGGTGTTACATTAGTGTCATCTGGGAAAGAAAGACGTCCCGGAGAATCTTTGTGACACTGGCTAGGCAGGGTGACCTATGCGACTGAAAGCATAGGGTGTTGAGGGTGACAGAACGTGCAGCAGCATCAGACCCAGCCTACAGCGACTGAAATGGTGATGTCTGATCCTAATCGGAGTAGTTCTAGGAGGCCAGTCAGCCTCCTGCAAAATTAGCTGTTGGAGCAGGTCAGAAGGTACTGCAGGAGATAAAAACGGACATTTTCAACAAACAAGATTGATTGCATAGATATTTCCAGAAAACCTAGAATGATGGTGGATGTGATAAATAATCAAGAGGAACTGAAAGACAACTGTATCTTTCTTGGTAAAATTAAATGAGGTGAAAATTTAAAAATTCCTTTGTCCTCTTCAGGGGCAGGTTAAATTTTCATGGATTATGATGCATTATGCCTCGTTTTCCTGTGGAACAGCGTTCTGAGGCAGTTTTTGTGCCTGTTGGGTTTGGATAACATTTCGCAGAAGTGTGCCTTTGCCTGAAGTGAGTGAGTAGTTCTATTCTAAAACTGTATTGCAGTGCGGAGGCTGCATATGATTTATTAGTACATAATATCATGTTTGACATCAACCTATTTGTGAACAAGAAATATTCAGGTCACACTCACTGCTCATTATTGTGTTCGAACAACAAATTATTGTTACAGTTTAGGGTCTCTGCTAGAATTGAACAGCCTGTGAATTCAGCCAAAAAAATAAATACATGTACGTACACACACACACACACACACACACACACACCCCATCCCCCAACCCCCAACCCCCGGGATGCTTCAGGCCCGGTTAAGTGTTTGAAGGTGTTTTTGCTGTTGCTTTTTGTTTGTCTGGTTGGGACCCTTACTTGGTGTCTGGAGAATTGCCTCAGCTCTGGCTCATCCCTATGGAGATACCCTCCTGTGCCACATCCGAGTGCCACCAGTGGGCGGTGAATTTGAGACTTCTCCCGTTTGTTGTGACATGGCTCACCTGTGGATTTAATAATGGCTCAATGAGAAGAGAGAAAGGGGCATTTAAAGCCAAGGCTTCTCTTTCGAAGATTTTTTTCCCCCCACGCTGTGCCGCAGGGACATGGCCTCTTGGCTTTATGATTTTTATTTTTAAGTTTAAAATGTCACATAGGCCAAAAATAAACTTTTTAAAATTGAGCTGAGCGAAGTGCATAGCCACAGTCTTTTATTATGGGGGTCCTCCTATTTAACAGCTGCTAATTTTTGAGCACCCACTGTGCATCAGACATTGTGCTAGGTCCCTTACATATAATGTTTCTTATTTCTTAGAAAAGGAAACAGGCTTAGGCCAATTAAAACCTTACCCAAATGGGCACATGTAGTAAATACAAAGGTGGGATTTCAGATCAGATTACCTTAATATCACAAATGATTCAGGGATGATTGGAATTACCTGAGAGAAGATGTGTTTGCTGTAGCACAGTGAATATCCGGGGAGAGGGGTTTCCTGTTTTGATAATCTGCTTAGATAAAATGAGGGACCAGGCCAGGACATGGGAGGGGGCCAGGATGGAAATACAACAGGAGGGTGAGGTAGGACAGCAAATGAAAAGAAAATCAGGTTGAAGGGAAAAGTCATAGTTGCAAATATTTGGTAAAATTGTGGTACTTTCTTTCACATCACTCTGAAGACCAGAAAAAAGTTTTATCTTGTAATGTGAGTATGTGATCCTTGATAGCTAATTACTTTGCAAATTGTCATTGGTGAAATGTGGTGGATATTTTAATGTAGGAATTACAAGTAAATTAAGATGGTTTGTGTCACAAAGCAGCTTTGTTCTGAAACAGAACAACTATAAATTTGAAAACAACCCCCTGTGGTAATAAGGGTTTGAAGGCGAGTTCTGTGTAGTTTGATGGGAGGCTGATCAGAGCCTCTTCCTTCGTTGCCAACAATGTTCATGACTAATTCCTGCTCTTGCCTGGAAATCCCGACACTCCTGGAGATGAGGAATTCTTTCTGAAACTAATTCCATAGGACAGCACCCCTTCGCTCCCCACTGCAGCCTGTACCCTGGCTGCTCTTCCCAAGGGCGGTTCACTGGCATGTCTGTCTGGTAGGACATGTTTTCTGCATGGCAGTCGGGCCTCCGCACTTGTGACATTTCTCCCCCTCCCCCTAAACTCTCTGAGTTCTTGACACACAGTGGCAGTGCCACTGGTAGCACAGAAATCAGAAGGAGAAAAGGAAAAGAAGTCTGCGCAGATGTGACATGTCTGTACAGTTCTGCCACTAACAGCTTTCTTCTCCCCGGGAAGCAGCCTCGTGCACAGACTGGGAGCCAACAAGCCTTTCCTAGCGCTTTTCCCAGCCTGCCCTACTTTCACCGAGGGCTCTGGGACCACTCGGCGTGTTTTGAATGGTTAAAATGTGTATTTTGATCACCTTGAGCACATGCTAGTTTCACAGCTGTTTTAAGGGCTGGCTATTTGGCCACCGTTGTGTGTGATTACATTTTTGTTGCCTGCGGTGACACCAGGCGTAGGGGTAATGTCCCATAAAGGTAGCTCAACAGGAGTACATTGAAGAAGGCAGTGCTAGTTCCACCAGCCAAGTGCCCATGTTCGCTTTTTTGTTAGTTTGTTTTATTATTTGTAAAAATCAAAAAAAAACCCCTGGGATAGTAGAATATTTAGGAGCAAGGTGTTGTCACGGGTTCTCAGACTCACGGAATTCAGAGCTGGACTTTTTACTTATTAACTTATATGTTTTGTCCTTCATACCCAAAGGGGCATACTTAGGAGATAAAAGGTTGGTTGTTGTTTTTTTTATCACTAATTGAAATATTATAGAACAATAATATTTTCTACACTCTCTTCTTTAGAAACTTGCTTCACTAATGCTATGTTTTCTAGTCCCAGTAAAGTTGCATGTTCTTAAAATTGGGATTGGAAAATGCATTTATTTCTAACCCTGTTCGTCTTGCTCTATTCAGATGCTCAGGTGATTGTGGATAAATTCTGTGCAGCCTCCAAGGCCCAGGGGAGTCCCCCTATTCTTATTTTTCTGCTATCCTGACTCACAGTAAGATATAAGCAGCCGTTAAGGGTTCACAGATTAAATTCTTTGGATGTTGTACTTCAAATGCTAAGGAACAAATCTGTTGATTCAGCTCAATAAATGTTTACTAACGCCTACTATGTGCCAGGCACTGAAGTAAATATTCTTTAACAGTGGATGATCCTGGAAGATGAATCGAGGTCATGGCCAGTTCCTCATTTCAGCACAGCAGCATTTTGAGTTGATGCCAGGTCTGACCTTCAGTCCTGTCCTGTTTGCTGCCATTTTCCAAGGACCTTGGGATCATAGGATGTCAGAGTTGAAAGATACGTAGAAATTCTAGTCCAGTTCCTTCATTCTGTTCATCAGGAATGATGTAGAGCTTCATTTGCATTCCCCCAGTCCTCAAGATTGCCTGAAGTTTCTCTCTTTTAGACCGAAATGTCTGTTTTATACTCAGAATCACCTTTATAATGCTGGAGTTGGGTGAAATCTCTAGTTCAGCCCCTTGGGAAACTGATACGTGGGTAAATTGGCACTACTTTTTAATGATGGTTGGGAATTGGCTATCACAGACCTGTTTCCTGGTATTACAAGTCGTCCTGCCAAAGAGGCTTATTCCAACGAGGGATTCTGTTTTACCCCCAGAGAGGAATGGAACATGGACTAGACTAGAGACAGTCTAAACTAAGTGTGAGGATTCTTAAAGAACTTCTCAGAACTTGTTGGGTAAAAAGCAACAACACCCAAAAGCCAGCCCTCTT
>NW_006300376.1:1117878-1124290 GCF_000327345.1 Myotis davidii | reverse complement strand
CTACTGTAGTTTCCCTATCAAAAACAAAATCCAGAATCAAAAACCCCGCGACAGACATCAGGAAACCATACCTCCAGCCTGCTAGCTAGCTCCGTGGGCTCCGAACAGAGTGTACCCTTGAAGAACCCTTTTTAGCTGTCTCTGGGTTTATTTGAAAACCACTCCAGTGTGTTTATAAGTGGTGAACAATATAAAAACTGTTTTTTGGCTTTGGTACTTTTATAGGGTTTAGCATTTCTAATAGTTCTTTTAAAAGTTTGAAGAGAAATACATAATTTTCAGAGAGGAGGAGAAAAGCTTAATGTTTAATTTTTCTTTACACCTACCCTCTCCGAGTTAGAAAACTGGCCCTACATTCCCTGGACAGATCTGTTTTGACCACAGGATAGCTGTGTAAGCAGTTAATGCTCTACATTATAGAGCACCTTTTCTTTGTTAACCTGAGGTGGCCAGTGTGCTTCTACCAGCTGCAGGGGGTTGTCAGCCAGACCTCAAGGTTTTGCCTTAATCCAAATGGACAGTTACCAGAGGACATGATGCAGAAGAGGTTATTGGAGGTTAGTTCTTAAATGTCTTTAAGATCAGCCTACTGTAGTTCACATTGAGGAAAGCAATGGTTTATAACTGGTAAGCTGAGTAAATGGATTATCTCTAAGCCTTGCCATCTTTAGCCTTCCTTCCTAAATGAATGGTGAATCGTCACATCACTTCCAAAAGGTTTGTTTCAGTGAGTGCTTACAGACAAGACAGGTCCCCGGAGTTTTTCCGAGGAGCAAAGGCTGTGGGTAGGAATGGTTGTGCTGAGAGAATACCCACATTCATGGAGAGGTGCCAGGGTGTTACCTACCCAGGTACGGACAGGCCTGGGCTTCTAGTCCAGGTTTAGCTCCTTAGTACCGGGGTGTCTTGGCATAGTTGTAAAGCTCTGAGTCTTGATCTGTTTAGTTTTAAAATTAGCAAACAAAATACTATCTGTCCTGGACATCTACTTCTTTCAAGGTGGAGGTGAAAATACAGTATTGAGATTGGAGGTGGTTAAGAAGGGAGGTGGTTTGCCCTAACGGCTTTGGCTCAGTGGATAGAGCGTTGGCCTTTGGACTGAAGGGTCCCAGGTTCGTACCTTGGCTTCGGGCATATCCCAAGTAGGGGGTGTGTGGGAGGCAGCTGATCAGTGTTTCTCTCTCATTGATGTTTCTAACTCTATCCCTCTCCCTTCCTTTCTGTAAAAAATCAATAAAATATATTTTTAAAAAAAGAAGGGAGGTGGTTAAATACCAGATAGGCAAGTGAATTTCTTTCTTACTGCATCATTTTGTATTTCTGGGTCGGCCACATGGGCCAACAAAGTGACCTTTTAAGTTGGAAGGTAGCTGTGTTCTCACGTGCCCCTTTCTTCATGCCACACCCCTTTAGTAGAGGTGCATCTCATTGCAGGTCCTTCAGTTGTAGCTTAGGGCCCGACAACAAAATACTTACATGTTGGTAACAAAGCCTAGTGAACTCAGCTGTTAACCACAGGCTTCTTGTTGCCTAGGCTAAGGTTTTTTTTGTTAAACTCAGGAGATGCACATGTTGAATTAGTAGAAAACACACACACATACACACATTCACACACTTTTGAAAAGAAAAAAGTTGGGGGAAACCTATTACAACCCCTCTTAATTTATGTGAGTTCCTTGCAAATCTGGTTATATGCACACGATGTATTTACTTAGCCCATTAAGAGATTTCTCTGCTCTTGGTTTGATGTGTTTGTTTTTTTTATCTGTATATACATTTTATAGTGATTATTTTGAATTATTACTTTAATAGGACAAGTATTGGATGGATTTATAATTTAACTATTAACCTCTTGGAGAGCTCTTTTTAAAACATTTGTAATATTGTTTAATGTTATAGTGATTGCTTTTTTAAATTTTTTTTATATACATTTGTGTGGTTTTTTTAGTATATCTTTATTGATTTCAGAGAGGAAGGGAGAGGGAGAGAGCAATAGAAACATCCATGATGAGAATCACCAGTCAGGTGCCTCCTGCACACCCCCTACTGGAGATGGAGCCCTCAATCTGGGCATGTGCCCTTGACCAGAATCGAACCCGGGACCCTTCGGTCTGCAAGCCGATGCGATGCTCTATCCATTGAGCCAAACAGGCTAGGGCACTTTTATAATTTTTAAAAGGACTGAATTAGGAGTCATAAGAATCGCTTAGGTTCTAACTGTGGACTCGTGACCAGAAACTCATAGTCAATTAGCTATAGGGAAATTTGCCACACAAGAAAGGCAACAGAATTAAAAGGAGGATTCAGTGTTCATAAATCTGTATAAATGAGAGTCATGAGAATGGACCTCTCGGCCTAGTAGGTTGAGCCTCTTCACCTTGGTGCCCTCTGAGTCAAAGAGGAGAGAAGAATTAGAAAGTACGGGGGCGGGGTGTGTGTGTCGGGGGGCAGGGGAGAGAACAGATACCCATTCTGTGGTCTTTACAAATACATGATAGGGGGAAGGGTTGGGCAGAATCTGACGCAAATCAGTGCAGTTTAAACAATTCAGAGAATCTCCACATATTTCTTACACTTTTTTTGCTGCCGCTGCCAGTTTGTAACCCAAAGAATAAGAATATGAAGACTGCTTTCCTACAATCCTGATGTTTGAAGCATTTGGATAATTTTACAGTGAAATAAAATTTTCTCTCTCTCAAAAAAATAACACACAAAACTATGGTAATTTTTGTTTGAAATCCACCTGTAGAAAATTTAATCAGTTTATTGAGTTGTATAATTTGAATACAATAAAACTGAACCAATTTAAGTGAAAATTTTGAGTTTTGATAAATGTGTACAGTTATGTAACTGACACCACAGTCATGATATAAAATATTTCATCACTATAAAAAATCTCCTGGTGCCCCTTTTGCAGTCAGTCTCTGCTCCCTACTCCGAGCCCCCAGCAAAGTCTGAGCTGCTCCTTGCCTTTTCTAGAATTTTATATAAATAGTCAGACTGTATGTAGTCTTTGTGTTAGCTCCTTTCACTTAGCATAGTGCATTTGAAATTCATCTGTGTCTTTTATCACTGGTTCAATGCATTTGAATTACCTAGAAGTATTCCATTATATGAATATTCCAATATGTAAATATAGCACAATATTTTATCCATTGATAGACATTTGGATTGTTTCCATTTTTTTATTGTGAATAAATCTGCTATGAATATTCACGTTGAAGTCTTCAGGGATATATTTTTGTATTTGGAGTAATTTTTTGTGTTGCTAGATTCAAGTTGCTAACATCTGATTAACGATTTTTGTGTTTATCTTCATAAGGGATATTGATACTGTACCTTTCTTGTAATATCTTTATCTGGTTTTGGTATCAGGGTAATGATGGTATCATAAAATGAAGTGGAAATTCTTCCCTCTTCTGCTTTCTGGTAGAATTTATTTTATCTCTTCCTTAAAATGTTGGAAGAATTCAATAGTGAATCTTTTAAAGCCTGGAATTTTCTTGGGGAGGTTTTTAACTAATTCACTTTACTTAATAGATATAGTGCTATTTCTGGCTTTCTATTTTTTTCTGTAGTGGGTTTTAATGTCTGTATCCTTCAAGAAACTTGTCAATTTCATCTAAGTTGCCAAACTTATAATATTCCCTCAATTTTCTTTTAATGTGTATATGACCTGTAGTGATGTTTTCATTCCTGTGTTGATCATTTGTCTCCTGTCTTTGTTCTTTATCAGTATGCCTACAACCTTATGATAATATTGATCTTTTTAGAAAATCATCATTTGGTATCATTGGTTTTTCTCTATTACTTCTATGTTTTTAGTTCCCTTAATTTTTGTTTATTCTTTCCTTCTGCTCATTCTGGGTCTAATTTGCTCTTTTTCTGGTAACTTAAGATGAAAGCTTAGGTCATTTATTTGAAACCTTTCTTCTTTCCTAATATAAGCACTTAAGGCTTTAACTTTCCTGTTAACAACTGCTTTAGTTACATCCAACAATGTTTGTTTTCACATTCAGTTAAAAATACTTTGTAATTTACTTTGTGATTTCATCTTTGACCTATAGTTTATTTAGAAGTGAGTATTTAATTTCCAAGTACATGGAGGTTTTCCCAGAAAACCTTTTTATTATTGTTTTCTAACTTAATCCTTTTGTGGTCAGAGAACCTACTTTGTATGATTTCAGTTTTTTTAAAATTTATGGAAACATGTTTTATGGCCTAGAATATGGTCTGTCATGGTGAATGCTTTATGTGTACTGGAAAAGAAGGTGTAATTGCTCTTTTAGGTGATGTGCTCTATAAATACCAACTTGATCAAGAAAGTCACCTTCATTTTGTATTCTGTCAATTACTGTGAAACAACTTTGAGGTATCCAGTTATAATTGTGGATTTGTCTATCCAGCTGTAATTGTGGATTTGTCTACTTCTCTTTTCAGTTTTATCTGTTCTAGCTTCATGTGTTTTGAAATTCCGTTACTGGTGGATAAACATTTAAGATTGTTATATCTTGATGCATTGACTCCTTTGTTATCATGGAATACTAGAGGCCCAGTGCACGAATTTGAATTCATGAACCTTGAGGTTTTGGCCCCCGCCTGGCCCCTTCCCCCATGGCGCCCAGTCCCCTGTCTGCTGGCAGCCCCACTCCTGCCACCGCCGCTCCCACGTGCTGACGCTTCTGGCCCCACTTGCACTCACTGACGGCATTGAGTGATTGGGGCTGGCGCCAGCAACGGGTGCCAGCAGGGCCAGGGCCATCAGTGGGTGTGAGAGGCAGCTGCTGACCCCAATCTCCCCTTAGGAGGAGGGGGAGGTGGAGAAGCCCTGAGGGGCGATTGGGCACCGGGTGCGAGCAGGGCTGGCATTGGCAGCATGTGCGAACACTGAGCGGGAGCAAAGAATTTTCAGTAACCACCAGAGGCTCACCCCAGTGACAGTGCCCCACCTTGGTCTGGCACCCCTGCTCACCTGCTCCACCATCCTGCTGCACTGATGCCCACCATGATCCACGTACGCCCCCTAGTGGTCAGCGCACATCATAGTGACCGGTTGTTCGGTTTTTTCGCTGTTCTATTTGCATATTAGCTTTTTATTATATAAGATTCCTCTTCATCCTGGCAATATTCTTTGTTTGAAATCTATGTTAATAAAGCAGGTATAAATATGGTGACTTCAGCTTTCTTTTGATTAATGTTAGTATGGTATATCTTTTTATCTTCTTATACTTTTAATCTGTGTCTTTATATTTAGCCTGTCTGTGTCTATGTGCATGTAGACAGCAGATAGTTGGGTTTTGTTTTTGTTGTTTGATTCAGTCTGACAATCTCCACCTTTAATTTGGAGGTTTTTTAAAAAAAGAATATTTTATGTAGTTATGATTTGTTTAGGTTTAATTCTACCATCTTATTTTAGGTTACTGTTAATTCTTTAAGTTCTTTGTGTCCTTTCCCCTTTTTTTCTGTCTTATTTTAAGTTAGGTTGTTGTTGTCATTTTAATGAATCCCTATTATCTCCACTCTGGGCTTACTAGCTACATCTATTGGTTATTTTATAATGGCTGCTCTAAATTTATACACATTTAACTGTTTGTAGCCAAACTTCAAGTAATATACCACTTACATAGAGTGTAAGGTCCTTGAAACAATGTACTGCCATTTCTTTCTTCTAATTCTCATTTCTGTTTTACTTCTACATGTTATAAACCCAATAATAAGTTATTGTGATTTTGTTTTAAATACTCATTATCTTTTAAAAAGATTAAAAATGAGAATAAAAATCTTTAATATTTATCTATATATGGATCATTTCCAGCTCTTCATTCCTTTGTTTAAGTTCAAATATCCATCATTCTCTTTCTGTTTGATGAACTTTTCTTTTAACATTGCTTACACTTGCAGCTCTGATGGTAGTAAATTCTTTTAGCTTTTGTTGGTAAAGCCTCTATTTTCACTTTTTTAAAAAAATATATATTTTATTGATTTTTTAGAGAGAGGAAGGGGGAGAGATAGAGAGTTAGAAACATCGATGAGAGAGAAACATCGAGCAGCTGCCTCCGGCACATCTCCCACTTGGGATTTGCCCGCAACCAAGATACATGCCCTTGACCGGAATCAAACCTGGGACCCTTCAGTCAGCAGGCCGATGCTCTATCCACTGAGCCAAACCAGTACGGCTGATCACATATTTTATTTTGGAATGTTTTAAACCCTGTCAGACATTCTTATTTTTGTTGTTTTAAGTAATCAATGTTTTTAATCTTTATTATTGAAAGTATTACAGATGTCCCCTGTTTTGCCCCATTAACCACCTCCTCCCCAGGCCTTCATCACACTATTATCTGTGCCATCGATTATGCATATATGCATATAAGTTTTTTAGTTAATCTCTCTCACCACCCACCCACCCCTG
>NW_006300376.1:1102939-1117821 GCF_000327345.1 Myotis davidii | reverse complement strand
AAAAGGGAGCTTAGAGCTGCTCATTTATACTGTGACTGCATTATCATGTATGTCACTTGGCTTCTGGAGCTCATAAGATCAGATCTCTGATATATACATGTATAAATCTTTGAAATGCTTTTATTGATTTCAGAGAGAGGAAGGGAAGGAGACGATGAGAGAGAAACATCGAGCAGCTGCCTCCCGCACATCTCCCAGTGGGGATGTGCCCGCAACCAAGATACATGCCCTTGACCGGAATCGAACCCGGGACCCTTCAGTCCGCAGGCCGACATTCTATCCACTGAGCCAAACTGGTTTCGGCCTATTTTCACTTTTGAAAGACATTCATACTAGGTATAGAATTCCGGGATAATATCTTCCCATATTAAGGATGTTTCTCCATTGTCTTCTGTCCTGCATAGTTTCTGAAAAGCGGTTTATTTTCATTCTCTCTATTCCCTTTAACTAATGTCTTTACCTGACTGCTTTCATTTTTTTTTCTTTATCACTCACTGGTTTTGATGTGGTGTGCCTTTCTGTGGTTTTCTTTATATTTATTCTATTTAGGGTTTGTTAAGTTTTCTTGGGTCTGTGGG
This sequence comes from Myotis davidii, assembly GCF_000327345.1. Classification (NCBI taxonomy): domain Eukaryota; kingdom Metazoa; phylum Chordata; class Mammalia; order Chiroptera; family Vespertilionidae; genus Myotis; species Myotis davidii. The sequence goes on along the minus strand of NW_006300376.1, from coordinate 1,117,243 downwards.
ATCGTTGTTTTCCTCAAAATTTAAAAAAAAATTTAGCCATTATTTTTCAGTTATTTTTTCTGTGCTCTCCCTCTCTCTCTTTTTGGTTGTAGTTACCCGTTAGGCAACCTGATATTGCCTCCATAGTCTGGTAATTTGTTTTTCAGCCTCTGTGCTTTATTTTTGATAACTTTTATTGTATCTTAAAGTTGACTGTCTACAATGTCTAATCTGCTATTAACCTCATCCAGTGTACTTTTTATTTCAGATATAAATGTTACTGGATTTGCTTTGTATCTATTTCTCTGCTTTTGTTCTACCTTCTTACTACGTGAAGTATATTTATAATAAATTTTTAACAGCTTTATTGAGACATAATTCACATTGGTATCTATCTATTTACCCATCTAAAGTGTATAAGTCAGTACATTAATAGAATTGTGCCGCTATCGCCACAGTATAATTTTGGAACATTTTCATCACCCCACAGGGAAACTTTGTACCCATTAGCAGTCACTCCCCATTCTGTCTCACTTATCTGCAGCCCACGCAACCACTCATCTCTCTTGTCTCTAAAGATTTGGCTATTTAGGACACTTCATATAATGCAATCATATAGTACAGTATCAGTATAATTTTAGAACATTTTCATCACCACACAAAGAACCTTTGTACCCATTAGCAGTCACTCCCCATTGTGTCTCATCTCCAGCCAGGCAACCACTAATCTCTCTGTCTCTAAAGATTTGGCAATATTTAGGACACTTCATGTAAATGAAATAATATAGTATGGGGTCTTTTGTGACTATTTTATTTCGCTTAGCATAATGTTTCCAAGGTTCATCCAGGTTGTAGCATGTATCGTTGCTTCATTCCTTTTTATTGCTGAATAATATTCCATTACATGGATATACCACATGTTAATCATTCATAAGTTGATGGACATTTGGATTGCTTTTACTTTTTGGCTATTATGAGTACGACTGGTAGGAATATTTGTGTACAGGATTTTGTGTGGACATATATTTTCATTTCTTTTGGGGATTCTGCCTATATATCAAAGACAGAGTACCTTATACTTTCTAACCTAAGTCCCTGAATAATGTCACTTCATTATCAAGTTGATGAGAGGTGGTAAGAACTTAACTCTTGTTTATGTCAATTAGCCTGTGGTAAAATTGGTTTCATTATATGTCGTTTTGCTTAAAGTCACAGACCCTTTTGACGGCATTAAGAGAAGACTTACTATAGCTAGGAGGAGTTGCTGGGTCATAGTGTAACTTCGAGTTTAACCGTTTGAGGAACTGCCAAACTGTTTTCCAAAGAAGCTACACCAGTTTACTAACGTGTTTAATGCCCTTGTTTGCTAATTATTTGTCATTTCTGCATCTGTTTCTATGGATTGATTTTTTTCCTCCTGGTTATGCGTTATTTTTCTTACTTTGCATTCCCGATAATTTTTGCGTGGGTGCCAGGCACACATTGTTCGGTGCTAGGTTTTGCTGTATTTCTTGAAATAGTGCTGGACTTCATTCCGGCGTGCAGTTAAGGTCCTGGGACTTAGTTGTGTCATTTTGAAGCTAGCTTTTAGGCTTTGCTAGGGTGGGTCCAAAGCAGCCTTTAGTTTAGGGATGACTGGGCTTGCATACTAAGGTGATAGCTTTCTGAGGATTTTAATCTGATGCCATGTGTATTACGAATTATTTCCACTTTTGCCTCTGGAAGCATGAACTATTACCGGCCCTGTGTGAACTCTGGGACTTCTTAGACAAACCGTTTTCTGGTGCTTCTCTCCCTGACTTTAGGTAGTCTCCTCTTACACGGATCAGAACTCAACCCAAGGCTCCAGGGGACCTCTGGGGCCCCCCTCCTCCCAGGTGTGCTGCCCTGCCAATACTTGGCCCCCTGAATACTGATCTCTGTCTCTTCAAGTCAGTGTGACCGCCATGTTCTTGAGCTCCCCCTTCTCCGTGCTGTGGGTTGGAAACTGCCTCCTGGCAGTGAGCTCAGGCTCTTACAGGGATTGCCCCATTTGTTTCACTCTTCTCAGGAATTACGTCCTGTGCTGCCTCACTGTCCAATATTTGAAAAACAGTAGTTGCTTTATATATTCTGTCCAGTTTTCGATTAGACCTGGAATCCATGATAAATGTAATGTCAGTGCCAAAATCTCTGACTATATTAACTGTTTAAAGCAGAACCTGTTGTGGGGGGGTGGGGATGGGGGTGGGGGGGATTTGTGTAACTGTGGGGCCAAGGCAGAAAGCCTGCCTATAAAGCACAGACATGGTGCCTTTCCAACCGAGGATGCTTGTGATTTGAAGAAGAGAGGCCCTGAATTGTCAATATGCTAGCCACTGTTTGCGTAATTGCTCCTTTTAGTCATCCAAATAATATTTATTAAATACCCACTGAGTACTTGGTGCTCTGCTATGCATTACTTCTCCTTATTCCTACTTCTTAGCAGTTGGAGTATGCCAAACCAGTGAAATAAATAATTTTCCTGTTCTGGTTACCAGTTGGATTCTTGGGATGTGTCTCCTAAGCTTTGACATTCAGAAACTGGAAGTGGAATATAGTATATTCTCAGCTGCAAAGTTGATCTCATTCCCTTACTGGCCATCTGTTTGTGTCCAAGAATAACAAAAATTTCATAGCCATATCTGTATTATTTAATTATTTAAAATAATGAATGGGCTGGACCATGCTTGTCCCACTTTTGAAAAAATTCCTCCCATAGGCTGTGGCTAATACCTCTGATTAGGAATAAAGACCAGACCTACATAAGCATATGTTGTATTACTGTATATGAAGTCATGAGGCTATGATTAATGGTCCTTAAGAATTTTAATGTGGCGTGTCTTACTCCTAAATCTCACTTAAGCTTGGTTGCAAAGCCTGACAAATGAGTCTTTCGTGCATGCCAAGCTAAGACATGTCGCCACCTTCGTGGGGCCTCATTTCCTAAACCTGCCTGGGTTCCTTACAGGTTAAATTACAGGAGCAAGTTTGTTAGGAGTCATAGGGAATTTCCACAGGTCATTCTTAGAGCGGAATAGTTCAGTAGCATTCCTTGCCTTAGAGCCTAGTTCATTTCCTAAACCAGTTCTAACAGTGTCCCCTGTAAGACTTTGACATTAGTTAAATCCTTTCATTATATTTGGGGGGGTTAGAAAATCAGACCATGTTTGCATTCAGGAGCCCAGGAATACACAGTATCATCGACTGATGCCTGACTTAGAGGTCTCACATAGTTTCATGCTGCCTTTTGGTTTGTTTTTATGTGTGAAACATTTTTCCTTAGCACATTGAACAACAGTACATAATTTTTTGTCTGTGGTTTTCCTCACACAGGAGGGAGGCAGTTTCTTTAGGAGGAAATTATGTGGTGGTAAGTGGCCTCAGTTTATTCCATGTGGGATGTAGACATTTCCCCTGAAAATGGAAGTTACTAGCTCTTTGCAGACAGGCCACTCTGTTTCTCCCATAGTCCTTTGCAGATGGAAGGGGCTGTGCATGTTTGAAGGCATCATGCTTTCCTGGTGGAATTGGGACCATTTGAATTAAGAAGTCATGTTTCCGAGTCTGAGGATGAGAACACCAAGTTGTTACTTATTTTGGAAAAAACTAATCATTTGTTTATAGTAAGAATTTTATTTTCCAACAGCTGCTTTTGTTGGCACCTTCTTCCTAAAGATTTCAAGTTGTAGTCGTAGATCTGGGGTGGGAGTAGAGAAGAAAAAATTAATATTGTTAATGTTGTACTTGATAAAAGTTGTTTTATTTGATAGAGGGCCTGCAAAGGTATCTTTGTTGCTTGGTGTTTTGTTACTGACACTCGGAAAATGATTCTCTCTTTGTGCCCTTGGCCTCTCAGAATATCCAAAATGTAGGCACTTTTAAAATGTTTGAATGAAGACATGACCAAAACATTTTAAAATTATTATACTATGTCTTATTAAGATCATGTCTTGTGTATACTCTCATTTCTAAAAAGAGTTTTGTGGACAATTATTATTTCAGTTGTTCAAGTTGGATAATTTTGTTGGATGGAGAACCTATGTTCTTATGAAATTGGAGTTTATGAAATAAGATCGGAAAAAAATAGAATGTGTAATTGGGCACATCCTGTACTGCTTTGTGAATCACCAAACCAGTGTAATCACCATTAGGCACTTTGGAAACCAGACTTGCATGTCCTTGCTCTGCCTGAAAAGCTAGGAGTCGCCCCTGATGGCAAGTCATCGGGGTGACACCAGGAGCCCCCCGCTCATGTGAGTGAGCCGGCTGCCTGCTGACTGCTTATATGAGTCACATAGGCATCCAGTGCCATCGAGCCAAACTTTCTTTGGTCATTTTAAGGAGTCATGTTGAAAATACAATTGATAAGGTAACATCCAGAAGAAAGAATTAAGTATATGTGTGGTGCATGATATACCTCAGCTATTGTAGTGAATGATTGTTGGAATAAATCTCTCACTACTTTGGCCAATTTCTCTTCAGTACAAACCCACTTTGGAAGGAGTAAATGGGTCACTAGAATAAACACGTTGAAACATTTTGAAAAAGTGAAATCCAAATGTAGGCCCAAATTCGGTGTTAAATCCTCCTGACCTTGTAATGTGTAAAGCCTTTTATGTGTTCTTAAAATGTATGCAGGGGGAGGTGTGTGTGGCCGTTTTTCTGCGAAGTGGGTGCATAGATGGCATCAGTGGACTTTCAGAGGAGTCATGGCTCCACAAGATGAAGAAGATTCACTGACCTAGGGATGGGTATGGTGGTAGAAAGCAAACTAAAGTTTTAAACCCAATAGAAAGGGTGATACTTACCCTTGGAAGAAAAAGGAGTATCTATTGGCCTTCATTTGTGCCTGTCTGAAGCACCCCACTCACTGCAACTTCAAATCCTTTAAAGGGAAGACATTGATTTCCCTTGTGGGCAGTAGTATTTCGAATAGCTGGTTAGGCTGCTAGGTGACAGGGAGCTAATTTTTAAAGAACTTTTTGCCTTGGAGACACTTTTTCTTCCCCTTCGCCAGCCCCAGTCTTTAGCTTTCTGTTGAGACTCTCGGCAGTCCCCCAACTCCCTGAACTCCAGCCCTTTCACACTCCTGCAGTGTTGTCTTCAGCACAGCATTGCACAGTGGTTAAAAATGAGTTTGGATTTGAATCCAAGTCTCATTATCAGCTGTGTGACTTTGGGCAAGTCACCTAGTCTCTTTGAACCTCAGTTTTGTTGTGTGTGTTTTTTGTGTTTTTTTTTTTCAGCTGTAGAATGGGGATGGTAATACTTATATTATAGGGTTGTTGAAAGGATTAAAGAGGTAATAGTTGTAAAGTGCTTTGCATAGAGCTTGGCACATTATAAGCTTCCAGTAAATCTTAGCTGCTGCTATTAGATGGTGAGGGTGTTGATGAATGTGCAATTAACCTTTTCTTTTCCCAGTGTGATTGATTGTCAGCAGCCTGAGGGCAGGAATCTTGTTTTATTCTTTTGTGTATCATCTAGACCTCCTAGAATGGTATTATTGGTTGCTTTTCTCAGTGTGGGTCCAAGTGTCTGTGGGGCCACCGACAGAATCACTCCACACATAGGTTTGTGTCTCACCTGCTGCAGTTTTTCTATGAGGGGCACCGAGGTGCTTGCCAAGTGCTTCTAGAGACAGACTTTAGTCAGAAATGCTGGAATTTTGGGCTCATTTAATTGGCCAAGTCCAGTTTGACCTTTCAGTCATGGGTGTTTGGTGAGGTTCAGTCTTTCTAAGATTCTGTAGGTTTTTTATAGGGTCAAGTCTGTATTTGTTGGATAAGACAGACTTGAAGTTGGTTCTGTTCCCTTGTAAATAGGGGAAAGGCATCTTCAAGTCCTGTGCTGTGAATGGTGCGTCAGCTGTTTCTTCTTGAAGTGTGTTTCCTACTGGCAGCATTCTCCATCCCCCGCACCCCCTACCCCCACCTCAGCCCTCAGCCCTGCCACCAAGCTTGAGCTCTTGCAGGGTCATCACCTCCTTACCTGGCTGTATACCTCTCGGAGCAAAGGTTAATTCACACCAAAGAGGTGAGTAGCTTGTGCCAGTCCATGTCTGTCTTCTCCCTCTAAAAATATTGAAATTTATGAAGAGAGTATGCAGAGGTGATACCTTAAGCCAGTGGTTCTCAACATGGATGGGGCTGAGTGCGCACAGGTCACTCCTGGGGAGCGGCTACTGCAGTCTAGTGGGTGGAGGCCAGGGGTGCTTCTAAGTCTACTCTACTGCACAGGACAGTCACCACAGAGAACTACCCAGCTCAAATGTCAGTAGTGCCAAGGCTGGTAAACCTTACCTTAAGCCTGAGAGGGATGCAAGCCATCTTGTAACTTGTGGGGGAGAAAATTGAGGTCTTTATCTCCCCTAAGTCCAGCCTCTTGTGTGCTTGTCAGGGAGGCAGTGCCTCTGGGAGGGTGTGCTGGATGCAGTTCCCCTGAATTCGGCCTCAGGTCTCATGCAGTCATGCTTCTGTGGTCGTGGGGATGGCCGTGGTCCTGATGCCACTGAGGAGTAAGCTGCTGGAGAGTTGGGAAGAAAGAGGCAGAGGCATTGGGAACTGAGAAATGGTTATAGAGAGCCAGGGAGAGCGGGAGCTTTCTGTCTTGAGATTTGCTTTTGTACATGAGAGTTCACTTGAATCAGCTCGGAGAAGGAAACTGGGTCTTGTCCATATAATTTCCACTTGAGCTCAAATCAGAGCAAAGAGCTCCTGCCTGTGGAGAATTACTGAGGATCTGGTTGAGTTTAGATGTTCTTCCCCCACTCATTTTTGGGGATGTTTTTGTTTTTCAGCATCTTTTTTTTAAAAAAATCCTCACCCAAGGAGATAGCTTTCATTGATTTTATAGAGAAGAGAGAGAGAGAGACCTATCAGTTACCTCCCAAACACACCCCGAGTTTGATCCTAAGTTTGCGGATCAAACTTGCACCTAGGTGTGTGCCCGACTGGGAATCGAACATGCAACCTTTTGGTGCATGAGACAATACTACAACCAACTGAGCCACACAGCCAGGACTGTTTTTCAGCACCTCTGTTCCCCTTCCTTTACCTTCCCAGTTTTTTCCCTGGCCTGCCTTCTCCCCACAAGCAGAGACATTGAGGGACTTCTGCTCCTCTAGGGAAGGAGCCAGTACCCGTGGCAACAGCAGCATTCTTACTGGACTGCTTGTCCCTGTTGCTGTGATAATCCTACACCTCCAGTTCCCGCAGATCCCACGTGGACTCGGTCGCCTTACTCACTTACTTGAGCAGGGCTGGCAGCAGCACCAGCAGCAGGCACAGATGAAGTGCCTCATTTTGCGTGATGTCTGTGGGCCCAGCCCTGTGTGCTGTGTCCCCCATTCAGGCATTCTGACAGAAACTTGCTTCTCTTGAGTTCTAGAATCGCATGTAAAAGTAACTTAAAAAAAGAAAAGAAAAGGCCGTGTTCCCTTCCTGAGCTACAGTGGAGGCAGCAGGCACTTCCAGGACATGGGAGAGGCCGAAAATGTCGTGCTGGGTGCCTCTGCTTTGTGGCTCGGTGCCCTTTCTCATCCTGGACATGTCATAAGACGGAAGCATGCCTCAGAGCCTACCAGGATCTGCTGGTGGTTTCCAGCGTCTGGTTTGGGGAGAAGTCGGTGGTGCTCCCAGGCAGCCCGGAGTGGGCAGACACCCCGCGCCTCACCGCTGAGCTTAGACGAGGGCTTCCTTCCAGGATTTCTGGGTCACGTGAGTGTGGGTGGGATTGTAGGCTGTTTTGTGGGCGAGGGGAAGATACTTGTGGCAGGTAGGCTTTTGTGAACCCACCTGCACATGTAAATCTCTCCTTAATGTCTCACCTCCTCAGTTTGGGTGGAGAACTTGCCACCTCCAGGTTCCTCCCTGGAGACGGCTAAGGGCTGTCTCAGGTTTGGGCCAAACACCATTGTGCATCCCTGGGCCTGGGCCTCCGCTGTGGAAAAGCTTGTTTTTTGCCCCGGGCAGGCCTTGTTGGACTTTTGTTCCTGGGTATTTATTGCCTTTTTTTTTTTTAATGTCGTTACTGTATGAAATCACATGGCCTCTTTCCGGAAAGACAAAGGAATCTATCCGTCCAAGCCACCCGACTTTGTAGAGAATACAGTTGTAACAAAGTTAGACCTGTTTGTGCTGGTCATTAAGGAGTAAATAATCTCAACTACGAAAATGAAGTGGGAAGGAAGGAAATTCAGGTCCCAGGCTGTGGATTCATAAACTGGACTTAAGAAACGTCTTCCTTCTTTCATGGTGCGAGCTCTCTTAGTGTATTCTTCTTTAAGAACAGTTGATACAAGTGTTTTCTCCTTTCAGGTAAAAAAATAGAGAACCATCTCCAAGTTGTGTTGGTTTGTCCAATGGAATTAGAAGTAATGGAGAAATTTGTATTCCTCAGTGAAAATATGGTAGGTAGGAGTCATGTGCCACCAAGATCCTGAAATCTGGATTGTATGTACACTGTGACAGAAGCATGGTAAGGTAGTGTTGGGGCAACAGGGACAAGGAGATTTTATTCTCCCCATGAACCTGTTGGATATTTGGGGGATGTTCTGAAGGAGGAGTCCTTTCAGGCTTGGAGAACTGTGTATACCCTGGGTTTCCTAAGGACTAAGGGCTTCTCTTGTGAATGAGCCCCAGGCTTAGAAGCCCATGGGTGATGAAGTTTAGGGTATATCTTCTTTCCTTACTCTGATGAGGCATTTCTTATGATAGACACATAATAAGAGAATAAAATATTTAAAAATCTATTTGTTTATTCTAGAAAGATACAGCTCTTTGTGTACAAATCCAAGGAAATACAAGTGGGGATTAGGTTTTATAGTTATATTTCAAAATGAGAAGGGAGCAATTATCAAATTTATCAGACAAGTAGGTTGCCTGGTTAATAAATGGCAACAGGAATAAAGCCATGGGTCCAGGATGAGGGCACTTTTTAGAAAAGATTATTTGTAGTTATAGGGCATACCACTTTGATTGGTTGCCCTGACGGATCAGCCTGCAACCGAAGTATGTGCCCTTGACTGGAATCAAACATGCCACTCTTCAGTCCGTGGTCTGATGCTCTGACCACTGAGCAAACCAGCTAGGGTGTCGCTTCATTTTTGAAGGGAATGATCAAAATGTAAAAAGTTAAAGTTGATATTGCATTCGGTGAAACTTTAGGTGTGTTTTATATTTCTCAAAATAAGCTTTTTTTCTATGCATAGAAGTGGAGGTCAAAGAAATCACAAGTGCACCCTCCACAGAGTGGAAATGGGCACTGGAGTTTCCCTTGTATCTAATTATGCTTGGCATTTTACAGACTCAGTGAAATGTTTATTCACTGAACACATGCCATGTACATGGGATTAAACAGTTTGTCTGGTAATTGCTATAGATTAAGCAGGAGTATGGATAAAACTATATACAGTGAACTAGCTTATATTTGCAGTTATGGCTTGTTTAATAATTATTTCGTTTCCTGGGAAAACTTGAGTTTCTTAACATTTCCTGCTTCTTCTTAGTGAGTTTGCTCAATTGTTTAATCTTAAAATATGATTGAAGCAATAATTTTGTTAGATTATTATGTGAGAGATCTCCCCCTTTGTATAGTCCTAACAATTAATTTCATTCTCTAGGTCTGTTGATGTGAACTAGTGAAGATCCTAGGTTGCTAATAGGACCACAGTTAAAGGGGCATTTGTGTGGTTGGTATGAGATACTTGTCTTCATTGTATTAATCATTTGCACTAACCAATAAGTTTTAAGTTCTTTTTTTTAAATGATTGATTTTAAAGAGAGAAGAAGGGAGAGGGAGAAACATTGATGTGTTGTTCCACTTACTTATGCATTCATTGGTTGATTCCTGTATGTGCTCTGACCGAGGATCAAACCCGCAATCATGGTGTATTGGAAGGACGCTCTAACCAACTGAGCAACCCGGCCAGGGCATATTTTAAGTTCTAAATATAGGATGGTAAAATACAGGATATATAAAATGCTGAAAAGATTTATTTCTCTAAAAGTAAAGAAATCCTTCTCTGGGAAGCTGTGGTGAGAAGGATTCTATGCTGTACTGCCTGCGTCAGGTTCTCTGGCAAGACCTTCACAACTTTGGTGTCCTGGAGGATAATGCAACCTGGGGTAAAAAGGCTGGGACCCCGCTCCACCTTGCCACCTGCCAGCCGTGAGGTCTTGGTTGAGCGAGCATCTTTGTCAGCACCCATTTACCTTATCTTTAAGATAGAAATAGTATTGCTGTCTGCTGGGTTGCTTAAATGAGATGAGGGACTCAGGTGGTGGGGCCTCCCCTGTCACATGTGCTCAGTATGTGAGGGTTCCTTTCCCTGCCTCTTACCTCCTGGAAAGGGAGGCCAGAGCGAATTGACTTAGGATTGTGTCTAAGTTCAGCTGGTGTGTTGCATAACCTTGGTTTTCTGCTTTTCCTTTCGGTTCTTCCTTGGTAGACAGCCGGTTAAAGGGGGATGGGGCTAGGGTTGCAGAGAGGAAGCTGCTCGGAGCAGGCTTGGAGGAGAGGAAGTAGCCTGAGTCTATTCAGTGTCAGAGCACACTTCAGTATGACCCTGGGCATCCAGTGTCCGTTACACCCAGCGCACTCTTTTAAAATGGCTAACATTTCAGTATTTTGGCATTGAAAAGTAAGCGTTAGTTATTTGAAAAATTTCACTTATGCGTAACCCCCTTATTTTCCTGTGGTGCAGGAAAGGTAAGGTATATCAGTTGGCCTGGGTAGAATTTAAATCGGTGTTAACAGTGTAATCTCTGAGGATGCTAGCTTTCTTTCCTGAGGTGTCAGCCCAGGTACTTAACGGCACCTCCTCCTGGAAATTTTCTGGAATATCTGTCACTACTTTCAGGTACATCTCATATTTTAAACCATGTTCCTAGGTTACTTAATGACTTGAGCACATATAGCAGAGATAGGCAGGCCATTGATTTTTGAGATAAAGAACAACTATATAGCCAGGGAGGGAATGACACAATCAGTTTATAAGTTAGAGTGGCTCAGGGTTCTCTGCTTTCTCAGATTTTGTTCTTAGGAATCATTGATTTCATGGATTTAAAAACAAAAAACAAACAACAACCTTCACCTTTGTGCAGATTTCAAAGTGAATGTCCTGTGAGGATAATCTTGCTTTCTTTAATCTGGAATTTTTTGTCCCCCAACTGGCCATTCTAGTATTTTGATTAGGATTTTAGAAATCTGATACTCTGACAGAACTCACTGTCAGCCAGATATACTTAAAATGAGGGGTATCTGAAGGTTTCACATAGGAAGGGCAAGGACTGTGCATCTCTAGTTCACCCTGTATTTATGGACCCTAACAGAGAGCCTGGTTTAGTGGGCTCTCCAAACATCGTTGTCCAAAGAGTAAATGACTGAGCAGCAGGAACGCCAGGTAGAGAGGGGAACAGGTCTGCCAAAAGGTGTGTTCTATACACTGTTCTATAGCCTGTGAGCGGCCTTGAACGTCAGGCCAGAGGTGTGTTCTCTACACTGCAGGACAGGGTGGTTGGTAGGTGCTCCTGTGTATCCTGACATGCTGATTGATGGTGGCACTCCTGGGTCTAGCCAGAAGGAGGGCTCTGAGCTCTTGTGGACATAAGGCAGGGGAATGGAGCAGGATGTGGCAGCCCAGTTGCTTTGAGTTGCTCTCTAGTGTATTGGAAATGGCGAGTAAAGGAATCCGGTCTTGGTGTTAGACCGTTTTCAGCATGTACCAGTCTGCCTTCACAGATCCCCAAATGGACACACACAGGCTGGCCAGGGGTCTTTGGGGTTGAGGGGTGGGAAGACCTGGAATGCGTGTCAGGGCAGTGGAGCTGCGAGATGCTCCCAGCAGTCAGGTCCCTCCATGGGTTGCACCAGACTCAGCTATTCACTGACAGCTCTGTCGTGGCTGGATCTTGATACTGATTGCTGAGTGGGGTATGAAAAGTGCTCCCTGTCTTCCTAGAGCTTGCAGCCTTTTTGAAAAAATAACAGCTAAAACAAACAAAACAAAACAGACTAAAACCCCAGGAGTGTATTTGCAGTATCGCTCCAGGACTGAGAGCACGGGTGTTGGCGCCTGAGTGCCTAGGGACAGGCTAGAAGGAGTCAATGGGGGGAAAAGGGTACATCTGTATTAATTTCAACAATAAAGATAAATTTTTAAAAAATCCTTGCTCTTTTACTTATCAGCTGCGTGACCTGGGGCCAGTGCTTAATGACAACCTCTCTCGGTTTGGTCATCTGGTGATAGTATCACCTATCTACGTCATAGAGCTGCTGTGAGGATTAAATGAGTCAATATAAGCACACCTAAAGTGCTGAGAGTGGAGTTTGGCACCAGTAAGTGCTATAATTACTTGGGAGGTAGAATCCCTAAGCCTCAGTTTCCTCTTCATAATGAGAACTTCGCAGGATTAAGAAGGTGGTGAGACATGCCTGCGACGCATCTAGCACAGAGCCTGGCAGATGCTCAGGATAATAACCATTGTCATTCTTATCACTTGGTCCTGCCCCTTGGTGTAATTCCCTCTGTGAGCTCTTCTCCCTCCTCCCGAGCAAGAGCTTGAAGTCTCTGGCTTGTGCATAGCTAAGGTAATGCGTGAGCTCAGCAGGGGCTTCCTGATGGCTAATCCACAGTAACCTGCTTGCTTTCTCGGTCTTTTCCCCCCACATGAGAAGAACTAGCAGGGCCGGGACCTTGTGGTGTCCTTTGAGAGGGATGTCACCCCAGGGGTCGGGGGAAGTGTGTGTGTGTATATGTGTTTTTCACCGTGGAGTTGTGTTGTGGAGTTGTGTTGCTCGGTGCATGACTTCTCCAGGCTCATGTGCTTCATCCAGGACATGAGTGGGGACAGGTAAGAGGACAGAGGTTCCATCAGGTTCTCAGCAGGTTCCTTGGTGTTGAAAGAGTTTAAACCCACACTGTCAGCGAGTCATAATTAGGAAGAAGTGGGACAGCACCTGGGACAGGGTGGGGAGGACACCTCTTCCCTCCCCCACTAGGCAGTGGCAGGCAAAGGCAAAGGGGAGGAACTATGGGTGGGTAAAAGGTTTTTGCGCAGTGAGTGCTGGTGGTCTTCTGTTCTCTAGGGGGCCTTTGAACTTCTGGAGCTGGTTTGGAGGCATGGAGGATCCTTTTTGTCTAAGGTTGTGTCATGGTTTTGAGTTTGGGCCTTAGGGACAGACCTGGGTTTCATTCGGGAACTCCTTGACTTGCTGGCTGAGAACCTTGAGCAAGCGCTGTTTCTCATAGGTAAAATACCAACTGATTACACTGGGTTTATGCATATTAAGTGCTTAGCATAGTTTGTGGCAAAAAGTATATGAAAACTTACCCATCGCTATTGGGGGTGGTAACAGCAGTAATCACCAGCAGTAATCAGGTGCCAAGAAGATAGAAGGGGAAGCAGGCGGCTTCTCCAGGGGCAGAGATAACATTGCCCTGCAGATTGTGAAGGACGCTTTGTGGTAAGACCTTCTCCACTTCAGTCCAGGGCAGTAAGGTTGGGTGATCTTCCGGTGCCTTCCTGTGGGGGTCTCTTTAGACCTGAGACCCAGTAGAATCGGGCGGGGGAGGGAAGAGCTGCCAGCAGGGAGAGGTTTTGTAGTTGGTGGTAGCTGTTCAGAGAGAGGTTTTGTTTATTGCTCTCCTCCCACTGTTTACCGCACACCTCGTGCTTGGAGAGGATGACGCTCTGAAGTCAAAGGACGGTAATGTTATAAGCACATACTCTAGCGTTTCAGAAGGGATTAGGAAGCAGTAACAGCTTTAGCTGAGTAATATTTTTTTTCCGTGGTGAAACCTCTCTTTCAGCAGTATTGTTCTATAATCTTAACAGAGACTGCTTTTTTTTCTTTCCTCCTGACAGGAGACATTAAATAAGTGAAGCATCTGCTCTTTATGTGCTTTTCTCAGGCTTTTTTATGAATACAGTAGCACTTGTCTTTAAGCACCTTTGATAGGAATTTAGATAACAAACTGTGAAAAGAGATCATTCTCATCCCTAAGTCCCTGTGGCCTTGACAGTGAACCCATGATAGAAGGGCTAGACACCCAGACCACCGGGTTGATTTAGAGACATTTTCCTGGTTATATAAATTCTGTACTTCTGGCCCTGAAATAGGAAGAGCCCACCTTAAGCTTTGGGGGTCTCCTTACTACTTCTAAGTCATTCTTGAAGACTTAAAAAAAATTTTTAACATGACCAATTTTTAAATATTATATTGGTTTAAACTTTTGGCTCTTGATGAGAGAAGATTGCTTCCTCTGGTTTGGTCATAGATGGCAGATGGCTACAGGGAAAC
>NW_006300376.1:1092066-1102540 GCF_000327345.1 Myotis davidii | reverse complement strand
TGTCATACAAAGAGTGAGGAAGGAATGAAGAGGGAATAGAGGGAAGAGCAGGTTTGAAGACAAAGGGAGAAAGGGGGCAGAAGGGTGAAAATAGGGAACAAGGAACAACCTAGAGAAGGTAGTGTGTTAGGCAGGGATGGCCAGAGAGGAGGCTGAGACGAAAAGGTGGAAGTGGATGAATGGGGAGTGTGGGGAGGGTGCATTCGATCTGGGGGAGACAAGTGCCTGAGGGATGCCTCTGTGGCTGTGAGACCTGCAAGGGAATTAGAACATTCTGGGTGTCCAGGGTGACATCTGGAACCTGGTTGAGCTGGGGAGCACTTGGGCATTTGTGTGTCTAATGGGATCACCCGAACTTTTGCGCTTTGGAGTGAGGAGAGAACAGTAGAAGGCAGCTTCGCCTGTCCTTGTATGTTAATTTTTTTTGTCTAGTGACTAAGGGCTATCTTTGTTGGCTCACCTGGTTCTAACGTTTCCACCTCCTTTTGCGAAGAGCGCTTCTCTATAACTAACTCAGTGACTTGCTTCACTTTAAGAAGGAAATGCTCTGTTAGACTCTCAAATACTGCGCTCCTGTCTTCCTTTTTCTCCCCTGTTGCCACCAAGGATCATTGTCTTCCTGCTCAAGGATTCCTTGTAAAAAGGCTGTGTTTGCTAGTTAATTGATTAGAATGCATTAAATAATCGTGAACTTCAGAATCATCCTTTATTCCTTTTCTTGGGTAGAGGTTTGTTGGGTTTTTAAAGCATATAGAAGTGCCCAACCCCATTTATTTTAGACATTTTAATAGCTGTCTTTCTAAAATACATTGAAGTGTACTGCTTTCTTATGCTAAATCTGTGAGACTTAGTTTATCATCATGGATATCAATATTTTTTATCCTCTTCTGGTTTTGAGAAGACAGAAGACTGAGGTAGTTAGGACTGTGGAGATATATACAGGGCTGGGCAAAAGTAAGTTTACAGTTGTTAGTATGGAAAATAATACAGTAATTAATAAATAATCATGCAAGAGTAAACTCTGTTTTTATGTACACATGGCTGTAAACCTACTTTTGCCCCACCCTGTATTACGTGTAGGGCGCCTGAGTGTAGTGGTGAGCAAGACCGACTCCTCCCTGCACTGTTGATGCAGACCTGAATGGTGATGCAGACCTCACTTACACATCCGTTCGGCCAGTTACACCTCTGCTCTGCAGACACCAAGTTCCTCCATCCATATGCAGTTTTGGGTTTGATTTTTGGGGCGGGGGCGGGGAGAAAGAGGGTCAAGAGAAGGGCACACAGTGATTTAACTGAAAATAGGATAGTGTGTTGGTCTAGGATTTTTCTACTCTCTAAATGATTATTTTGTCATCTTTAAAAAATACACTTTTTTTCTTGGAGAAGACATTAAATATATTTTCTTGTGGTTTTCTCAGGCTTTTTTAATGAATAAAGTAGCACTTGTCTTCAAGCATCTTTAGATAATAAACGTGGGGAAAGTGTGGTGCTATGCCTACAATGAAGTACCTCCTGACACCCCTCACCCTGCCTGAGTTTTGTCCACTCGGTTCTTGTCAGCATTTCTCTTTCAGAGTTGCTTCCAGGGGCCCAGTCCTTTCTAGCACAGGAAACGTGCCAGTGGCTGCTGAAGACACAGTGCCTAAGGTTGGACACTGCTTATGGAATTACTATTTATTTCTAGTTATTGCTGTCCTTCCTGGTACAGGAAACGTCTCAGTGGGCTGCTGAAGAGACTGTGTCTAAGGATGGATGCTGCTTACAGCATTACTATTTATTACTCATCTGATAGTATGTAAAAAGTTTTGTCCTTAAGCTGATGTGGCTCAGGGTTGAGTGTCAGCCTATGAACTAGGAGCTCTCAGTTCAATTCCTGGTCAGAGAACATGCCCTGATTGTGTGCGGGAGGCAGCCAGTAAATGGTTTCTCTCTCTCTCTCTCTCTTCTCTCTTCTCTGAAATCAATAAAAATATATTTTAATAAAAGTTTTGTCCTTATAAAAAATATTTGGTAGAGGTGAGCAGAAAAGAAAGCTGATTTTGTTTGCCAAACAAAACACATGTCTCATTTGGAGGCGTTCTCTGGAGCAGACGCTCCCTAGGTACTGACTGCTGGGCCCCTCCCACCGTGGTCAAAGGGCTGGCTTTTGCACACTGTGTCCTCCCATTTTCTCTTTCATCAGTATCTTAAGTGTGAGAATCTATGAACATTTTGTAACTCAAACTACCTCATTGATAAGAATGAGAATGTGGTCAGAGGGGGTTGAAAATATTTGCTTAGCTTACGCATAAAATTACTGTTTGAGCCCCTTAAAACTTAAGAAAAAAAGGCTAACAGAAGAATAGAGTATATATTTTAACAGTTATCAAGATTTTGCCTCATTTACTTTATCTATACTTTTGATTTTTTTTTCTTTAGAGCTTTAGCAATTCCTAGGCATGTTGTTTCACCTCTGCACACTTCCAAGTGCCCCTTGCAAAGCTGTAGACATTCTTACATAACCACCGCCCCATTATGACAGCTGTATCACCACAGTGTGTTGGTATCATCTAACATCCAGTTTGTAGTAAAAAAAAAAAATAATAATAATAAAATTTCTAATAGTGTAAAAAAAAAAAGTATGTTCTTTTAAAACAGTTGTTTTGTTAAATCAGAATCTGAACATGTGGTCCACACATGGATTTTGGATGTTACGTCTTTTAATCAAGAGCAGTCCCTAGCTCCCCTCCTCCATTGTTTTTTCATGCTGTTGACTTGTTGCAGAAACTGGGATCCGTTTCCGCAGATCGTCCCACATTCTGGATATATCTGTTTTCTTGTGGTGCCGTTATCTTGTTCCTTTATCGCCTAAATTTCCCAAACTGGGAATCAGCTCAAGAGGCGTGATTAGATTTAGGTTCAGCCTTTTTAGTTTCGCAGTGCCGTGTACTTCACATTGCTTCACACCAGGGCAAGCCTCCTGTATTAATTAAACTTTTTATTAGCGAGCACTGAGTTGGATAAGACACAATACTAGGCACTCTGGGGACTACAGAGGCGAACCTAGCGTGGTCCCAGCTGCCTTCCATTTCTTTTGGTCAGCAGACTGTGGCCAGCAGTGAGACGGAGGATAAGGAACGTAAAGCCAGGGACCAGGAAGTCAAGGGTTAGCCAGTCAGTAAATACCTGGTATCAAGGGACATCACCCAGGACCTTTGAAATGTTAGCACTCTAAAAAAGTTAGTAAGAAATATCATGCTTTCTCCTATGCAGCAGCAACTATGCTTTTCCTCAACCAGTCCAAATCATTCTTTCTTGAGCACCTCCTCTCTCTCCACTGACCCCCAGTGCATTATATTATCCGAGGTAGGGTACTATTGCTTTCTGTGCCTTTTTTATTCCACCTGGGTCAGGATAGGACCTGCAGACATTCCTGTAACTTCCCATATCTAGTCACTGAGGCACACAAAAGGCAAGAGAAGAAGTTCATGGTCAAAGAGAACACTCGCACCATGTCTGAACTGGTGATTCACTGGTGCCAGTGGCTCTGTTTCTCCATCTCCTGCCTGACCCGTGTAAGGTTAGGGCACGGAAACAGTGCAGTGTAAATACCTCAGCTGTCTGGTGTACACCCGAGTATTTCTTTTCCTCCTTTTGGAGGCATGCTATTGGAGAGGTTTACACTTTATCAAGAATAAAGTTGAAACTTTAAAATTGTGTGTGTGGCCTTTATAAAACTATTTCAAAAACCTATGAAATAAGGTTACCTTATTACAGTGATTTTTTTTTTAACATAAATGTCTCTTCTCTACCCAATCTCCACCCCTTGCAGATTTTATTTTCCCACAAGAAAATAAAATTTCAGCTAGAGGATGTCCTCTTACGTTGAGGCTTCATAATTCAAGAATGTAAGCAAAAGTGGAAATTCCTCTGTATATTCAAAATAAAAGGCTCTCTGAGGAATATCTTGTTCACTGATGTCTTTCAGCATCTAGTACAGAGCTGGTTACTCTGCTCAGTTTTGAATAAGTAAAACGAGATGTTGGGGCAGTCGTATTCACTCTCATTAAGGAATTGCAAGTAAACAATATGGTCATAAGTGAGAAATCCACCTTGGATGAGGATCAGGCACTAGGGGGTGAGGCTGGGGAGTAGGGGGTGGCACATAGAAGAGAAGGATTTATCTTATCTGGTGATGGTTTTCGAGTTGTATGTTTATATAAAGTCCATAGCATTTAAGATATACAGTCCAAGCTTTGCACAATGGCAGTATCGTGGCCAATGAGATTTATCTGAGGTGCGATTATTGCTAATTATATATATATATATATATATATACACATATATATAATTTTATATAAAATTTAAAAAGCTGCTGAGTAATTCTGGATTTTGTTCTTAAAAGAAAAATGGCATTTCTTCCTTCAAAGCCAAGTTCTATTATAAACGACCGAAAGTTGTTTTGGACCAAGCTTTGATGCATTTACTGCATGAAGGTCAAATGCTTAGGTCATTACAATTCTGTGCCCCCCTTTGTGCATGCAATACAATGAGCTCTTTGATACTGTGACACCACCCTCTCAAGATAAAGGAAGGTCACGTGTCTGTGGCATTAAGAGCATGATCTACTCTTTTCTGGTTCCCTGATGGAAGTGGCTATCGAGGGTCAAGTTGCGGGGGAGAAGCTGGAGTAATAAATGAATGGCTTTTGTCTACCTATGTACTATTTGTTACTTTTCTTACACAATTTGAATGTGACCTCTTAAAAGGAAAAGCTGAATGTCATAGAGCTAAGAACCAGCTGCCCAGAGCAGTTCACATACAGCCTTCGTCTAGCTCCATTGCTCGGACTTTATCACATACTTGCTAGTAGAGTTTTGATTGTCTCCAAACATTCATCAGGTATATGACTTCTTTGCATTTCCCGGGAACTGGTCCTTTTGCTAAGGAGACAGTGGGGTTGTATGTGGGCCCTGGAGCTAGTCCACTGGTGTTCAATATGTAGATATTAGAAGATTGGTCCTATGGCCGGATGATGAGTATATGGGGATTTATAATAACACTCGACTTTTGCATATGTTGGAAACTCCACACGGAAGTTTTTTGTTTTGTTTTTTTAAATGAGCAAAAAATGCATTTTGCTTCACTGTAGACAGTTTGGTGCCATTTATATAGTTTTAAAACATTCAAAGATTATTACATATTTGAGTGTGTGCGTGTGTGTGCATATGTGTGTGTGTATATATATATATATGTGGATATATATCCTTATGTAGTAAAAATTTTATAGAAGTAATAAATACCAACTTTAAGGTAGTGGTTACCTATGAGGAGGGTGAGAGAGGAATGGAATGAGCAGGGGATACACAGGGTATTTCACCTGTATCTGTAGCATTTTATTTCTTTCAAAAAAAAGTTATTTGAAGCAAATATGGCAGGATATTGAGATTTGTTAAAATCAAGCAGTGGGTGTTATATTGTGTATAATTTAGTTTTTGTTTGCTTAAAATATATCACAATAGAGCAAGAAGTGTTCTTACACATGCCAGGAGCCGAACTGCAGAAGGCGAGAGGGGGGACTTCCCTTCCTGTTAGAGATGTGCGTCCTGTCGTTCACATGGCGGTGGGGGTGGGTGGGGGGTGGAAACCAGTGGCTGGCCACTCGCACAGCTGCATGATGGGAGGGAAGCCCTGGTGGTCAGGAGAGATGGAAGTAAGGAGGTCAGATTAAGGCAGTTGGCTATGGCACTGTTCTCTGGAACAGGCTGACCTATTGCCTCATTAGAAAGTTTGGGCTAAGCCCTGGGGGATGAATCAGTTACAATGACTTGAGTGTTTGCAGGCAACAAGAAAAAGAGAGATTTTGAAAAAGCATCGCTTTTGTGTATAATTTAATAACTGGTTCCCTTGGTAAGACTTCTCAGGAAAAAAGAAAGCTATTGCTCCTCCTGAATGGTTGTCTGTGGTCATCTTGTCAGCCTAGGGAGGCAAACCCTGGGGAGTGAGAAGACCCATTGTTCTGAGGCCTGGGTTCATGGCCTGCTTCCAAAATGTGACGAGCACCTCCCTGCCTCCCCTCCTGTGTCTGGGGAGGAAGACTCCGAGAAGGCAGTGATCCTAGTGCCCCAGGTTCTGCTCTGTGTGTGACGTGGTGTATTTACAGATAGTGGAGCTAGTGAGCACGTTCAGTGTGCACGTGAATGTTAACTTGACCTCTTGGGGAATACAGACGTAAGATGTTGATGTCTTTGAAAATTTTATTCACTCAACCTCTCATCAGATCACTGTTTCCTAGGCTCAAGAGAACTCACTTAACAGAGGGAAAGGATAAACCCAACGTGCCTTACAGGCTCAGTACAGAGCGAACCCTGTGTGAGCCCACATGGAGCTGGGGGTAGGGAATGCATGGGGTTAGAGACCAAGCATGGCAGACCCTGCTTTAGCACTTGTGTGCTGGTGTCCTCAAGTTTGAGGAGGGAGGAGCCTGGAAACCCAGCCCTTCAACACCATGCTTCCCAGGAAAGGGCCTCCTCCTTTCATGGAGAGGGAGGCCTGTGGAGTGTGTGTATTCAGAAGTTTGTGAGGAAGAGGTTTGGAGGGAACTCACTACTCAAAGAGACCTCTCTTTGGCTTGTGCCAGGTGAGAAATCCCAGGAAGCTGAGACCGCCCAAACAGGCAGCCCCCAGCCCGAGCACTGTTCTTGGGGAGGACTGACGCCCAGGCTTCAGTGACTCCCTGGGAGGGTTGGAGAGGCTACAGGACCAGGGCCGTGGCAGCTCTGCAGCTTCCTCCCAGGCAGTCCCACTGAACTGCCCTGTCGCAGCTGTTCTGACTGAGCAGTCCTGGGATGGATGGGCGATCTCAGGCACGCAGGAATGAAGTGGGAGGTTCAGACCTCTGGGTGCTGGGCCAGGTCCTGCTACAGTGTGTTGCTCTTCTAGTTTACAGCGTTATGTCTTCCTTTAATAAAAGTTTTTTTTTCCCCAAAGCTGGCAAAAAAAATAAATAAATAAATTGAGGTATTAAAAGAACACATATAACTGAGGAGTTATTTTTCTGTCACCTATTTTTGTCTCTCCTAATTGTTTGGCTAGTTTAGCACCACTTGAAAAAATCACATTTAAATAGGATGAGTTCCCCGTGAGTGTGTCCATCAGTAGCTTCTCATGGTGCTGCTGGGTCCAGTGACACAGTAGAACGCCAAGTTAGAACGCCAGAAACCGGCCTAGCAATGAGGCTTTGTCCTGCAGTCCTGCTTCACTTGTACCTTGTGACGGATTTTAAAATGTCCACACCCAGCCCTGGGTTCTCCAGAATAGTGGGAGCAAAGCTGGTCAAGAACGGAACGGTGTAATTAGCCTCTGAGTGTTTGCATGGGTGTATAAAAGTAATATTGGCTGGGTTAAGTCCATATGGGGTTTACTGTGCACATCAAGACTGAGTAAAGAAATAGTTCATTTTTCTGGAGTTGTGGTTCTCTAAGACTGTATTTTCACCAAGAATTTGCTTAGCATTGCTTTCCCCTGAAATCTTCTCTGCACGTGGGAGTCGGAGTATGTCCTTTCCTCTGGTCCTGGTTTTTCTGTCTCCCCGTCAGTAGATTCTTGGTGTCTGTATTAACATCCCCCGCCCCCCTTACTCAGGTTGAATGATTATGACATCTGAGTTTCCTGATGTATTTCTAAAGGTAGTCATTTATCAAAAAGAACATCCTGAAATCCTCCTGCGTGTTAATAAAAATTTAATTTGTTAAGCAAATATACATCCAATGTCAAGTCAGTAAAACAGGACAGTAAATTGTTTTCAAATTTGTAAAACAAATAGGAGGGAAAAAATGAAAACAAAATATATCCAACTGTCAACAATGGCTAAGTTAGGGTGGTTGGAATGAGTAACTTTTTACCCGTTTTTTCACATTTCAGTAATGTCATTTTATGCATGCTTATATTTACTCCCCGCCCTCGTCCCACCCCCACGCACATATCCATATGGCATTTTTAGGTGTGTGGGAGGGCTGTGGGGGACAGTGGTAGTTTCCACAGACAGTCCAGAGGAGAGGTCCTCAAACTTTTTAAACAGGGGCCCAGTTCACTGTCCCTCAGACATTCCACACATGTGCACTGTGGGCCCGGGACGCGTCGGCTGCTCAGCAGGACAGGCAGCGGCGGCAAAAACACCCGGCAGGCCAGATAAATGTTTTCCCCGGGTCGCAGTTTGAGGACGCCTGGTCCAGAGAGACCCAGAGATCCTCAGAGGGGCCGCAAGTCCCTGAGGGAGGGTTGGGGTTGTAGATTTCATTTGGGAAAAGGATTATACTTCTGAAGATAAGATTTGAAAACCCCTGGTGCAGAAGAAGGAGTAGACCTCAGTGTCGGAGCCAGGACCCTTGACATGGGCCTGCTCAGCACTTCACGAGGAGTGTGACTGTGTGCAGCTCCTCAGTACTCTGAACACTGGTGTTCTGCCTCTGAAATGATGCACTAGGGCTGTGGTCGGCAAACTGCGGCTCTTTGGCCCCTTGAGTGTGGCTCTTCCTAAGCCTTAGGAGCACCCTAATTAAGTTAATAACAATGTACCTACCTATATAGTTTAAGTTTAAAAAATTTGGCTCTCAAAAGAAATTTCAATTGTTGTACTGTTGACATTTGGCTCTGTTGACTAATGAGTTTGCCGACCACTGCCCTAGGGCGAGGTGATGTTTGAAGGCTCCTTACAACTCTGACATTTTAGAATTCTGTTCAGGTGGTGTCAGAAAATAAGTAACTCCAGGTACAGAGGCTGTGATTTCCAGCCTGTCCCGCTGCCCTGACCTGCAGGACAGCAAACCGCTTCGCACCTCCATGGTGCGGGGTTTGGGTTTTTCAGCATGTATTCTGATAGGAGCCACTCAGTGGTAGACATTGTTGCTTTTACAGGTGACTGGCGCTACTTTCGATGAAAGGTCCGGGTTCTTTAGAAAAAGTGGATGGTAATTTCTCGCATCCTAATTTTCTCGACAGTGGGAAAAGGGCCAAAAAAGTGGCCCCTTGTCCCGGCTAACAGGTCCAGGGCGTTGGCTTCCCTAACCCTTCCCCACTGCTGTGTCAGCGCTGTGTAGATGGCCTCAGATGGTGTGCGGAGGAGGCTGTGCTGGCATCCAGGTCTGCGACAGGAGACCTTTTATGTTCATGGACTGAGAGGAAAGGTAACCTCAGATCTGTTCTTTCTCGCTGGAGACGCCTGGAGCCCTGGCTGGCTCCAGTTTGGGCCTCTGACCCGAAGATAAAGTGTCCTCTTTCAGACACACCTCTCCTGGCAGATGAGGCTCAGCAGATCTGCTACTTTCATATGCAGAGCTTTTTTTTGATCTTTATAAGAGTTTATTTGAGCCAAATTAACAACATATGCCAGGGAGCGAGATTTCAAATGCTCCAGAGAACGGCAGTTTTGCAGCTTTATTTATTTATTTATTTATTTATTTATTTATTTATTTATAGCTTAGTCTCTTCACCAGGACCCCTCTGGGGAAGGAAATAAGAACTCTGCGACACCATTCAAGCATTAGCTTTTTTACTTTTTCAAAAACATTTTATTTCAAATTACATAAAGTATATGGTGTAAATGAAAAGCTTAGCTTGTACATCACAAGTGAATTGGACTTAAATAAGAGAAAGGCAGATGAGATCGTCTTATTTCTTGTTGCACACTGCTCTCAGAAAGCTTTCCCTGGGACAGAAAACCCGGCGTAAGTGTGGGTGCAGCGACCCCAGGTGACAGCAATGTGGGGCCCTTCAGAGAGGAGCAGATGGAGCTGGACCTCCTTCAGGCACCTTTGGGTTTGCTCTCAGGTTGAGCTTAACACTCCCTCCCTCCTGCCCTGCGATCCTTCCCCCCACACAAAAAAAATCCAGCTACTGAAACTACTGTAATTCCATATATATGCACGTGTGTGTGTGTGTATGTATATGTATTAATTTCAGAGTGGAAGGGAGAGAGAGAGACATCAATGATGAGAAAGAATGGGACAGAGGGACAGAAACATCAATGATGAGAATCATTGATTGGCTGCCTCCCGCATATCCACAATGGCAACCAAGCCCACAACCCAGGCATGTGCCCTGACTGGGAACTGAACTGTGATCCTGGTTCATGGGTTGATGCTCAACCACTGAGCCATACCGGCCGCGTTGTACCTTCCTTTTATATTTAACTTGAATAAATGAAGAATGAACTAACTCTCCCTGAAAAGTACATATCAATTTTAAGAGGACAGAACTTGGATGATCAATATATTGTGGTCTCAGTCCTTAGCATAAATATTTATGGAACACCACACTGCATGCATCAAATCACCATTCACTCTGACTTGCAGAAAGAGTAAAAAACTTACTCCCTGGTCTCGAAGTTTACAGTCTGCTTGGAATGGCAACATCACACAGAAAAGCATACAACGATGAGATTAGTTCAAAACTGCAAAGCACCGAGCATAAGACAGCTCTGTTTTTCCACTTG
>NW_006300376.1:1077922-1092003 GCF_000327345.1 Myotis davidii | reverse complement strand
GGGAGCCAGTCTTTCTGCACGTAGCGAGTTTCTAGTTGGAATTTGAAAGAAGTAATGCATTGCTGGGGGAGGAGGGGGAGAGATTGTGCTCCCAGGGACTCATGGAAGGAAGCAAGCAGATTGTCTCATTGGAGAAGAAAGGTAGGGATGATGTGTCTATTCAAAGGGCTGAGGCTTTGAATACACATGCTAGTGTGCTGATGAGGTTAGCTGCAGCACTGTAGGCATAAGGATAGTCTTAGGCAGGAGAATTTTTCAGGAGTCATAATTTGGGCAGCAATACATACAGGCTGAGTTGAAATGGAGATACCTTTCCTCTCCCATCTCCTAGTTGGCCATGTGCTTGCCCCATGTCGGCAGGCCTCTGTGTTAACGGCAGCATACTGTATTTTTATGAGCACTAGACACATACTAAATAAATTCACAGAGATAGGTTTTGTCAGTAACAAAAATGTCAGTATTTCATGTGGATATAATTCCATTTATCCTGATGTTTAAAAAAAAATTATTCATTTTCAATTATGTGAACTTTTTTAGCATCTATTATATAGTACCAGAGGCCCAGTGCATGCAATTCGTGCACTGGGGCGGGGGTGGGGGGTGTCCCTCAGCCCAGACTGCACCCTCTCCAATCTGGGACCCCTTGGGGGATGTCCAAATGATGGTTTAGGCCCGATCCCTGTGGGTCCCTCCCCTGCTGGCCCGGTCGCTCCCAACTGCCCTCCCCTGCTGGTCATCTTGCGGTGGCCACCTTGTGACAACATGGGGGGGGGGGCGCATCTTGTGCAAGGGCATGACGGTCAATTTTCATATTACCTCTTTATTATATAGGAAGGATGTTATGGACATTTAATCAATTTGGTTTTTGTTTTTAATCAATCAGAATATCATATGTGCAATTAGTAGATTTGATATTTGGGTTGTTAATTATACAGTTCATTAATGCCTTCCAACTTCGTTTCCATTGCTTTGAATGACTTTACTTCTTCCTGTTGGGTTTCCCCACAAAGTTAACGTATCCCGTTCATTTATAAGGTTATTCAGCTAATAGCTATTTTGACCCTCGTATGTTGTTACTGATGAGAAACAAAACTCAGTATTTCGGTGTGATCGAATTGTTTTAGCTAATTTTAGTTTTCTTATGATGCTTTTGAGTTATTTAAACATATTTC
The DNA here is from genome assembly GCF_000327345.1 of Myotis davidii. Classification (NCBI taxonomy): domain Eukaryota; kingdom Metazoa; phylum Chordata; class Mammalia; order Chiroptera; family Vespertilionidae; genus Myotis; species Myotis davidii. The sequence continues at coordinate 1,090,831 of NW_006300376.1, read as the reverse complement.
ATCATTAATAGCATCCTGGGTGGTTTGCTGAAATTCCTAAGCAAAAGGAAATTGTGACTCGATGTAGGAAATTTATACCTAAGAACAAAATGTTAATATCTAAACTGATAAACTAAAATCAATTTCCAAAATAGCTGTTAGTCTGATAAAACATTTATTGTGATTGGGAGGGTTTTCCTTTTTCAAGTTTCCTTTAGCGTGGCGGTGGTTTAATGAGAAAGTGTCTGTGGAGTGCCCAGCCCTATGCTCAGAGCTTCATGGGAGATTCCAAAAGAATGGGCATCCCTGCCAGTGGCCACTTCCTTCAGCAGAGGTGTTGGTGCCACAGATCCAAGAGTGTGCAGGTTTATTTATGAAGTATTAGGAGTGGCCTCCATAGCATATCAAGAAAGGGTTAAAAGGTGTTGAAAGGGACAGTTTAAACTCTGAAATAAACCTTTTTTAAAAAGAAATCTCATGCAAGTTTTAGGTGAGTAACTGTAGTATTTATCAGTAAAATGTATATAAGCTATTAGTTACTAAGCAACCTCCTTTCCACTGAATCAGTTGCCCATCTTTTCTTCTTCCCTGGGGATGGCCCTGTTTCCACTAACTGTCAGTGACCACAACCCTGCAAGTACATACCTCATTAGGAATATTCAGCGCTTTCCCCCAGCACGTTCTCTCTTACCTATGGACGGGATTAGGTAACATAGTTAATTAAACATTTAGTACTGCCCTGTTCACTAGGCCTTCATAGGCAGAGTTTTTAACATCTAGTTATTAGACATGAAAAATTGAGACAGTCATATAGTGTCTTAAAACAAAACGTTTATTCTTGTATAGCATTCATTATGTAGGCCATTGGAATAGCATTATGACAGATTTCTGTGCTTACTCATTACTGATGGTTGAAAATTCATTTTAGGGAAGGACACTGACTGCAATTTGATTCAGTGGGAGTATGGAGTTTTTTGAAAATATTCTTACTGGATGCTATCCCACAATGTCCAGCTAACACACCGTTGGTTTTCTCATTGGGTAGCATTTTTATTTTTTGGATTTGGTGTTCTGGGCTTGAATGGAGACTGGTAGGTCACGATGCCTGCCTTACTTTCTGCTCGGTTCACATTGCTTCAAAGTCAGAAGAGCTTAAGTTTGCCCCTTTGTTATGGGGTGAGGCCATAACATTAGTAACAAAGAAACAGAATTTCCGGAGGATGAGGCCCAGAAATCAGGATTTTAAAAAGATTCCCAGGTGATTCTAATGTGCAGCCAAGGTTGAGAACCACTGCTCTAGCGGTAGGCCAACAAGAGGAAGAAAAGGAGAACAAAGGGACTCTCATCGGAGTCAGCTGCCTTTACACGGTCTTCCCGAGAGTTCGAGGAGTTCTTCCACTTACATGTCCTTGGCCAAAGCTAAGTCTCGGCCACACCTCACTTCAAGGAAGGCTGGGTGGGAGTTCAGTCTCTTTTTTTCCGGGGCAGCCATGTGCCAAGCTAAGAGTCAACATTCTGCTGATAAGGAAAAAAGGGAGAATGGAATAGACTGTTCCACTAAGCCAGAGGTTGGATACAGTTTTAATATTATCTTTATAATATTATTATTTGTAAAAGTTCTCACTCACATAACTTTTGTCAGTTAATCCAAATGTTTATTTTCTCACAGTTCAAAAAATAATTCTGAGTCTTAATTAAGATAAAATGTTCTCTCCTATGTTTGGATTGTGTAGTCCACCTGAAGCACGGGCACGATTTCTAATAAAACTAATGATATCTGCAGTTTGAGCTTCTAAGTGCTTTTGAAGTCTCAGGCAGACAACTTTATTTACACCTGCTGCTTTCTTTCCTGTGATTTTCAGTGCTAAAGGTAGATTTCCTTGGAGATGGAGAACCTGGGAAAGGAGGAGTGTCTACCTCTTTATGCTAGACCTCCTGGAGTGTATTGCAGATGCTGACTTATTCAGCCTGGGTTAGTTCAAAAGAGAAAATAAAGGGAGAGTCATTTATCCTTTGAAGAAAATGTATGGAGTGTTTCATGTGTCAGGCATCTTCAACATAGAAAGAGAGATATAGTTGTGCTTTCTTTTGCTTTGTCATGCTTTCCTGTTGCCTTCTTATATGAACTTACATGGTTTCTCCATATTTTTATGCACTCCCCTCCCCACCCCAGCCCAAGAAATAGCTCAGTAATCATCACTAAACATAGTACCGCATAAAAGAGAGCTGTCAGGAAAGACAGAAAAGCCATAGGCCATTTTGAATGTCCAAGTGGTATCTAAATGTCAAAATTTTATTTTTTCTATTTTTAGACCTCATATATAGGTTTAGATAGACAAAGTAAAACCTATTTACTATAGTAAGAATATTTCACTATAGCTTGAATTGGTCTTTTTAAAATGATGGCTTTTGCCAAGTTCTTTTGGCAGCTATTCTAGACTGAAAGCACTAAAAATTGATTCCTTGCAGATTATTGCTAATACTTCCTTATTTGTGCAGCCCTTGCCACCCAGCCCCAGGCTGGGGTCACTGTCCGATGTTAGTATCTGGAGTTCCTGTGCAGGGACCTGCTGTCCGAGCCGACGGAGTTGACTCTAATTTGCTCCTGGGTGCCTGCATTCTTTTCCACGTATGTCCACAAATAGCGTCAGCAAATTAACGTAACTTTCTGATTGTTGTGAAGAGCGCCGAAGAAAGCTTGCAGTGTTTGATGGCCAAAATACCACACAGTGTGAGCAGAGTAGAACTGCTGGCCCATTTTATAGCACTCTAATTGATAATTATTTCTCAAAGAGCACATTATTTGGCCATGTGGCAACAATCCAGTATCATTCCAGAGGCATTGGACGTGTAGGTGCATGTGAACTCTATAGTAAATATACGCCTCCTTCTGCCAAGAATGGAAGTAGGTTATCCAAGAGGAAAGGGGAGGGGAAAAGAAAACACCAATTTCCTATGTACCAGAACATGTCTGGCTCAAATCGGTAGTTAGAAACTGTAGATGCTGAAATCTTGTAATGTTTTTCTATTTCATAGCTGAGTCTCCTGGTTCATATTTTGCAGGCTAGAAAATCAACTCTCTTCTTTCGGGAACTTGGAGAGTATACCAGCGTGTGCGTGCACGTGTTTGCTCTAGGTTCATGGGAACTGCCTAGTCCGTCTTCATTTTTGCAGGTCTAAAGCTGCTAGGTATTGCCTGCGGGATGAAGATAATGTGTGCAGGAGAGCTAAAGTGGAGGGAGTCCTGGCTTTTTACACATTAAAGCAACAAAGTCACCAAGTGCTGTCTTTATTGACTGTGGCAAGAGAAAGAGACCTTGAAAGCATTTACATCAGGGTTGAATTTGGGGCAGCCCATAGACAAGTCAAAGGGACTGAGGAGAAGTTCTTCCTCTGAGAGTGCGGGGCTCCATAATGGAGATCTGGCCCCCACAGAAAGTCAGCAGGTGTCATGGAGAGGACTGCCGGACGCTGGGCAGTCCGTTGTCAGGGCGATAGGGAGGGTGGACACAACGCAGTAGAAGAGGAAGGGGAGAAGAGACAAACCCGAACCTGCTGCTCACTCAGCTCTGCTCTTCACAAGCAAACCGCAACGTTGAGCAACAGCTGAAAAAGAATGTGACTGACGCGGATGAAATGCTGCAAAGTGACTGTATCGGGAGCTCTTCCCCCCACCCTGCCACCACCCCTTTCAGTTAATGGTTTGTTTTCATAAAGACGGATGGGTCTTCCCAGAGCAAGGCCAGAACATTCAAATGCTGGAGCCATGTGTCCGCCTCTCTTACTTGTGACCTCATTTTCCTCCTTATCTTGTGTTATCTTTTCCATTATCGTGTGTTCCTTCTCATTTATGTAGAGGTAGAGGAGAAAGTTAGCAAGTGGTGACCTGCCCAGTCTCATTTTTTGCAGTTGAAAGTCCAGCAGTTCATAAGCTCAAGCAGTGTACTGCCAGGAACTGTGCGGGTCTGAGATCTGACCCTTCCAGCCACAAGGCTTTTGGGTCAGAGGCAAAGGAAGTCACCCCTCGGCCGCGGCACAGCAGGCAGCACTGACAGCAGCATATTTTGCATTTGTTCTTCCCTGGCCCCCAGGTCCCATGGGAGTGACACAGATGGTCTCAGGTGGATGCCCAGGTCCCTGTCTGTTCTGGGAGAGGAAACCTGAGTTTAGGGATCCTAAGTCTGTTGACATGGGCAATACGCTGCCCTTTGTTCTGCAGGGAGGCCCTATCTTTAAGGGCTGTTCACTGTGCAAACGCAAACATCCTTGAAAGATAGTCCGGGACAGAGGCTTTTAGTGCTTTGCTTGCAAAACGTGCAGAAACACCAGAGACCCAGGGAGAACCATCTCCCAACTTGTATTTGTTAACCTTATAAGAAGCTTGTGTGACTTCCTTTTCTAACCACAAATTAACATCAGGACTCGGCTGTCTTTCCTACTTGGGGACCCTGCTGAGGTCAGGGCTGTTTAGAAAGAAATTGATGAGCTTATTTTTGGGGTAAGTGCTAATACAGGGTACTACTGTTCCACAGAATGCCTCAGAGAGTTGGAAGTGTGTTACTTTCAACTTGAAAATGGCTCAGCAACTACTGTTCCTGTGTGTTTTTCCTCCTTGTCTTGATGTGAAGGGTTTGATCTTAGTGGCGCCTCTATGTATAGTGATTGGTTCAATCTTAGGGAAGGACCTGGTACCTGGTCATGCTGTGAGTGCTCACACATACCCTATTGGCAAATGACTAACCTAAAGGGAGAGAGGTGGAGGAAGTTGAGGGAGAAAATCTAAGGGCTAAACCAGTGATGGTGAACCTTTTGAGCTCGGCGTGTCAGCATTTTGAAAAACCCTAACTTAACTCTGGTGCCGTGTCACATATAGACATTTTTTGATATTTGCAACCATAGCAAAACAAAGACTTATATTTTTGATATTTATTTTATATATTTAAATGCCATTTAACAAAGAAAAATCAACCAAAAAAATGAGTTTGTGTGTCACCTCTGACACGCGTGTCATAGATTCGCCATCACTGGGCTAAACCTACCAAGTCAGACTCAACTTTAGAGGCAGCTATAAGGCCAGGGGCCCTGCATCCTCAGGAATGGCCCTGGGATCACTGGCAGGTAGTAGGTGGCGAGCAGTAATTCCTGGAGCATTGTCACACCTGCAGGTTGAGGAGTGGCCTCTCCCCCCCACTCTCCACCATACTATGATCTCTTCCTCTTAAGCCCTTCTATCTTCTAAAAGCCTCCTGCTGGGAGCCACAAACAGGACCTGAAAGAACTTTCTCCTAAATTCCTTTAGTCCTCGAAACACTCAGTTACAGGAATTCTTTGTTTCTACTAGATACTCAGCTCCTGTAGTCTCATATGTGACTGTTACTGCTCTTTGGGTAAGAGATATTACGCTGCGGCGCGAGTGCGTCCCGTCTCCTAAGTGCCTGGAAGCTCACCCAGCGGCAGACACGACGTAGAGCCTAGTACGGAGGAGTTCTAAACTGCTGCATTCCTGTCCTGTCCTATGGAGAGACCGATTTAACTCCTGCAGCTTCTACCTGCTCCATTCATTTTAGTTTGGGATCATCCAGATTTTAAATTTAAATGTACTGGTATCTGAATGACTCAATGAGTGCGGGTTATGTTTGTTCATTTGTTTGTGTTTTGTTTCTTCCCTCTCTCCCCCCAGAAAAATGGAGTGAGTGTCTGGTTCTTTAGTCAGTGGAAATGTCCTCTCTGTTCCTTATTTGATCATTTTATGTGGACTTCTAAGCCGTCTGGTGCTCACCTGTGTAATTGGCACTCAGGGGTATCCTGGATTAAATGGTTGGTTCACTCGGCTTTTAGCAATATCATTATATTGGTCACCAGCTACTTTTGCGTCCTGTGGTTTTAAACAAGAAGAAATCTTGCAAAACCCGTGCAGTGACATGCTGCTGCACAGTCAGGTGAGGTGATAGGGTGAATGGCTTCCTCCCAGGCTCCTCATTCGCTGAATTTCCTGGGGGTCTGGAGGGGAGTGAGGGTTCTGTAGGCCCAGGTCACTTTGAAGAATTGACTTCTGTACTTTTTATTCCCATTAGGAAAAAGTCCATCGGTTGTTTTGTTTGCAGTAGCCAACAGGAGAAACTCCGTTATGTGGCATTTACTCTCTTTGCTTCTTTCACCAGTAACACCTTGACTTTGGTGACTGTTAGAATAATTAACATGGACACTTGGAAGATCGCCTGCTTCCAAATGCATACACACTGGTCTAGTTTGTAAATACGAGCCCAAACTTTTTTCTTCCTTAGCTGAAAAATGTGCCTCCACCCCTCCCAATCTTTCCAGGGTGTGGGCCTGTGTGTGACTGTGCCCACACGTTGGCATATATTTCAGAGCTTCCAAAAAGAAATGGGTTGCTCTTGAAATAACAAGACAAAAAAGAACTGTTTTTCTGAGCCATAACATCTGAGGAGCTGGAAACAGTGGTGTTTATATGTGTGTGTGGAAGCCAGTGAGTTTCATGGGAGAGAAGGGATTACAGACCAAGAGCAGAAAAGCAGTTCTGGATTTCAGATGTCAGACCCTCACGCTGTTTCACTCACTCAGCACCTCCACATCCATCCCTTTAATGTGCTTGCGTTGTCAGTGCTTTCTGGTTTTGCATGTTTCGATGCCAGAAGACAAATAATAAAACAGCATGCATATGCAACCTAAAAGCAGCTTTCTACCCCAGTTTTTGATGGAGGTTAAACAGAAGCATCTTGGTCCTCCCGCCTGTTGGCAGGCAAAGGCATCATATTTTAAAATGCACATAGTTTTAAAGCAAGCTCATCTCTTCTGGCTCAATAATAAACTAATTACATATTAGATAGTATAGAGCTGAGTCCCTGTTTCAGATTAAGCCTCGTAATAGCAAGGTCCAGGGCAAAGCAGACATTTGCCTGATGTCTCTGGCTTGAGGACCCATAGCATGGTGCCAACTGTTTGAGGGCCTGGATCTGCCTGCCAGGTAATAGGGCCTGACTCAGTCCTGGGCTAATGCTCCCCGAGCACAGAAGGCACCAGACGTGCCACTGAGGAAGGCCTGGATACCTCACAGTTTGAGACAATAATCTTGTTTGGTCTGTCCGTAAAATTGGTGATCCTTGGTCAAGTTAGGACATGCCAGGAGTGTCCCTTTTGGGGTGTGTCTGAGAAAAATTAAAAAAAAAAGTATTATTTCTAAAAATGATCTGGTCCAACCAGGCTTGCTTTATGGCTCATCATTTTTCTACCCTTTCTCCACTCTGATAATCTTCGGGACTATGTGCAAAAACTCAGAGATCAAAGCATTTAATTCAGCTAACAGGTTTTTGTAGTCCTTAAAGCTTCATGTTCCCTGGTTGCCCGTGAATGGTGCCTCTCTCCTTAGGCAGTTTGGTGACTTCAGAGGGAAAGGCCCTGCAGTGGTGACAGTTTTGCTTTTGGAGTTAACCTCTGGCTTGATTTCTAGCAGCACCTAGTAGACAAGTAACTTTTCTGTTCCTTAGTTTCCTCCCACCAGGCTTGTCATAAAAATAAGACAAGATTAGATATGTCAAGCACAGAGCATTGGGCCTGGTAGGCACCAAACACATTAAGTTCCTTCAGATTGCAGGTGAAATAGACTCTATTTTGTATTTCTCTCATTACCTGTGTGCTTGCTTGGAGGAAGTGTGGAACTAAGGTGTGTTATCTGTGGATTTGAGTAGGCCTAGGAGGGCTGTTGGCCAACCTTATTACCAAGGTGGGCAGGGAGTCAGCTCTCTGCCCTGGATGGATCCTTGACCATTCTGGCAAGCCCTTGCTTCCACCAAGTAGCCAGCCCACACACCGTCATTTTGCCCTTCTCACCCTCTCCTGCTATAGAGAACCTGAAGCCTGCTTGTTAGACCATATTGTCTGGTTTTGGAAATTGGGTTGTATAGTTGAAGTTAGTAGTACCCAAGGATAAAACTTGGCAACTTTAAAATAACTTTATACTTTACAATGGAAGCTTTCTTCCATCTTCACTCATGTGAGGATTAGTCACTGGCTCATGTAGAATATTTCGTTTAAAAGTACAATTCAGCTGCTGCCCCCTTCCTACTAATTCCTTGAGTGAACAAATACTTTTTTTTGAGCACCTGCTATGTACCAGGCCCCATGCTAGGAGCTAAAGCTATAAGATACGGTTTCTGGTTTTAAAGAGTTTAATATTTATTAGAGGAGACAGAGTATATTTCTCAGGTTATAAAGCGAGACAGACTGAAGATGGATGGATGAATGGATGGATGGATGGATGGGAGGAAGGAAGGAAGGAAGGGAGGGAGGGAGTGAGGGAGGGAGGGAGGGAGCTATTCATTCATTGTGCTCCCTGCAGCTTATTCTTTCAGTGGGTATAGTAATCTAGACGTTGGCATTAATGTTCTGGGCTGCATTACTGTTTCACCACAAGGTCAGGAGACCTGAGTTTGTCTCAGCTCAGCTGCCACTAACTAGCTGATTGAATTCAGGTATGTCCCTGTATCTCTTTGGTCTTCAATTTCTTTCCCTGTAAAGTTAAGGCTGATTATTACTAGATGGGTTTCATAGCCCTCTCCACTTTTCCTCTTTTTACTGAATTTCCTGGCCTGGTCACTTACATAATGCCATGTAAGTGATTAAACTCTCTGATGTGGTCCTGAATTCTGGATGTATATTTACAATCCCCTTTTATTCTCTCCATTTCCACTCAAAATAAGTTTTCAAACTGGAAAAACTTGCAGATTTAAGTGCCCATTTTGTGTGGCTACCCGTGCACTGTCTTCAAAGAGAATTTAAGTAGCTCGCGTGTGTTTGCTGACCCCTTCTGAGAAGGAGCAACAGATTCAACAAAATCAGGGAAGAAGCTGGAGAAGGGAGGGGAGGCAAATACTGCAGCTTTAACCTGCTTTGGGGAGACTGATTCCTTCCATGGCTGCCTGTCCTCAGCCCTTGGGGAGAAGGATATGGGGCTGGAAGCAGGCGGGGTGGGGGAGGGGAGGGTGTTGCAGGGAGGGGTGTGGGCAGAGGTTGCAAGGCTGCCAGGGTTCTCTGTGTGCCGGAAGTGCAGGTTTGGCTGTGGGGAATGGAATGTTCCCTCTTGCCCTCCAAGAGCAGAAACAGCTGTGGAAGAGCTTGAAAAGAAGATTGCTACATGAGAAAAAAAAATTAATATGAAAGTATAAACCACCCTAGAAAACGCAACAAAAATGTCTGTAATAGAGCGGTAGCTCTTTAACAGAACTTTCTTCCCATCTAGGATTTCTTTTTTCTGTTGGGGGCAGAACACATTGTCCGCCACCAGCCTTTCCTCCCCTAAGAAAGTCTCGTGTGCCTCATTTTGCCTGGATAGAAAATAGGTTCATTATGCTGATCCCAAGATGATGATGACTTTATTCCTCCTAACAAGGGACCAGAACCTGTCGCTTACTGCATGAAAACTTGAAACAAATACTAGTTTTCAAAGGAAATCCCTGTTAGTAGAAGATTATTGTCAGCACATTTAATGGAAATCTTGTTTGTAGCTGGAAATTTAATCCCTCAGCCAAGTTCCCGACAGTATTTATTTTAGAACATCATCTCTTTTAAATAAGTCCCTTAATGGTTTAAACTTTTAGTATTTTAGGCAAGGATAAGCCTGAGCCAGCCTGGAACTTGTCTTGCACATCAGAGTTGATTGTGCAATCTTTTATGTGAGTGTTTATTTTAAGTGTTCTTCTGAGTCTGAAAGGCTTTTTTGGCTATTATAGCTGGTATTCCATATAGTTAGAAATAACAACTCTTCTGGTTTCAAGTCTGTTTTACGCCATCATATTTTCTCTACTTGCTTTTAAAAAAAATCACAGGTTTTAGCCAGCCCTGATGTAGATAAAATCTAGTGTGAGAGGGCAAGCCAGCTCAAAGCTAATGACTAAATCAGAAGGACCGGCCCTCACACTGCTCCTTCAGATGGTGCTGCTACTTGGCCCTCTGCAGGCAGGGTCCACCCCAGGGTCTTTGCACTGAGTGTAATGATGTGGTGTGTTTGTCAGTCAAGCAACGAGAAACAGTGTGTGGATGTTACTAACGTTCCTGAGCCTATCTGTATATGTACTGTCATTCTTGGGAAAGTTCCTGAAGTAATACTTTGCTCGATTCTTAACAATGGAAGCTAATAAGTACCTCAGGGTAGGGGATGGCTTTTTTCGGTGGTTGGTTTTACCCAGTCTTTTGGCGTTTTGCTGGGAGGGCAGTCTATGAAAGGGATTGTGTGAGATTGTGTGCTAATTCAGGGAGGTTTCTGAAAATTACAGGGATCAGTGATTGCCCTAGCCACATTCAAGGGGCCAAAGAGCCGCATGTGGCTCGTGAGCCGCGGTTTGGAGCCGCAGTTTGCCGACCACTGCCCTAGCCCATCCCTTCTTCAGCCTACATCAGACCTATTTTCGTGAAAGCCCACTTGCCCTCTTTTTTGTCCGTGCCTGCCCATGGTGGGTGGAGGAGTGGCCCAGGCAGAATGGATGACTGTCTGCAAGACAGTGCCAAGCCCAGGACCCTTCCTCCGCCCCCTCACTTTTCCTTTTCTTTTCTGTCCTTTTTTTTTTTTAATAAGAAAAAATATATCTGGACCCCAGTGATCTGAAAAATTGCTCTAACTCTCCATTCATTTTACTCTGCACCTATAATCTATGACTTTATCTTCTAAGTGGTGGAAACTTTGACTTAAAGAACATCAACTGTGCTGCGTCACCAGACCTGGGAAGACTAGGAATCGGACTGGAATCAGATTCTCAGTCAGCGGAAACGTGAGAGGGAAACTCCAGTCGTTCTCAGCTCTGATTGCACGTTGGACTCACCTGAGGAGCTTTAAAAACGCACCTCTGCCCAGGCCCTCCCCGCGACCGCTGAATCGATCTTTAGGCGTGTGGGGCGCACGTGTCTAATGTCCCCCGAGGTGATTTTCAACTGGGCACAGGTGAAGAACTAACACTTAAGAGAAATCAGGGCCTCCTCGAGAGCAATGCCTTTGAAAGAACCTGTCGTTATCAATCAGAGACAGCTTCCCAGACCCTTTGCTGGGCGGTGTCGTCGGGGGCTCTGCTGCGGTGCTCAGTGACTTTTCACGTGGCCTTTGTCTTCTGCAGTTCCGCAGATGCGTGTAGTTGAGTCTAGGGGTGTGGCAGGCTCATTCTGAATTGTCAGTGCCAAAACTCAGAGCAGGGGGACCTGCTTGAAATGTTCAAGGTGGAGGAGGACTGTGTTCAAAGGCAGCCCTTTGCAGATGGTCCCCACCAGACTCTCTCGTAGGGACCAGGGAGACGCCTGCAATCTTCCTGGGGGAAGCAGTGGGTCTGGATTGGGAGCTGACCATCGTGTAACTCTCATTTGGCTGCTTTTTTTGGAGGCGGGGGGCGTTGAGTAGGAAGAGCTGTCTTTTCAAAGAAAAAAAAGGCACAGGCCTTTAAGAGTTAAATTACCCAACTCCCTTTTTATTTTTAAAGTCAGTGGGTTCCTTGTTGCCGTTGCTGAGAAAGATAAATTGATACCACATGTTGCTTCCAGACAAAACCCTCTCTGTTCCCGGGGAAGCACACGCAGCTGGTGTCTGGGTTAGTGGACAGTCTGCACAAGGTAAACATGGTTAAAGGGGTTGGAGCCGACGACGTAGGGTAGCAACAGTTAAGAAATTACCAGTGACTCCTGCCTGGCACGGCCCCTTTGAAATACTTTTAAGAGTTTGAAATCTTTTCCTGGAAGGCGCCACCCTCTCACCTTTTGGCTTAAAGTAGATGATGCTCGGAAAACAGTAAGTGAACGTTTGTGATGTCACTGCTTCCGTATGTGGGATCAGACAGTTGAGTACTTTGCATGCGTAGTTTCATTTACTCTTCCCAAAGATCCTAGCGTATAACAGAGAGGGTGTTTTTAACCCTATTTCATGAAAGGGGCAACCAAAGTTAAGTCAGTTGCCCAAGGTCACAAGACAAATGCCAGGGCCATGATTCAGCTGGGAGGGAGCTGGCTGACATCAAGGCCGGTGACCTTCCTTCCGCATCACACTTCGAACTGCATCTGTGAGTTACCCACCTTGTGAAGTATTGATAGAAGGCGTTTTCATTTCAGGCGGCTTCTCTCCCACACCCGAGCTGACCTGCTTTGGGTCCATGTGTCTTCGCAACCAGTTGGTGTATATGTAGTGACCACAGGCACTTTAGCATTAGCAATAACAGTATCTTGCAGTAGGAAACTGTCCTCAGGGTCCGGACAGCAAGACAAATAAATAACTTGCCAGTTCTGATGAGTACAGTCATCTTCATACTAATTTCTTCGAGGGGGGGGCACACAAAGGGTCCTCTCGGCTGTGGCCCACACCACCACAGTCAGCCTGAGTGTGAAATGTGGGTTCCCTCGTGCTGCCACCTCCACACGCCTACTGCACGTGCTTCCTTAAAGGAGCCGGCCACTGATTGCGGCTGTAACCCCACAGGTTTGCCAGTGTTGTTACTCATTAACCACTAAAGCTTGCTTCCGTGTAATTCGTTTTTGTAAAAGGCAAGATTGACATAAAGATGAGATGAAGAGTATTCTTATCTCCTCAGGCACATTGTGATAGATTGGCTTTTAAGGGTTCACTAAACCTTTGGGCCCAAGATAGAGGAAAACTGGCATATTTGTCCCTGATGTGCTCTCCTGGAATTCGTCAGTATCTGGAGCTTTTAGGGATGGATTTAAACTCCCAGAACAGTTCACATGGTTTTGGGTTGGGGTTATAATAGCTTCTTGGCTCCTTCAGTGAGCAAACGTGATGACAGAACAGTCTGGGCCCTAACTGTAGGAGTCTTGTCCTGGTTGGTAGTATTTACTTTATCACCTGAGCCTTAAGGAAAGCTAGTGCTTTGGCCCATCACCATTGGCCTACCTCAAAGAGTGCATTTCGATGTGATTAGAAAAATC
>NW_006300376.1:1073906-1077901 GCF_000327345.1 Myotis davidii | reverse complement strand
TGCTGAAGCATTTCTCCTGTACCTTCAGCTCCCAACTCCCAAACTAAATTTTAGAAATGTGGACCATTTGGCACAATATACGAATTAGTAGAAAAAAAATCACACACTAAATTGGGAGCTAATTTACGGACCTTAATGGAGAGTTCTTTAGAGAACTTAAAGTATACATCATAAGAGGATTTTACACTTGGCTTGTCTGTGTTTATAAATCCCATTCCTTCACTCCCAGAATTGAAGTGAGGGAGGGGCAGTTTGAAATCTTACAGAAATCATATCACCATTAACTGTTGTTGTCAGGGAAGGTGGGAAAATATTGCAGTTCTGACATTTTATCTGGCATTTTGTTATTTACCTATTTTGTGCTTTACCACAATTTAGGTAGAGAAGCTAGTGATTTGAATCATGACCTTTGAAGAAAACCAGAACACATTGCTGGCCTCTGACCTGGATGGGGTGAAGCAGGCATTTGAACTGGAAATGGACGGACGGGCCATATTTATTGGCCTTAGGCCCCCCCACCTTCAGATTGTGGATTTTATAAATGGAAGGCTGGCCAGCCTGTATGCTTAGGGGACTGTGAGGATGGTGGTGGCACAGTATTTATTTGTGTTGTCTCAGTAGAGTAACTGGAAAAGCCTGTCGGAGTGTTGTGTAGGCAATACGCCTCAAGAAATGTATTCTGCTAATAACCTCTAAAATGAAGAGTTGAGCAAAGATTGGACCCCAACGCTAATCACCCACTTAATAAGTTGGGTTTTGTTTCAGAATCCAAGGGTAGTTAACACTGGTTTGTGTGGTAGCTGCTGTCTTCCCCTTAGAATAAATGTTATGGCCAACTAGCAAACGCAGACACGGGCTCTGGAGTGAGTCTTCGCTTTCAGGTTTGCTCTTTTGAGAGACTTTTTTTTTTTTTTTAAGGGAAATACCTACTAAATTATTATCACTAACTATTTCATAAACAAAATTACAGTAATAAGATTGTGCTTTTGTATCCTTCTCAGACATTTCTTTCTGTAAATGTTAGCAGATAGGTTAAGTGATGACATCTGAATACTTTGGTGACAGGCGTGTGAAAGGTTGTGGTAAAAGCATTGGATTGAAGTTGGGAAAACACATTTCCGTTTAGGTTCTTATAGGCACTAGCTGTGTGACCTTGTGTAAGTTATTTAAAGTCTCTCAGCCTGAGCCTTCATGTCTATGGTGAGGGCACTGATACCACCTTTGCAGGTTTACTGTGAGGATTAAAGACAATGAACCTAACACCTGTGGCCCAGTAGCTAACAGGGCTATAATTAGTCAGGCTCTCATTTCTTCTTCACCCTTGCAATTAGGGCCCTGACACCCTGTGGTTCTGGTCCTGGATGTGGCTATCCCAACCCCTTTACCACATGCCCTTATTGGGCAAACAGAAGCTTGGTTTCTGTTTCCAAATGTTAACCAATTGTAGCTTGTAATTTTATAAAATTGCACACATACATTGTTGGGGTTTAGAGTTGCAGTAATAGATGGCCATTAGAAAATCCATATAGGGCATTTTGGAGATCTGTAAGGTGTGTTATTTTTCTCAGTTGACTTAGAATTGGCAAAACTAAAAATACGTTTTAAAAAATATTGTTTCCCTAAATGCTTTTTTTAAAAGGAGGGATCATTGGAAACTTATGATTGCTCATTGTTAATTCTGGGTGTTGGTATGAACTCTTTTCAACATCTAGAGCAAAGGAGCCTGGCCAGGGCAGGAGTAATTAGGCCAGTGTCCACATTGGCCCCGCATAGCCTTAGGACTTTATTGTTTTCTCACCAGGAGGCTTGAGTTTAAGTTTTTATTTAAAATATCTAATCATCTGAGTGCTCAGTAGTAGGACCACCTTGCACTCGCCTGTTTTTTGAACCCTGCAGAGTGAGTTTTAAGAGCATGCTTTATATCTACTGTATTGAGAAAGTGTTTTCCTTTTTAAAGAAACGTAATTTCTGAACCATTAGCAGAGACGTCATTATTCTTTTAAAAACCATAAGAGTAAAAGGGAAGCAGGATAGATAGTCTCTTGGGCAAAGTTCGTCTCATCAGATACTCAGCATGTTGCCTTATTTCTTCTCTCAAATGTGTCTTTATGGCTGTGGTAGAAATACCAGCTTATATGACCCAGGGCTGCTAATGCCATTGCCCAGCCTAAGACGTAGGCCCTCCTTGCAAGGGAACATATACGTGGGAAACACTGTGAGTATTTTGAGTTATTTACTTATGGTAACAGCCTGCTGACTTTGTGTTTTAAAAACATTTGGTAGAACACATGTATTTGTATCATCTTCTACATAAATACACATGGTGATTGCCAATTTTTAAAAAACTAGGGTAACATTTAGGATTGCTCATATTTAATATACAGCATCAATACCTTTGGTCTTTAACTTGGAAATACAAACTCATCTGGCCTTCGGGTGCTGTTCCAAATGTGGAGAATACCACCAACTCCTCTCTTTTGCTGCCCCTGAGGCATTTTACAGGTTAGAATGAGCCCGCACCAGGCGTGTGCTCTCGTCGTGGACCCTGTACTTGACGGTAGCAGCAGGAACACCCTGCCTTGGTAGCGTGACAGGCTCCTGAAGTATATTAACATATATCGTCCTTGCATCATCCCTGTCAGGGAGGGATGGTTTGGATATTGTTATGGCTATCATGAAGATGGGTTACTGAACCTACAGCAGACAGATTACATGATTTGCTCAGGGTCACGTGGCTGGTCAGTGGCAGAGATAAAACTGGATCTGGGTCATCCCTGTCAACTGGGCTTATCTACCAAGCCAGCAGGATTCTTGCAAGATGGGTATAGTCATTAGTGTTTAGGGGATGTTTGGCCCTATTTCTCTTTTTAAAAAATAAACTTTTAAATTTAGAATCGTTTTAGATTTGCGAAAATTTGCAAAACTGTTATAGAGCGTTCTCATATGCCCAGTGTCGCTTCCCCTATCGTTAACATGTTGTATTAGTTTGGTACATTTGCCACAATGAATGACCAGTATCGATACAGATTGCCTTCGTTTTTACCTCCTGTCCTTTTTCTGTTCCAGCATCCACCTAGGACACCACACCACATGTAGTCATCATGCCTCCTTAGGTTCCTTATGGCACTGGACAGGCCTCTGTTACATGTCCCTTATTTGGGATCTGTCGGATGTTCTCTCTCATGGTCAGACGGGGTGATAGTATCAACATGACTTATCCTTGGAGATGTTGCCCTTGATCATCTGGCTAAGATCACATTTGTCAGGTTCTCCACTATATAGTTACTCCCCCCACCCTTCCCTTACTGTACTCTTTGGAAGGAAGTGACTATGCTCAGACCACATTACTTTGAATGGGGGAGTATCTATATAAATGAGATACTTGAATGGGAGACTTGCTTACTTCTGCCAACTCAGCAAATCCTACAGAGTAGGATTGCTTTTTTCTTACATCTATCAGGTGTGAAATTTTGGTTGGAGGAGATGGTCATAGGTAAAATTTCACAGCGGTTCTGAGTTCATTAGATGTTGTTAAGAAAATGTAGATGCTGCCTATACACTAGGGGAGAATAAAATAGCACCTGGGTGATTAATTACCATCAGAGAGCCAGGGAGGTTTGTTGCAAAGTGTGAACTTCAGTATAGGAAATACAGTTACAGAAAGGACAACAGAACTTCGGAATTTGTGAAAAACTGTCAGTGAGCTTATATAGTCCCATCATCCCCTGAATATGAAACCATCTCCCACCTCCAAAATAGGAAACTTGCCATTTGCAATGTCATTTAGTTCCAAGGCATGGAGGGTCATGCAGGCATTTAAAAATTAGCATGATCAACTATTTCTTCTTGGTGCTCAGTTTTCAGACCATTTTGGCTCATATTCCACATTTTCCCTCCTCTCTCTACAGAATTCTATCCGACACAACCTCTCGCTACACAGCCGGTTCATGCGGGTCCAGAATGAGGGGACTGGCAAGAGCTCTTGGTGGATCATC
>NW_006300376.1:1018532-1073867 GCF_000327345.1 Myotis davidii | reverse complement strand
GCACCCCGCCGGCGGGCTGTCTCCATGGACAACAGCAACAAGTATACCAAGAGCCGTAGCCGTGCAGCCAAGAAGAAGGCAGCCCTGCAAACAGCTCCGGAGTCAGCAGACGACAGTCCCTCCCAGCTCTCCAAATGGCCTGGCAGCCCCACATCTCGCAGCAGCGATGAGCTGGACGCATGGACGGATTTTCGCTCGCGCACCAATTCCAATGCCAGCACGGTCAGCGGCCGCCTGTCGCCCATCCTGGCGGGCACAGAGCTGGATGACGTCCAGGACGACGACGCGCCACTCTCCCCCATGCTTTATAGCAGCTCAGCCAGCCTCTCACCCTCCGTAAGCAAGCCGTGCACTGTGGAGCTGCCCCGGCTGACCGACATGGCCGGCACCATGAATCTGAATGATGGTCTGGCTGACAACCTCATGGATGACCTGCTGGATAACATCCCGCTGCCACCGTCCCAGCCGACCCCCACCGCGGGGCTCATGCAGAGGAGCTCTAGCTTCCCATACACCACCAAGGGCTCCGGCCTGGGCTCTCCAACCAGCTCCTTCAACAGCACAGTGTTTGGACCCTCATCTCTGAATTCCCTGCGCCAGTCTCCCATGCAGACCATCCAGGAGAACAAGCCAGCCACCTTCTCTTCCATGCCGCACTATGGCACCCAGACACTCCAGGACCTGCTCACTTCAGACTCACTCAGCCACAGCGATGTCATGATGACCCAGTCAGACCCCTTGATGTCTCAGGCCAGCACCGCTGTGTCTGCCCAGAACTCCCGCCGCAATGTGATGCTTCGCAATGACCCAATGATGTCCTTTGCAGCCCAGCCTAACCAGGGGAGTTTGGTCAATCAGAACTTGCTCCACCACCAGCACCAGACCCAGGGCGCTCTCAGTGGCAGCCGTGCCTTGTCAAATTCTGTCAGCAACATGGGCTTGAGCGATTCTAGCAGCCTTGGGTCAGCCAAACACCAGCAGCAGTCTCTCGTCAGCCAGTCTATGCAAACCCTCTCGGACTCTCTCTCAGGCTCCTCTTTGTACTCAACGAGTGCAAACCTTTCCGTCATGGGCCACGAGAAGTTCCCCAGCGACCTGGACCTGGACATGTTCAATGGGAGCTTGGAATGTGACATGGAGTCCATTATTCGCAGTGACCTCATGGATGCCGATGGGTTGGATTTTAACTTTGATTCCCTCATCTCCACACAGAACGTTGTTGGTTTGAACGTGGGGAACTTCACTGGTGCTAAGCAGGCCTCATCTCAGAGCTGGGTGCCAGGCTGAAGGCTCACGGAGGAAAGGGGAAGTGGGCAAAGCAGGTTAGTGCCCAGTGCAATGGCATCATCATAACCACGTGGTGGTGTCTGGGGGCGGGGCGGGGGGGCTGCCTTTTATTCAGTGTGAACTTGACTCCACGTTGAGAAACTTAGAGCTTTGAAGCAGTAGTGTACAGTTTACACAGCAACATAGCTCCCAACCAGTTCATCTCTGAGTTCTACCTGCAAAACAAATAGGGCTGTCAGGTGCCCCTCCCCACAAGCTGACAGCTCAGGAATTGTATTGCCCGTAAAAAGAACACACACACACACACACACACACACACACACACACATTCATAAATGTCATTCTTCTTTGTATCCAGTCACCCTTGCCGACCTATGACTCTGGTCCCACTATTTGATGGATGGATGAGGACAGAAGGGAAGGGGAGGAAGGCAGGACCTGAGTCACACAAACTTCAAGGTTAAGGACTCAGCCAAAGGACTTTCTTAGATTCCCCGGTCCAGCACCCTTATTGTTGATCTTCGATGTTATCATTTCATCTTCCTTTCCATTAAAGTAATGATTTGCAAATCAAATTTAACTGTAGAATATGTATTCTGGACTCTTTCGTACGTGCATACTGATATTTCTATCAAAAGCAAAATTTGTTAGATTCTTCACCATAGTACGAAGCATCTTTATTAGGGAGCATTCAGCATTGAGCCTTAAAAAGAGCAAAAGAATTAAATTGAAAACAGAAGTGTTTATGTTAGAGCACTTACTCATGGGCATCTTGATCCCCACTGTATAAATGATGTCAGGTTCTAAACAGAATGAGATGGGCTGTGAATAGTGGCAGATTTTTAAAATTGTGGCATTTCAATACTGTTGGAACTGGAAAGATCACGCAGCGTGATGTGGTAAGAAAAGTATTTGATTGGCATCAGAAGTTGAGTGTTTAGTATGCTTCTGCTTTCTGGCTGCTCTTGAGAGAGTGCCAGCCCCTGAGCCTCAATTCCCATTTTATAGAAGGAGGCTGATAGCCACTGTTACTTTACAGGGTTATTGCAAGAATCAAATGCACTGAGGTACGTGAAAGTGCTTCGTAAAACTGCAGTGGGCTGAAATGGGTGCGGTATAAATTAGGGAAGCATACTGCCTAACAGATGAGTAGTAAGCAGGGAGCGCAGGGAGGTTAAGTAGTTTGTCCAGGGTCACACAGCTGGACCCAGAATCCATATTTCTTGAATGGCTGGAACCATAATAGTTCTTTCTGATTTTATCTAGATAGTAAAAAATGGGAAGTGCTTTGGACTGGAGCTAGAGTAGCAGATAATAGACAAGCTTGTCCTGAAACTCTCCTCCTCAGGCAGTGAGATGAGCCCTGAGGTCTTCTGCTAACAGGTTTGCACCCCAGACCTTCCCGTGTTCAAGGACTCTGCTCTGTGCTTCAGCTCCTTTTGACTTACTTTTTTTTTAATCTCAGAAAGCATTTTACACCCTTCTTTAAATGGTAGAAGAGGAAAATGGGATTCGAAGCATAAAAAGCTGAGCCTTGTTTAACCCTCTGCCCTGGTGAAGGAGTTACAAGGGTCTCCTCGAGTGAGCGCACTCCCGCTCATGAGTACTTGTAGGAAGTGGAGTGTCAAGAGCGTTGTGAAGCTGAAGGCTTCTCGCTTTCCCAGGCATACACGGGCCCCGCATGGAACTCAGACATCTGTTTTCAGTCATTTAATAGCCACTGAGGTAGTAAAGAGACTGTAATGGAAGCTAAAGAGGGGACACTTTCGTGCCAGCCAGTTCAGGTCATACCCGAACTCAGGTGGTGGAGACTGGCCTTGAGAAATTTGGATACTTGGCTTTTAGGAGAATAAAGAGTTTGTCTTCCTTTAAGAAGAGGAATGCAATTGTGGCTTCAAGAGACACAAGATGTTTTAATTTTGGTGGAATTGTAAGGAGGCCACTTTCTAGCTCATTAAAAAGAGTAAGTGCAGAAGAAAATGTACTGTCAATTTTTGTCTGATTTTTGTCAGTGTAGATTTTCCATTGAGTTGAATAGCAGACCTTTCTAGTGTATGTATAATTCTAAGATTGTATAAAAATATTTTAAGGGAGATTTAGTCCTTAAGTTTTTAAAACACGAATGAAGAAACGTCATGGAGACGGGGGATGGAGAATACTTTGAGGGAGTCTGATTTCTGGGTTTAGGGTTTCCATTTTGTTTTGAAATGAATTGCTCCTCTAGACAGCCAGGAGCACGTGTGGCCTGATGTGTGTTCTTTACTTTTAAACGTGTGGCTATCACTATATTGAAGGTTCCTAAATTGACAAAACAGGCCTGAGGTCACAATGTCAGGCCTCACCTCACCCAGATTAAGCACCCAAGGTTCCCCAGAGTCATTGTACTGACTTCTTTAAACCAGAAGTCTTGTATTCTCCAGACTCATTGCCTGACTTGCTAACTGAAGGTCAGGTGAGCCTGAATTGGAGCCATCTAGTTACAGAGCCGTCGGTCCAGCCAAAGTCTTGCTGGAGAACTGTGGCGAGATGTTCTCTGGAGGGCTGAGTGTTCCCCACATGTCACTCAGACGACATGTAAAATCCCTCAGCCTGTGGGTCTATCTGGAAAAGAAAAGAGTAACCATACCTTTTCATGAGGACCAGCTGCTGGGGTGTAAAGGGCTCTGTCCTCTCTCAGGCACCTGCAAAACTTGGTGAAGAAACATACAAGTTGGCAGCAGAGATGTCTGTGAACGACTGTAGTGGTTGCAAAGCTGGGTTTCTAATAAGCCTTCCTGAGTTTGACACGTGTCTGCTCTCGGAGGGAAAGCAGCATCCATCTCACTGTAGTTTTGATGTCAAAAGATGCCTAATTTCACAAGCTCTTCCATTCATCTTCATCTTTTGGCATTTGAAGACACCCCATTAGGGAGCAGCCCAGGATTTCGTTTTAAACTACTTTATGGGAAGGCTTGGAAAACATCAACCAGGAAATAGCCCAGATGGAGAGGAGAAGGGTAGTTTTCTTTCTGTTTCTGCCACTGGTCACGTCACTGATGAGACTCTTAGAATTGAAGGTTTCTCGTCTATGAAAAGAGGACAGGATCATAGAGTTTTAAAGGCACAGTGTATGTATAATTTTAAACCTGAAACCTAATATCTGTCTGTGAAATGGTCCTAATTAGAGGTACATGATGGCATGGAAATATAAAGAAACGGTGGTGAACCATGTGGAAACGGCAGGCTCCAGCGTTGGAGGCCTTGGTGAGTTTACATGTAGGCTGTTTCCCAAAAAGCATATCTTTGATACTTGCCAGAGTTAACTTTGAATGCTGTGATTCTATTATGTCTTTATTCATGTTGGGAGACAGGACTAATTCTAACCAAATACAGGCAATACAGGCTGTTCCTGCCACATTTTTTCCTTGGTGTAGGTCTTTCTGTGTTAGGGAATGTAGCGCATGGTAAATATGAGTCTGTACATACTGCGTGGAGAATATCCTTTGTTTTTTTTGCACTGTTGCTGTAGTCTAGTCTTTGGTTACAGTGCACCAGCCTCAAGAACTCTGCATCTGCCAGGCTCTTCATTCTTACCTGTTACAAAGCCCCAAGCCTGAAGTGCCATTCATGGAGAGAGTGGCTGCCTGGATCTTGTTGACAGTGGATCCTGTTGACGGCAGTGAAGGGAAATTGACAGAGCTGTGAAAAGGGGTTCTCTGTGCAGAGGCTGCTACACGCCTTCCATGCATTCGTTTCCCTGGAAAGCAGGGACATCACGCCCGGGCCGCTCCTCCCGGGCCTGTTAGTTTTCCAGTGCACCTGTGGTCACCTCTGGCCAGCCTGCTAGACGTGGGGACAGAGCCTGTGTGGCTCTCACTTCGAGCAGTTGCATTTCTAAGTGGCTTTCTGGAAGGTCTCTTTTGGCCACAGAGCTTATGGGGAGCATAAATAAATGGGGTGAAAATCGCCAGAATTACCACTGGAAATTCTTGTAAACTTCAAGCTCCCATTAAATGCTTCTTTTTAGAGTGTTCATAATGCTCCATATTCAACATCTAATAAATAACGTTTCAGAGCAGAGCCCCAGGGACAGTGAGCTGAAGTGGGTGGCTGGCTCATGTCCAACTGTGATGCGCCTGCTCTAGAAATCAAACATAAACTAACGCCAGCGTCCTGAGGGCTTTTCACAGAAACCTGTATCTGGGTTTAGTCTGACTCTGGCCTCTTAGTATCATGGAGCTCCTGAAGTACGAGGGCCTATGTTTTTATCCCCCAAACAAAAACAGACCGTGTGAGAATGGAATAGGTCAATAGGACATTTGAAAGCAAGGTTGTCCCAGGAAACCAAGCATGTAAGGACCCGCATACCCTTGGGTCCTTTGCTTCAGCCTTGCATGTAAGGCAGTCTTTTCCTCACTACCACCACTGCTCCACCTCCCCAACCAGGCCATGCATTTCTGAGGGGTAGGGAGAACCCCAGTTTTATTTACCTCTATGCCCTGTGCCCAATGCACTGCAGGTGCTCAATAAATGAATTTTGTTTAATGAATTCGGGCTTCTCTTGAGCACGTGTACTAATGTGGGACCTAGCATTTTGCCAGGCAGCTCATCCAGCCTCAGAACCCACTCCATGGCTGAGAAGAGCTTGATAATATGATAAGGGCACACAAAACACTCAGTAAGAATCACGGGCAAAAGGGCCAAGAGTCCATAGTAATCAAGGGGGTGGTTGACCTTTTTCAGCACTACGCTAGGGCAGGATTTCTTCAGGGGCTTCCTTAGAACACGGGTCCTGTGGTTTGAAGAAAAAGGATTTGGTTCAAGACATCAGAGAGGCAAGACAAGCCTGTTCCCGAAACACACCACTCCGTGGCGAGCGCCTGTGCCCTGGGTTGCTCGTGTTTTCTTTCTCTTCCCACTAACAGCCGTGGACCTTCCCCTGTAATTCTAGATACTCTGTGTTCTTTAAGAACCTCTTCTTTGTGTGCTGAAATCTATAACACTCATGCATTAAAGGATGAGAATTACTTAGTCATGAAGGCCTCCGAGTTAATGCCAGTGTTCTGAAGGATAAAACTTTAATTGGCAGTCTTGGCTTGATTGAAGGTTTGCATATCAGTATGTCTTCTCCCTCCTCCTTCCGTCCCCTCCCACTTCTCTCTCCTCTGTCTCTCTTCTCTCTTATGAAGAAGTTTGGACCATAATTTTTTTTTTAAGCAGTCATGTCTGTGCGGAGTGTTTGATTTGACTCCTTGGGGAAATTAATGACCAAGAAGAGAAGGCCAGAGGTTCTAAGGTTGAAACCCACTGGGCCTCCATTTCTGTCCATGCCGCTGTAATTAACTGGAACTTCCGTTGGTCATTTGTGCGTTCAGTTGGTCAGAAAGCAATACAGCCCAGCATATCTGTAAGGAATCAGAAAATATTGGCTGGTAGACCTGTTGGACGGTGTCCCTTTGTCTGCCTCTTGAGTGCCTCAGGCCAGAGCACTCCCTACCCAGCCCCACTCAGACCAGGTTGGCCTGCTGGCTGGGGGCCGGGGCCATGGGAAGGAGGTCCAGGCACTTACCCCGCAGTGCTGTCAGGCTGAGCCGGGAGGCGAGGGTCACGCGTGCCACGTAAAATGCAGACTTACCTCCCTGCAGGAACCAGTGCTCCGGCTGGACCCCTGGCGCCAGGATTCTGCTGATCTTGACTCCCCCCATTGAGTCACTCCTTTCAGCTCCTCCTTGGTTCCCTTCGCCTGTTACACTGGTGTGATTGTTGTTTCTTGGCCACCACCTGTGTCACCTGAATGCCCTGGTCATACCTTACAGGAGGATAAGTGGGACTAAAATAGCTGATTTTGTATTTTCAATTTCAGAGTCACCTTGGAGAAAATTAGATTGTTTTCACAACTGTGTTATCTAACGCAGGAAGAGAAGACTTTAGAGACCCTTCTCTCCCGTGCTTGGTAGTGGGGTGCTTAGGTGGGTGGTGCGTCATGCCCCAGGGCTCCAGGGCATCCCCGCCTGGAGGGTGGCTGCACCCTCTCCGTCATCCCCCACCCCCTCCAGCCAGTGAATGCAATGTAGGGTCACACAGGATGGGGTTGCAGCCGGCAAACTAAACATTGTGATGTTCAGGTCCTGGCTATGGCTAAACTTTTGCTCCTGGACTGGAGTTCCCTTTTGTTTGTAAACAGTGAGTCACTTTAGTGATGACAGCAGTTTGAGAGTTAGAATAGCAAGACTCTTAATTTGGGGGCTGGTAATAAAGGATGTGTATGGCAGGGTGGGAAAAGGTAAATTTTTGATTAAAAACCTACTACTTAAATGTTTTTATTAATTTTCTAAAATTAAATTAGTTGAATGTTAAAATTGTGCCTCCCATTGATCCTTAGGAGGTTTCATGAGTTTTAGAAACTTGATCGGAACTACCCTTCCCCCCAAAAAGGCATTAAAATTCCAGGTCTTGCCCCACAAGCAGTAGGGTTTCTGCCCAGATTCAAATAAGACCAAGTCTTAGCAAATGTGAGTAGTTCTAAAATGCTTCTGGAAGCCGAGCTCTGAAAGGGTGGCATTTGAATTGGCAGAGAAGAGAGGGCTCTTCCAGAAGGACGGTTCGGCCCTTTATTCAGCCACCGTGTGTTGCACAGCTCATCTGTGTGTCGGCTTTGCAGGCTTCTTGGGACGTCAAGAAAACTTTGTTTCCCGGCGAGAATATGTGCTTGAGAGTAAATACCATGTCTCCGACAGGGCTCTTAAAATAGCTGGTTGCTTCGTCGGTGATTTGACTTGAAGCTTTTGCTCTGTTTTCAAGGAATTCAACATTTCAGGAGCTTAACGTCTATGAAAAAGTAACCCTTCTGGGTACCATGTGATTAGGTGCCCCATGAGCAGTTGAGGAGTTTAGTAGAGGACAACCTAGAGAAGGAGGGCTGGATGGATGGGTGTGGTTCACATGGGCGGGGAGAGCAAACCAGACACAGTGTGACTGCACCTGACTTACGGACGGAGGTCTGTTCCCAAAGCCCGGATGAGGACCCCGGAGCCTGGCCCCAAAGGCCTCGACCTGCGGAGGTGTTTGGATGTTTTAATAGGGTCAGTTGACCATGAGTCCAGAGAAGGTCCACATGCCCCTTCAAGGCATTTGCCTTAAAAATGGTTCTTTAAAAGGACATAATAAGAAACTTGACATGCTGTTCTGTGTGGTTTGAGAATCAAAGAATCTTTAGGAAATAGGAGACCTCTGCAACTTAGTTATTGACAGTAGATTAATCAGTACATTTGTGCCATGTCCGTCACCATATTGTAGTCTGGGTACACAAAGAATATGGGTTGATGTAATCCCTGCCCCAATATAAAGTCAGGTAGGACATTCCCTGAAGTTTAAGCCTCATTGCATGTCACCCTGGCTCTCGCTGTCAAGTGTGAGGATGGTTGCTTCTCTCCTGTGCTCCCTGTGCCCTGTTAGCACAGCACCGAGGCCGGCAGGAAGGGCATCCACACTGGCTCGAAGTTTGGACGCGTCCTTGAGGCATCAGCCTTCACAGGCAGGCTCCCCCTGCCACCTTGCAAACGCCCAGAAGTTACTGGGAGATGGCAGAAAGCGTACCTACCTACACAAGACACGCTTTTCTGTACACAAACTCAGCTTTCTTTTTTTAATAGTGCATATAGGTGAGTGTCTTCCCAGTATCTCCCTAAGTGGCACCTTTGCCACAAGAAGCTTATTTTAAGCATTCCTGTCACATCCTCACCTTCTTCATAAGCATTTCCTTGCCCATCAGAAAACACCAGAGCCTATGGGCTATGTTTCCTGGAAACTGGAGTTTCCTTTTGGGGAGGCTCCTCAACTGAATGCAGATTGGCCTCCAGCCTGGCCAGAGCTTCCATACCTACCTGTTCTGCTTCCCTCGCCGACTTTTCCTTGTCTAAGCCGGCAAGTTGACAGCACTTGCCAACATGTATTTCCCTGGAGCGGCACCTCCCACGCCCCTTCGCTGGCAGTCACGGAGGACGGCGCTGCTCAGCTCAGGCCAAGGCTGGATTGTAAGCCCCCAGGTCCTGTCAGTGGGCCCAGGCTGGTTTCCATGTACCTCCTGGAATCCTCTTTATCACCCACTCCAACCTAGAAGACACTGAAAAATCACCAAAGTAAGCCAGTGTTGTGTCCATGCACACTGTCTGGAGCTGCTGCATGTTTTGCCCGTGAAGGTGACCTCCAAGGGAACTGCTTCCGTTTGCGTGTTCCAAAAACATAGGTGGCTGCCTGACCCAAGGACCCTACCCCCCCGCCCCCCAAAAAATGCCATTTTTTCCTAAGGTGACACCAGCTACAAAACCCTTGGTGGATGCTGGCAGATGGTGGTGGCTCACTGAACTGGGTGTCCCTTGGCTTCCTCTGGGGCAGAGCAGAGGGGGTGGCAGGCAGGCGTCTCTTTGCTCTCAGGGGCAGAAACAGCCACACTCTGAAATGCAGCCCTATTCTCTGAACTCTGTGTGAGGCTTCGCTGTCAGGTTGTGTGAACATCCATTCATTTTCTTTTCTATCCTGAATGTTCATAGTTATAGTCCCCACCTTGCCCCAGGGGTTGCAAGTTTGGCTTAAATGATCCGTATGTTTGATTTTATTTCTCAGGCAGACTTTCCTCCAACATGTTTTAGTTTTAGCTAGGAGAACAGTCAATGACCTTTCTGGGTTTGTGGATGTCTCTTTTTCCTCCGGTGACATATTTGGTATTGGGGTCCTGTTCCTTTCTTCTTTGCCAAGAAGATGAAAACATGACTGAAAACCCCAGATCTGCCGCCTGGGAGTTACTTTGTGGGAAGACAGCAGTAGGAACGTTTATCTTTTTATTCCCAGATTAAAGTTGATTGGGGTGGTTATGTTTTGTGTCGAGTTTTTTTTTGGAGGCGTTGCCCTTTCTTGGAACATCACGTGATTTCGTGGTGCTAATTAGGCAGAAACTTGTCTTCCCTACAGATGCCAAGATTGTAGAGGGACTTACTCTCACCAGAGACCAGATGACAGCGTCCATAGGTCATTTTAGCATGGGTCTCATCCTGCGGCCTCCCCATTTTATTTTCCTTGCATCAACAGCCCAATTTCAAACTTATTTATTGGGCAAGGAGGGGGAAAGGGGGATCTTCTCCTATTAATGCAAGTCACTGATGGGATAGCACATTTTCATATTTCTTGTTAGTTGGCCTGTTGCCTAGTAACTGTAAAGTGATAGCTGTAATTCCCTTCAGCTGTATGCTTTCTTTTCCTTCCAAGTTTTGCTTAATCTGATGTGTTTTTAAACTTAGCAGAGCATTAGCATATGCACATGAGCCTCACAGTTAACTACAGCGTCTCTCTTTAGACGATGTAAGAATGGTGGGGTCTTCACTGAAATCCATGAGACTTGTCCCCAACCTGAGAATCATTAAATTCCCAGCTCAGTAGCTGAGCTCACTCCTAAATGTGCTCCCTCATCCCTCCAGTCCTTGGTGGAGTCGGGTAAACGTGCAAACATTGCCTCACCAAAGGGTGGCCATCAATCTCAGCCAGGTGAGGCGGCCTGCCTTGTGACTGCTTTCAGTCGTCAGGCCTTCCTAATGAAGGGTGACTCCGGTTCTCCACTTGGAAGGATCTTGTATTTCTGTTCAGTACTTATCTGGTTCCTTTATGTTTTCACATTATTTTACGATCTGTTTGCCTTCCATCACGGAGAAAACAAGTCGCCTCTCTGTTCTGTGGAGTGGGAGTTTTTGTATAAAATTTGTTTGAGAGCTGCCTCTACACCTGGGCCTGGGCCTCTGTGGCTTAATCTCCAGGCACAGGTAGTTTCTGCACAGGTGGGAGGCGCACCTGTGAGACTGGGGGAGTTCCAGTACCTAGCGCCACAGGTGGCCCCCAGGCCATTCTGAAGAAAGGGAAAGTGAGACCCACACATCTTTTTTTAAAAAAATATATTTTATTGACTTTTCAGAGAGGAGGGGAGAGGGATAGAGAGTTAGAAACATCGATGAGAGAGGAACATCAATCAGCTGCCTCCTGCACACCCCCTACTGCGGTTGTGTCCGCAACCCAGGTACATGCCCATGGCCGGAATCGAACCTGGGACCCTTCAGTCCGCAGGCCGATGCTCTATCCACTGAGCCAAAACGGTTAGGGCCACGCATCTCCTTTTTAATGATGCTTCCTGAAGAGCCTGGGCCTTTTGATGAGGAATGGGCATTTGGCCTCAGGATGTTGTTGGTTGTGCCCATGTGGGCCTCCTGCCCGGGTTTCAGGGCTGATGCCTGTTCTGCCTAGAATGATGCCCTATTGGGGGCTGTCGTGCCCTCCGCCTCCTTCCTGCCTCTGCTGAGCCAGCCCCAGCATCAGAGCAAGTGGTATGCTTGGCCCCTGGACGTGTGGAAGAAATATGTCACCATCCCAGGTCCACGGCTGGATAATTAACACCAAAGGGAACCGGGGGATGGGGTCGGAATTAGGTAAAACTTCATAGCTTCTCCCTTGGCACTTTCAGTAGCTCAGGGTAGAGAGTTGGGGACCAAAGTCCCTGGTGACTAATTGCATAGTGATGTTAGGTTGTGGTTTATTAAGTGTTATTGTGAAGGGAAAAAAACCAAATCCCCTTCTAAAGAACCCTATTCACACCCTCGTTTGTTCATGCCTCACAGGTCCACGGTAGAGGTGCTGAAATAGCACTAGCTCTTGGAGGCTCAATTCCTCACAGACACTGAGATCTGGTGTTTAGTTTAGCCTTTCCCCTCTGAAATCAACAGGCCATTATTTTATAGTCCAGGATAAATTGTCTCAGACCCTAGCAAAGCAAGGAACAGCTCCAGAAAAGCCATGGGCCAGGGCCACTGAGTGCTGGGGGTGGGGGAACACGGGCCTTCTTTTCCTGCTTTTGTCTCTGCTGCCGGTGAAACAGCCTCAGTTCTTGTCTTTGGGGCTGTGACCAGGGGAACTGCGGCCATGGGTGTGTAACATTACACACACCAAGCCCTGGGGTCGTTCTGCATGTCGGTAGAGGAAGGTAAGGCTGCCAACTGGTGCAGTCACAGAAGAGATGAAGTCACAAGTGCACTTGTGAAAATTCCACAGGAGCTCACGATGGTATCTCTGAAGAGGAGGGCAGATGTCCGTGTGTGGGAGAAGGCTTATTGATGCATTTTTCATTACTTGTTCACCTTATCCGGTGAGCAGATCTTGAGTTCATGTTGCTTTGCTACCACTTTTCTCTCCATTTTTTGGCCTGGAGCCATTTTTTTCCTACCATGACAGCCAACTGTCTCCATAAACAGTTTTATGTCTTGAGACCTGTCATGTGAGTTCCTGTGGCTACATCTCTATGAGTATACAGTTGACCCTTGAACAACACGGGTTTGAACTGCACAGATCCAGTTATATGTGGATTTTTTTCAGTAAATATATTGGGGAAAGTGTTTGGAGATTTGCTACAATTTGAAAATACTTGCAGAAGAACCACGTAGCTTAGAAATGTAAAAATAAATTTTTTAAAGTTATGTCATGAATGCATAAAATACATATATATATATATACATTATTTTCTCTTCCTTACAATTTTCTTTTTTCTCTAGCTGACTTTATTGTAAGAATGCAGCATATAATACATATAACTTACAAGTCATGTGTTAACTCTTTATGTTATTGGCTATTAGTAATTTTTGGGAGTCAAAGGTCTCCCAAAGATACATATTTTTTTTTCTTATTTCAGAGAGGAAGGGAGAAGGGGAGAGAGAGATAGAAACATCAGTGATGAGAGAGAATCAACAATTGGCTGCCTCCTGCACACCTCCCACTGGGGATCAAGACCGCAACCTGGGCATGTGCCCTTGACCAGAATCGAACCTGGGACTTTTCAGTCCGAAAGCCGACACTCTGTCCACTGAGCAAAACCAGCTAGGGCCTACCTGGATTTTTGACTGCACTAGGAGCTTGGCACCTCTAAATCCCACATTGTTCAGGATCAACTGTACTTTATAAAAATATCCTCTAACTTTTCCAGGCCCAGTGGTTGCATGAAATCTGATAAGACTTGTGTAAATTAGATGCTCTGAGAGGACCTCTTTTGTGCCTTACCACTGAATACTTTCAGAGACAAAATAATAATGTTAATTGTTAAAGGGATGTTTTATGAGAGGTAGTTTTTTGTCATATGTGTGTTATGTAATTTTTTTCCCTCTGTAGCTTTTTTAATTGAGGGTTTTTTTTTTTTTAGAGGGAGAGAGGAAGGGGGAGAAGGATAGAGAGATAGAAACATCTATGAGAGAAACATCACCGATTGGCTGCCTCATTGCACATCCCTCCACCAGGGATCGAGCCCTCAACCCAGCATGTGCCCTGACTGGGAATTGAACCGGTGACCTCTCAGTTCATGGGTCGACGCTCAACCACTGAGCAACACTGGCTCGGCAGCCTCAGTAGATTTTTAATATAAAAATCAAATTCCTAAGACAGCCCACCTAGAGGTTACTTACTCCTTTTTTAGTGGGGGAGTCAAGATGACCCCCACCCAGCAGTGTAGACTGATTTAAGCCTTTGTGGAAAATGACCATTTCATCTCTGGTTTGGGGTTATGAATGGAAAGGTGGGAAGCAAAGTCCACAGAGCCAGTGGGAGAGACCCAGAAAAGCATAGCTGGTCTGCTTAGGGTGCCCCCCGCCCTGGGCTTAGCATACAAGTCCTGTCTCCCAGGAAATCCCTGGTCCAAACTCAAGAGCAACATCCCACCTGCACCCTGGACGTCCCTATCTTCAAAGGGCCGCCAAAGCACCCCTAAGTTGCTCGTCTTTGTTAACCTCCCAAGTGAATGACACCATCTCCTTTGAGCTTTGCCCACTTGAGAACGTTTTGTAGGCCAGCAGAGAAATCGGGTAAGTCGGCATCCCCATGCTTCAAGCTGGTGTAGCCAAAACAGCTTGACTGAGCGTGCCCTGGGCTCGGAGGTGGGTGAGGACCTGGGAGGCTGATGATGTGTGGCCGAGAGGTGCCTGCCCACTCTTGCCATTGGGACGCCTTTAATCATCTCTGGTTTCCTTTCTTCCTCCTCTAGACCCTCAAACTGACACAAGACCTACAAAGAAAACCCTTTGCCAAATCTGCTCAGCAAGTGGACAGTGACACCGTTTACAGCTTAACCCCTTTGTGAGCCCCGCGCCATCTTCCTGACCCAGCGGAGACTGTTAATGGCCCCTTACCCTGGAACAGAACTCTCTATATAAAGTATGCAAACCTTCCTTGGACGAGGTGACGCGCCCCCGCCCACGCCCGCGCAGGACAGCACCCGCCAGCACCGCCCACCTCGGTCAGAGCACACCGGGAGCCCCCGTTGGCGATTCTGTGGTTTCATGTCATGATGGTTTATGGGATGTTTTAAGTGTTGTGTGTTTGTTTTCCTTTGACTTTCTGAGTTTTTCACATGCATTCACTTGCGGTATTTTTCTGTTAAAATGTTAACCATTCTTCCCTAGGCAGATTTAAAAGCAGAAGGAAAATGTACCAGTTACCATTTTGGCTTTGGGCACCACGAGCGGTTGAGCCCCTGGAACTCCATAAACTAACAAATTACATAAACTCGAGGAGGATATTCTTTCTTCTTTTGTTTGGCAGAAAAGGATCCTTTTCTAAAAACTGAACAATGGCACAACTGTTCGCTGTGCACACCCATCCAGGACTGAACCCTGCATAGGCAAAACAAACGGACCACAGCCACCAGCCCAGTGGGTTTCGGTTCTGAGTCTGGGCAGTCGGGGGACAAAACCCCAGCACCTGGGCTGCAGGTGCCAGATCGAGGTTGGTGGTCCCCTGTCAGTGTCCTGAGCGAATGCAGAGAATAGTGATGCTAGGTTGGTTAGAAAATAGGGTTTTTTTCAAGAAAGAAATCGGCTCAGCTGTCCACTAATTGCCAAATGCCACCAAAGGATTTAGTTTTAAGGAGAAAAGAAAAATTTAAAAAAAGGAGTTCTGTTTTGCTTTGCAGAAGAAATGAACTTGCAGGGGAGCATGAAGCCTACAGAGAGAAATGTGTGAAAAGTACAAACCCGAGTCAGTGCAGACCTACATACACACCCTCCATAGTCTCCAGCCTTGTTGTGTATAAGCTGATCTACTAGACGTGTATGAGTGAGAGGCAATAGCGTACAAACTGATTTTTTTCACATATAATCATAGATTGTAATTGTACCAGTGACACGATGGAATTACAAGGTAGAGCAGTTTTGACTATTTTTTTTTCCACTTTCCTGCTTCTATGGATTTCATTTTGTTTTTTGTTTTTTCTAAAAGTTACGGTGCTGTATAGGTGCTTTCTGTTTAACCTGGAACGTGTGATCATACTACTTACCCTTCTTTGATAGAATAGTGGGAAACACCTTTGGTACATAAGAAACTGGTGTAACGACGCTCTGATTAGCACAGCACATGCATACTTCTCCAAAGTGATATATGAAGATCTTTTCTTTGCATAAAACGCACTAGGCATATAAATGTATAAATATATTTTATCATGTACAGTACAAAAATGGAACATTCTGCATGGACGTTAGGAATACAGGCTAGTATTTCAGCACAGACCTCCCTGCATGAGTTCTCGCTGCCTCTTACACCGTGCAGTGGGCACTGACTCCCTTCCACCAACACAGACGTGCTGCCCGACCCCCTGCACCCACCACCGGCTGCCAGGGGCCCCCTTGTGCACCTTCGCTTTAGAATTCCTGTGGGGGTGATGGTGGTGGTGATCACAGCTCCTAGCACAATGGAAGTTCCATTTGGTATTGTCACGCGTCTTTCCCGCCTCGCTTGGGTTGTCATGTTTGAACGATGGCCCTGTTGATTTCACCCTGCCTTTTACTGAATCTGTAAATTGTTGTGCAATTGTGGTTATGGTAGACCTGTAGCCGTATCGCTTTTTCTGAACTGCTACAAGTTTATAATCTTCATTTTAAAAGTATGTATAATTTTTTTAAATATGTATTCTATTCACGTGGTCTGCTTGTCAGAGAGACAGACTTTTGCTTACTGTGTTCCTTTATATAATGCTAGCCGCTTCCTCGATTCTTTGGTCGTCTGCTGTGCACAAGAACTGTCTGGTGTCAGCGAGAGGGCTGCCTCTCTGGGTCCCTCAGCAGTGCTGCCTGGGGTGGAGTGTAGTTCAGAGACGGCGGCAGTTGCTGATCGGGGAAGGGATGGAGGCGGGTAGGATACAAGGGAGAATCCAAAGTGCTTCCAACAGGAGAGCCCTGAGCACCTCTCCTGAGTTCAAAGAAACAAGCAAACTAACAAAACAGCTCTTGGCCTTTGCAGTTTTATAAACCCTGGGAGCTACTTTGGGAGGAAGAAAGGCAACCCTCAAATGTGTTTTGACTTTAAATGTTGCATTCCTTACAGATGTGGGACATCTCCTTTATTCTCTCTTCCCCCAGTTTTGTTAGATTTCAGACAGAATGTCTTACAGAGTGTCCTAGAATGAGATTACAATTTAAAACAGACGAGGGAGGGACAGAGCAGTACGAGAGCAGAGCAGGAAAATAGAGGGGAAGGGGTGCTTGGAATTTTTTTTTTTCTTAGTAACAGCATCTGCATGTAGAGAGTTGTGGAGAGCTGTCAGGGCAAAGTCAAGTGCCAGCATCAGTCCTAGGAGAAGGTCAGGATGGAATAATTAGGCCCGTCCAGGAGCACAGCAGCCCACACGCAGCTGGCCACCCGCCCAGAGGCCAGCCTCCCCTAGCCCAGCGGGTGCTGACGTGGTCAGACTGGGCAGAGGTCCCTCACAAGTCCCTGCCTCTTATATCGAGACCTGCTTTCAGGAAGGACCACCTGTTGGCCACCATGTGGGGTTCTGAGTGCCGTGGGTCCCTCACATCGGAGCATCTCAGAGGAATGCTTAGTAACCTCCAGGCCGGCTGCTGTCATGGTTGCATCCCTATGAGAACGCTCCAAGGCCACCCGAGGCCTCCAGATCAGCTGCTCCAGGAGGCCTTCCCCTTTCTGATGGGAAAGGAGAAGAGAACTGATATTGCAAGCATGACATGTGTCCTGTGGCTCTGTTGTTCTCCTAGGACTCCAGAGCCTTTTACCAAAGTCGGAGAAGAGCTTTCTCACAAGCCTTCACTGTCCTGGAGTGGGGACTGACTGCCGGTCTGGGTGCCCCGCCAGCGGTGAATGTTTCCTTTAGCGCATCCTCTGCGATGCTTGCTAAAACCCATTTCCTGTCAGCGAGAGAGTGGTGCAGGCACCTGTGGTACAAGAACTTTGTGTGTTTGGTGTTGAGTTTTGACATTACATGTGTGTCACTTCCCCTCCCTGAGCTCACTGCCCAGGACAATATGCCCAGTCTCAGGGTATCATTTCGGGGGGCTTCCAAACCTGACCCCGATGGTAGGCACAGACTTCACTACCTAATGAACCCCCCTCCCCACTTAAAGAAGAAGGGACATTGGAATCTCTTAGGATTGTCAAGAGAAAAGCGGTCACATAGCCAGTTCTGCTTCTAGCACGGACGCCACGGGCTGGGGAGGGGAAATAAAAGGGTTGCCCTTCCTCTCTGAACGCAGAAACGGAGCTCTGGCAGCTCTGACCTCTGGTTTCCCGTTTCCTGCTGTATTTGAGGAACATGGTGTGATTAGGCATTAGGGTTTTTTTTCATTATTATTACTATTAAGAAAAGCAAATTTTTTTAATAGAAATGCAATCACTGGCTAAGAGGTACGAAAAAGCCAGCCTCTTGTGGCGGTCAGGGCAGCAGGGCAAAGTGAAGGCCTTGTGCGGTCATGTCTGTCCAGTGAGGTCTGAGAGCAGATGCCCAGGGAGTTGAAGAGTCTATTAATAATTTTTGATCTAAATCTTCTGTGGGTAACATTTTATGCAGTTGTAGTGACTGAAGTACTTCTGTCTAATTTTACTTGTATGTGTTTTTCTTTGGTGGATGATAGGTGACAAGGCCTCTGCCACACTCCAGAGATACCGTGTATGTGCGGCTGCTTTTAAAAATTGTGTGTCTGGTCATTTCTCTAAAATTATCTCATTGCCTGGCAATCAGCCTTCTCTGGTATACTTGTCCTAGCACATTATGTACACAAGAAATGTAAACAGGTGTGAAGAGGACCAGGAATTTAGTTAATATTTTTAAAAATGTATTGTGCGTTTTTGGCTTCACATATTGAACATTTTTTAAGAAAAAAAAAGTTGCATGAATGGGAAAAAAAAATCTGTATACAGTATCTGTATAACTGTCTTATCTGTTTCAATTTCTTGCTCATACCCCATACAACTAGACTTAACTATGGCATGTGGCCACATTCAAAACCCTGAGTCACACAGTCAATTCTTTGGTTTGAAGCGCCTCATCCTTTCTTCCAAAGCAAACACTGTCATTGCATCTTACTGAGGATTTTGTCTAGCCACATGTTGCCATGAATTAACTCTGCCATCTTACTTTTCAAGAATCAAAGCCAGTTTGATTTGGAAATCTGCCCCTTTTCCAAATAAAATAGAGATACAGTCCTTACTTTCCTTGGTATTTGTACATATTGCCTTGTGTATTCCACTTAAAACCGTAATCTAGTTTGTAAAAGAGATGGTGACGCATGTAAATAAAGCATCAATGACACTTTATCTTACTCCAAGAAGTCTTTCTTCTCCCTCCCCCTTTCTTTAGCTCCAGAAGTGAAATAGCTGCGTTTTCATCTCACAGCCCTCCTGTGCGGAACTTCACAGGCTGGGAGAGGCACAAAGCCACATGCCTCTGTCATGAGATCTCCAACTCAGTGAGTCCAGCAGACTTTTTCTCTGGCCCACTTTTGACCTCCACCGACAACCAGACAATTCAATAAAAGCAGATCTGTGGCGTTGTTCATGGTGACGGTGGCCATTGTGGATGTGCACTGAGTCATGTTGCCTGGAGGAGCTGTTAAGCAGGGAGGCGGGTTTTAGATTCTCTGCCTTCACCAAGTATCAGAGGTTTTGACCTGTCAGAGTTTGGGCCCTATTGAGAGTCCTCATGTGAGTCTGGCAGACGAACATTGGTCATGGGCCGTGCGTGCCCCTCCTGCATATCGAAAGGCAAACAATACTTCAAGTTTCTTGTGGGAACAGCATAACTATTTCCAATGTTTGTACGTTGTAGGGCCTCTCAGTCAAATTAGGAGGAACTCCACCCTATTGTAAAATGATTCCTAGTAGCCTGGGTTATGTTTTTTCATTTTAATAGACATGTTATAAAAATGATTCAGCTTTCCGAAACCCCCTAGGATTAGGCTCAAAAGCTCAAACCACATGATGGACTTTTATTTCAGGTCAAGTAGGTAAAAATGACTTTGAAGTTTGCCTTCGTAAGTTGGTTCTTACTATTGTTTTAATTACCTCTAAGGGTACAACCTCACCATCTTCTAACACCCAAGCCAACGGGGAGAACATACTTCATTTGAGACTGCTTCCCAGTTTTGATTCTGTCTCCCAAGAGGTTAAAGATGGAAATCCAACACTAGCTATCACAAGATTCTCAGTAAAGAGCGCTCCCAAGTCAAGTAAAAATTCAACTAATTAATAAAGTTCACAACAATTACTAAGTCAATCCCAAGGGGCACAGTGGCCCAACCCTGTGACAGGCACCAAGAGAACTAGGACCCGGGCCCTGCCTTCTGTGAGTTTGTACTCTCAGGTATATTCTATCTGCTGCACCTTGGTGAATAAAGAACTAATTCTTGCTGACTCTGCGTCAGCTTCGTGTTTAAAAGAGGAAGAATTTAGGCTAATCTCTAAAATACTTTAGGGATTTGTTTTTGCAGATGTTCAAGTAATGAAGGCAAACCTTCAAGCCAGCAAATGTGACATGTATCAGCCAAGTCACCCACACCAAGCTGGAGTACAGCAGTCCAAGGTGGAGGAAGGTAGAATTCATAGCCACAGTCTGCCAGACTCTTCCCTCACCTGGGGCATAGGAAGGTCTGGAGATGGTGACGGGGTAGCTGTGGGGGGAGGCCTGTGGTGCCCGGCTGCCCCTCAGCTCAGCCTGTGGTGGGAACCAGCAGGGAATCTAAAGTGAGGTGAAGAGGGCAGCTCCCATCTCCATCAAAGAGAAGCAGCGGTGCTGGGCTCAGAGAACTGGAGACATTGGAGCTGGAGGAAGAGGAGCCCTTCCCCCTGGTTTTCCCTCACTCGAACGCTAGGAGAAAACTATTAGCAATGTTTAAGACCTGAAGAAATCAGATTGTGTAAACCATGGCTGGATGGAGGTACTAAGTGGTA
The DNA here is from genome assembly GCF_000327345.1 of Myotis davidii. Classification (NCBI taxonomy): domain Eukaryota; kingdom Metazoa; phylum Chordata; class Mammalia; order Chiroptera; family Vespertilionidae; genus Myotis; species Myotis davidii. The sequence continues at coordinate 1,053,353 of NW_006300376.1, read as the reverse complement.
AAAGGCAAACATTAAAATGCTAATTGTGCTGGACACTTTTGCCTTTAACAGTGGACTCGGGACCTCAACGTGTCCACCGGGAACGGTCTGTAACTGCTCCTCAGTCATTCCCTCCACATTCAAAGGCAGAGAGCACCCCAGCCACTGATGCCCAAGCCCCAGCTGGCAGGCGGCTTCAGCAACCATGGCCCGTTCCAGGAGGGGGGAGGGCCCGTCTTCCAAACCATTGGGTAACTTCCCTAAGTAGGAGGGGGTTCTCATGTGGGAGGTGTCCATTGTATTCTGACAGTTGGATTGTGGGATATTTTGGTCAGACTTCTCTCCATTTTGTTGCGCTGTATTTTTAAGTATTTTGAAAGGTACTGACTTCACATGATTCAAAAGCCAGAAAGCATATACGTACACACAAGGAATGTTTTCTTCCCATCCCTGTCTAGTTCTCTCCCTACTTCCTCCCACTCCAGTTTCTTGTGTATCCTTCCAGAATTTCCTATGCACCTACAATCAATCAAAACACAGATTCTAATTTTCCCCCTCTTACGACATAAAACAGTACATTATGCACCCTGTTGGGCATCTTGTTTTGCCAATGATTTCTTCACAGTAGAGGAGATATTTTTATAGTTGCATAGTACGCCACTGTACTCATGTATTACAACTCATTTAACCAGTCGTGTCCTGTGGATAGACACTGGGTATTGAATTGTTTCTTAACAGTTGTTATTATCAGCAATACTGCAGTGAAAAACCTTGTACATATATTGCATACACGTGCCAGAATCTTTGTAGGACTAATGGCCAAATGTGGAATAGCTGGGTCAGGGACTATATATACAGTTCCGGTGCTGATAAGAGATTGAGCAAATTGCCCTTCAAAGTACCGACTCGCAACACCCACAAAATATGAGAATTCCTGATTTCCCCAGCCTCATATTTTTAATGTTTTAAAAACGAAATTGCCAATTGTTCCCCCCTCACCCCCCAGCTCCTTTGTTTTAAGGTAAGGAAGGCCTGGTGAGAGTGAGGGGTGGGGGATGGGAGAGGGTTTAGGAGGTGAACTCAGGTTGGCTGGTGACTGCCAGGGAGGGAGAAGGCGCTCTGGGCACTCCAAGCTGAACACCCAGCGTGGTGCCAGCATGCTGAAGAGTCATGCTGCCAACCTGCCCATCCAGTCTGGCCACGGGCTCCTCCCCTCACGCCACCAGCTTGGCCCGCCCAGCCTCGGGGTCAGCAGCCTGACCTGACAGCTGCACTCCCTCACCTCCCAGAATTCCAGAGGGGAGTTGTCACCCAAAGGAAACAGGTCTGGCCTCTCTGGCACCACACCACACACCTAGACCTATTCATAGCCAGATTGCACAACCAGCTGGAGGAGGGGCGGCGGCATGGGCAGCGCTGTGCTTCTCGGAGCAGGCCCTGCCCCCCGCCCTCCGGCTTCCAGAGCAGCCGTTCCCTGGGGACTCGGGGGCCTCCAGGGGCTGACGGCTCTTCCTCCCGAGTCCGGGGGACTTGCTCCTCCGCAGGAAAAGCTCTAACACTCTCTACAGGTCCTCCTCTGTGCCCTGCAGGTTGGCCCCTGGGTAGAGGAGGGCCTCTCTCAGGGAACACGGAAACCCAGAGGCCGGCTTTGACAGAGAGGAAACTGAGTCACCTCACTAGTAAGCCCTGTGTGTCTTCGTGAGGAGCCAGTGTCACGCAGTCGGGGAGGAAAACGCAGCTTTGGAAGGTGACAGCCCTTGATTTGAACCCAGCCTTGCACAGGCCCGTCAGTTCACTTCTCTGGACCTCTGTTTTCTCATCTGTGAGATGGGAACAAGGCTGCCTGTGTGGCAGGTTGTGAGGGTCACCTGGGGGCCCGGGAAGTACTGCACACACTTCCAAGCAAGTCCGTCATCAGAAGTTCTCATTATACACAGCCCATGGGCCCACACTCTGTGGGGTGTTGCCTTTTTATCATATAAAAACATAAAACAAAGTTTGACACATTAATGAGCCCCAGCAGTGTAATTAGATGCATAGTAATGAAGCATAAAGGTAACCAACTTGTTAAGGTTTTCCTGCTCTCGTTTTCTTTGATGTTCTTCAGGCTCTGTGGGCAGAGTCACACTTAGGGCCCATGTCCTCTGTGTACCATGCCATCGTCGTCACGGAGAACTCGTATCCTGGCCAGGGAGGGCTGGGAGATTGCTTCTGGTCCTGGCTCCGCCACTAAGCGCTGTGCGGCCTGGAATGAGTCATTCCCCCTCTCTGGGCATCAGTTTCCCCGTCTGCAAAGTCTGCTTCGGAAACACCGCTTCACGAGGCTGCCATGACAACCCCGAAGTGGGACACACAGAACCACAAAGTATTAGAGCCACAGGCGCTGCTGTGCGTCAGGAGGTTGGCAGATGTTGATAATATTCATTTTCCAGGAGGGAAACTAAGGCAGAGCCCAAAGTAGGCTTTTAGCAGTGGTTCTCGACCTTTTGGCCCTTTAAGTACAGTTCCTCCTGTTGTGACCCAACCATAAAATTATTTTCGTTGCTACTTCATAACTGTAATGTTGCTACTGTGATGAATCATAATGTAAATATCTGATATGCAGGATGGTCTTAGGAGACCCCTGTGAAAGGGTCGTTCGACCGCCAAAGAGGTCACAACCCACAGGTTGAGAACCGCTGGCTTATAGGGTCATGGTTTCTTGCTGCAACCCTCTCCTCTGCCCCAGGTTTCCAAAGCCACACACAGGAGAGATGGAGACAGGAAGGATGGAGGGAGAAAGGGGCCCTGGGGATGAAGGAGGTGGCGCTGGGGGATGGCTTGTTCTGTGGTATCCATTCCAGAGGAGGGGGCGCGCCCTGCAGACGTTAGCCCTGTACCCTGGAGGCTGCTACACCCATTCCCATGCAAAAGAAGTGAAATGACACAGGGGCCCAGAGTGGCCCCGGGGGAAGGCCTGTTGGACACAGACAGGAGGCAGGGCAGGTTGCTGCTGGTTCGAAGGGCTCGGGGAATGGTGACAAGCTGGAAGCTGCCCGTGTAATGAAACCGTTACCTGGCGCACGTGCTCTGTGTGTGTGTGTGTGTGTGTGTGTGTGTGTGTATGTGTGTGTGTGTGAGAGAGAGAGAGAGCGCGCGCTTCTGATGTTTCTGTCTCCAGGATGGGTGGGATGGCATTTCCTAACTGAAGAGCTGAAGAAAACGGCATCCACCTGGGTGGTTTGAAGCGTCTAACTGCTGCGTGCACATCCCTGAATGTGCAGGCCCGGCCTCCTCCCTCAGCCTGGCTCTGCCAGCGCTCGCTCCACCACCTGGGCCTGATTTTGCACAATTAAATTCTTGTTGATAGAAGCCACTTGTTAACTACAGAGCTCAAAGTCAATTTAACTTCACAGCAGTGAACTTTTTGTACAGAAATAAGTGCATGACAAGGGAAACAGTCCTTTGTACGAACACGTGGACTACTGCTTGGAGGTGCCCGGGGCTAGTTAGAAGCATGAGGACTTTGGAGTGGGACAGAGGGATGGGGCCTTATCCTCTCCAAGCTCCCCGTCCTTGCCTGTTTCCCAGGGATCATCATAATACTTCCCTTTAGGATTCTTAGCAGGATTGGGTGAAAGCAAACAAAATGCCCACCTATTTATTCACCCTGTAATTCGACATATATTTATGGAGGGCCTACTATGTACTGGTGCTGTGCTGGAGTTAGTGGTTAAGAGCTCGGCTTAGAAAAAGAAAGGGAAGTAGATGGATAGGTATCTTAGCTGTGCCTGTGCGACCTTAGGTAAATGACTGAGCCCCAGTGTCTCCATGTTCTCATCTGCAAAGTAGAGGTGATGTACCCCCACCTCATCATGTTATCAGGAGGATTAAATGAGATGAGGCATGAACACCACTTAGAACATAGTATCTTGCACATAGTAAGTGCTTGCTAAACTTAGTTACATTTATTAGTACATTGAAGTTGCTCGATCAATCATAGGTTATAGGCTTTGTAATTAGGTTTCTAAAGTGTAGCGCCCATACCCTATCCACGGACCAAGGAGAGCTGATTTTTAAGAAATGGGCTTGGATCCTATGTATCAGGAAAGCAGGAGGGAGCTTGCTACAAACTCTGATTCCTGGGGCCCATCCAGAAGTGCTGAATCAGACTCCCTAACATTCTGCCTTTGCAAACGTCGTTTCCCATGATTCTAAAGGGCACCCCAGTTTGAAAACCCCTGGGAATAAAAAGTAAAAAATACTCATCCATTCAGGGGCACCCTCTGTAGTGGGCAGAGTAATAGCCCCCAGGTGTCCATGTCCCAATCCCTGAAACCTGTGGCTGTGCCAGGTTGTAGGGCCCCGGAAACGCAGGTTTGCTTCTCAGCTTTCCAATGAGATTCTCTGCCCAGGGGGAAGCCCAAGGGTCCTTACACGGAGGAGCAGCGGAAGGCGGAGGGCAGCCTCCAGATCAGCAGTTCTCAACCTTGGCTGCACATTAGAATCATCTGGGAATCTTTGTAAAATCCTGATTTCTGGGCCTCATCCTCCAGAGATTGTTTCTTTATTACTAATGTTTTGGCCCCGCCCCATAACAAAGAAAGAATTTCTGGAGGATGAGGCCCAGAAATCAGGATTTTAAAAAGATTCCCAGGTGATTCTAATGAGTAGCCAGGGTTGAGAACCACTACTCTAGACAGATCATGAAATCTCGCCGAGGGCCTCCAGAAGGAACCCGGTCCTGCTTGATGCTAGCCGGGAAGACTTGTTCTGGACTTGTGACCTCTAGAGAAATGTGTGCTGTTGTGAGCACTAAGTTGTGGTGATTTGCTCCAGCAGCAACAGGAAACAACGATGTCCGCTTCAACGCGACTGGATTCGTGCGGCTGGATCTGGAGGAATGCTGAGGGCCAGCCCGGCGGCAGAGGGGCCAGCTGCCCCTCAAGGGCAGTCCTTGTGGCTTCTTCCTCGTTCAGTTATGCTCTGGTGCTCCAGGCAGCTGTTGGGCAAGGCTCTTGCATGTCCGGGGGCTGAGTATCTACAAATTGCCAACGATCGGGAGGCCATAGGATCTGCCATGCTTCCCACCCTAACCAAGGGCCTGAGCTCCTGAAAGTGGTCCAGTTGGTTCTTCTCAGACCCTGAGAGAAGGGAAAGAAACACGCCAGGAGCCTCCTGATTGGGTGGATCCTGAAGGGCAGTTCTCACACCCACACCCTCCGAGGGTGGGAATTGCCAGGGCTCCTGGGTCTCCAGGTTCAGCTCCTCACTCTCCCTGGGCGCCTCCTGCACTGGGCCAGCCTGCAGCCTTTCCCCTTCTCTCCCCTCCCACTCCCTCCCCTGCCATCCCCCCTCCCCCCTTAGACCCATGGAGACCTCCTGAGTGACAGGCACTGTACGGGTGGTCTCACGTACATTATCACCTTTTCCTGAATTTATGAAAATTTTCAAACATAAAAAAAGTTGATAGAATGATTACCCATATACACATCACCTGGGTTCAACAATGCTTAAATTTTGCCATATTAACTTTCTATATTTATGTACGTATGGATGGATGTTTTGTTTTTGCCAAATTTTTGAAGTTCAGCCATCGTAACACTTCACCTTGAAATACCTCAGCACGCATCTTTCAAACCCCCGAAGATCCCACACCTGAAGCATCTGAATGTAAGAAGTTGAAATTCTGAGAAATGAAATTACTTGCGGCAAATCACACAGATGGTCAGGGGTGGAACTGAGATGAGAAGCAGGAAAGCAGACCAGGGGGCCAGACCAGGTTCACATCCTGTCTTCTCTCTGAATGGTTCCAGGGCTCCTGATTAGGGTCGTCCCAGGAGGCCGAGCCTCTGGCCTTGGGGTTTCTTCCTGTGAGAAAACGCAAATATTTCAAAAAGACACAATTCCATCTTAACAGTATCCCCTGAAGGTGAAGCCACCACTCCCCAAGAGGCTGGTTAAAGCCCCAGGGGCCAGGTTCTGGGGAAAGATGTCCAGGCTGCAGGCCCCAGGGGAGCAGGTCCTTGGTGCTGCCAAGCCTCCTGGAATGCAGGTGGCACCTTGGAGCACCCCCCGCCCCCCCTCCACATGCACCTGAGTGTCCTCCCACCTAGATCCCGACAGGGCAGGAAATGGGCAATTTGTTCCCATTTTACTGGTGGGAACAATAAGGCACAAAAGGGCGCTGCTCAAAAAAGAATTTAATTACCACATAATGAAGAAAAAGGCCTAAACGTGGGCCTCAGCATGTGGGCTGTTAACCACCTGAACCAAGACAACCTAGGAAGCTTGGTTAGGGGGCGTTTACCGGGACCCAGGGACTCAGATCACCTGGGGGTGGGCCCAGACCCTGCCCACCTTCCCCAGGTGATTGTTCTCACAAATGAAAAAAAAGGCTCCTGGGATGTTAGGCCCCAGAACTCGGTCTGACAGCCTCGGGGTGAGGCTCTCTGCTCCCACAGGGGGTCATGGCGTCCCTGCAGTTTACGAAGCTTTTGCCCAGTTGGATCTACTTGACCTCTGCACAAGCCCACGAAGGAAGAAAGGCGGATATTTTTACTGCACTGTTTTGAAGATAAGGTTGGAGGAGCTCAAGGAAGCTGACACTTGTCCAAGGCCAACAAGCCTCCTTGGTTGGGGAGAAAACCTGGTTCCTCTGATTCTCAACCTCGTGTTTCCCGGTTTTAAAATTTTACAACGTCTACAGAGGGGCCAAGCACATTTGAGAATAAAGTCTTGCTCAGAGTAAGTTGTCGGGTGGGCAAAAGAGGGCAGAGCCAGGTTTAAATCCCGTCTCCCTTTGCTAGCTGCGCAGCCACCGTGTCCTCATTCATAAAATGGGCAAGACAATTCCCACCTCTTGGTGGTGTTGCAAAGCTGAGAGGGAACAGAAGAGCTAATAAGGCAAGTGGGTAAGGCACCCCGGCGGCAACTGTTACTAATGTGGTTTATTAGGGGGAACCATGGGGTGCCCTCTGCTCTGAGCGCTGCTGCCTGGCGTTTCTGAGGCCGAATGTTTTTCTGGCAGCAACAGAGGGAACCAGGGGTGAAGGCGGAGGCCGGGAAGCTGGCACAGCTGGGGACCATTACTTCCTAATGAGGGGTCAGCCCGGGAAGGAGGCCGAGGCAGCTGTGAGGAGGGGCACTGAGGGTGTCTCCATGGAGGAAACTTGGGCCGCAACTTTGTTTTTCTTGTTTCTGAACTCAGCGTTACACTCCAGACGGGAGTTCGCCGCGTCTGAACGTGGGTTTTGAGCTGTGGCGCTGGTGGTTCTGCAGTCAATGGCTCGCCACCCCTTGTGGGGCAATATTGCTATTGATGTCGGGCCAAGGTGGTTAGGAAACGGGATCTTCCAAATGGGGACTTGTGGTTTGGCCGCGCTGAGCTGTGCCTCCACAAGCACAGTTGGGGGGAGACAGCTACCCACAGGGTGCGGCTTGAGGGTGAAGCAGTGCCTCTCCTCCGCCTGGTGCTGCCCCAGCGTTATTATTATTGCTCTGGGGTTGCAGTGTCCTGGCCTCAGACTCCCCCTAGAGAAGGGCTGTGTCAGGAACAGCTGGGCCCTGAGGAGGCACCTGCAAGCAGTAAAGCAGACCAGGGGCCTGACCAGAGAATGAGCTGTGCTCTCTGCTGGCCTTTCTCCCGGAGCTCAGGCCCCTGTACAAGGCAGAGCTGCCAGTGCCCGAGAAGGTCTGAGTCCCCTCCCCTCCCGCGCTCCCTCCTGGAAGCCTCCAGGACCCCCAGGCAGCCACAGGTGCCTTCTGCCCCATCCATCCTCAGCCCTCTGTCCCCTCCCTGATGTAGCACAATTGCAATCACTGGTGTGGCTGGCTGTGCCCCCACGACACTGACCACGTGCAGCTGTGGTAGCTGCTCCAACCACGTCCACGCGGATGGAGCGACTGAATGACTCTGAAGGGAAGAGGGAACTCTGAAGGTAGCTCCAAGAACGAACTGACGGGGAGCCACCTGCCTGGCAATTTGCCCTGATGGAAAAACTCCCCGTGGACTGGCAGGTAAGAGTCCTTACTGCTGCCCATGGAGTTGGATTTCTGTGGAACTTCCCCTTCCTTGTTGCTCTGACTGCTCCCAGAAGCAGCGAGTACTGGCTCAGTGTTAGGCATGTGCGACATGGGTCTCATAGCCAGCGGTGTTGCCAAAGGGCTGACCCTAGTTCTGCTGCCCGCTCTGCGTCGGCCCAGGTGTGCAGAGGCAGGTGGGAAGCTGGTTCACAGAACTCAGTTAGCTTGTTCTTGATCGTATCCCTGTGATGCAGAGGTAAGAGTGCTCATGACAACATAGTAGTTACAGAGGGGTGGCTGGAAAGGAACAAAAGCATTTAAGCCAGGCACCTGCTGTGCGCTGGGTAATGGGGAAGGGAGGAGAGCATACAGGGCCCTGTCCATGGTCTAATGACAGCCAGTGACGACACAGTGTGAGAGGGAGGATGGGGTGAGTGACTGAGCAGTTAATCCAGGTGGCAAATCTGATGACCCCTGTAGACCTCCCATGGTTGACAGGGACTGCCCTCCTCTTCACCTGGGTCAGTCTGGTTGGTGGTTCCTTGCCTGCCTCTCTCAGCAGGAGACCGCTCTCCTGCCAGGTGGAGAGGCAGGTGGACAGGAAGCTGCTCAGGAGTCAGTGTGAGCCAGTTAGACATTCGGTTGACGCGCAGCTTTTATTTCCACGTATCCATTTATTGGTGCTTTTCCTCTTTCTCGTTGCCCAAAAGGATTGCTTATGCACCAAGCTGTGATGCATATTCTGTGACCTTCTGGGGGAATGACCTCAACGTTGGCCAGAGCGTAGCCTCCTTGACCACGTGGGGCTCTGGAGATACACTCAGAAGGACCCAGAAGTCCTGGATGCCCTGCAGGCGGGGAGCCAGCAAGGAAGAGGCAGGGACTTGGATGCCAAGTAGGAATGGAGGGTACAGAATAGCCACCCCTGGGCTCGGGTCTCCCTCTCTGAAGTCTGCTTCTCCCACCAGCTCCTGCACCCAAAAGCCTCCATGGGCTCCCCCTGCTCCTCAGACCCCTGTCCTCTCCTCCCGGCTGTGTTTCCCCTTGCAAACCCCACAGCCCAGATGCCGGGGACACAGTGATGGGACACCGTGAACTCACAGTTCAAACCGGAGAGAGGAATCCTGGGCCTGAGCTATTTTTAAAGCTAAAATTGAAGCCCAGGGTTTACTTCCTCGGGACTTAATGAGACTCCAGTGCTGCCAGGGCTGCCTCCTTCCCGCCCACGAGCAAAGCCTGACCAGGGTCTGGGAGCTGACGCCATGTCACAGGCGGGACGGCTGGGGCCCGGTGGCGTATTTTTGCATTTGGGAGGCCCTGGAGAACAAAACTGCTTGGCCCCCGGCCAGTCAAACTAAGTCAGTTGGGAAAGGGAGGGCGCAGAAAAGCCGTTAGATCATCCTTCCTTCTTTGAACTGCATCGTAAATCTGCCAGACAGGAAATGGGGATTTGGAGGGGAGGGGGCTGGACAGTGAGGCTGCAGCGGGGCCTGGGTTTCCTCCACCCTCAGAGCCTGGCTCAGGAGGGACTGTCCTGAGGCTGGGAGACTCCCCTGGGTTGGGGCAGAGGCGGGTGAGAGGGAAGCTTGGGTGAGTCAGAGCTTCAGCGGGTATGGGAGCCTGTAAGTGCCTGCGGGCGACGCCGGGGCCTGCTTCGGGCCCCCAACTAAAGCCACCTGCAGAGATGCAGTTCTCAGAGCTGGGAGGGACCTTCGAGGCTCTTTAGTGAGGATGTTGAGAACAACAGGTAAAATGAATTATCCGAAGACACACATGAGAACGGGAAGTGGGCTGGGATCTCCTGACTCTGAAGATGGCTGTCTGCTGCATCGCCCCTTCCTGCTAGCTCTTGGCTTTTGTGGGGACACAAGCCTACATTCCAGAGTGAAGGCAGGACAGACATTGCAAGCTCTTCACTCAGTTCACACGAAGAGCTAAACAGCTGGTGTTTCATACTTTATGGAGAAGGGGCTCTGGACGCTTCTGATCGGGGTGGGGGGCATGGCCTGCTCACTGTACCTAAGGCCATCCCAGCCCGGGTGTCTCTGAAGGGAGAGGCGGGGGACGTTGAGACCTCTGTTGTCTCTGATATCGAACCAATTTCCTCCCAAGAAGAGTGAGAACAGAAACCTGGCTAATGACCGCCCACATTGATACATTTCTGCAAGTTTTCTCCAGGAAGACCTAGATACCAGTTCTGGAGCACCGTTACTGTTGGATTAAATGTATGCTCCTCCATGAAACCAGGGAAGCCCCTGTGTTTTCCATCTCTTCCTTCCCCTCCCACAGCATTCCCGAGGCTGCCTCTCAATGAAGAATGCGACAGACAGGAGCAGTGGAAGACCTTCCTGCACACAGCAGGACCCTACGTTAAGTGATAGCCGCAGCCAACATTTATTTTGCTTTTATTTCTTTGCCAAGTACTTCACTAGCATTATTTCATGGCATCTTGGTAGCTATTATCATCACCAGGATATCGAGGCCCAGAGAGGTTAAATAGTTTTCCCAAGGCCACCCAGGTAGCAGTCAGGGCCAAGACTTGGACCAAGGCAGGCTCACTCTACAGCCTCTGCTTCAACCACCCAGACTCGTCCACTGGTGGAAACAAAATTGTCTGGAGTGCAGAGGGAGCTAAATAGAATTTCATTCAACAGCAAGAATGCAGCTCACTCCATGTATTGCCTAGACCCAAGGGTATAGAAGGGGGAATGGTGTCAGGCGTGGGGAGTATCTGGCTGAGGGCTGAAGTTAGATTGTGACTGCGATGTTCTATTGTTTGCAGTGATTTTTAGAGAGAGTGGGAGGAAGGGAAGGAGAGGAAGAGAGAGAAAAACATCAATGTGAGAGAGACACATCAGTTGGTTGCCTCCTGCACATGCTGGGGCTGGGGATCAAACCTGCAACCTAGGTACGTGCCAGAAATTAAACCTAAGACCTTCTGGTGTGCAGGCCAATGCTCTAACCACTGAGCACACTGGCCAGGTCTGAAATGAGTTCTTGATACTCAGGGACAGTGGACATAATTCTTGGTTGTTCTCAATCCTCCTCCTGTTACTTCTTCTCTGCTACGTACTTTAGACATTTCATCATCTCCATTAGGAAGCACACAAGTGGAAGGAAAACTTGCTCATTGTTAGTCTTTTGCTGTCAGCTAACTTATTTTAAGAGTTCCCACTGGAAAAAGACTAGTGGGGAAGTAGTTTGAGGCTTGTAAATTACCTTCTTGCTTGCACATTCCCTGTAATCCAATAGCCTAGATAATGTCTAACCTTTTTCCTTAGTTGGGCTCTGGCTATGTTTGTTGAACTATGTGTCATTTTCACCCATGACTCACCCTTGGTCAAATTTTGTGAATGAGGAATATGGACAGCATCAGCCATGATTGCATCCCATTAAATGAATTAATACCTGTAAGGTACTAGAACATTGTTTAGCTCAGAGTAAACAATGATTGTGAGTTATTATTATTGATATTGTAAGATGTTGCTTGGGAAATAATACTCAATATCCAAGGCATCAATTATTTTTATTATACTGAGAGTTTTCATCATAGCAGCTGGGACTGAGTTTTAAAGCAGAATGTTTCTCAAGGGCAGGACCCAAGAGTGATAAAATAGAGCAGTGGTTCGTTATAAACTCCTTCAGGGGGGACTTCTGCCTCTAGTTATGATGGACTGGCGTGTATCAGACCAACCCTCCGTATGAGAACTAGAAAAACAGATTTTTTTAAAAAGTGAGAAACATTTATTTGAAAGCACCAGCGAGCTAGTAAGATGGGGTCTCAGGCCCTGGATTAAAAGGACACACAGGAAGGTGAGTGGCTTACCATATGCAGCTATTTCCCCATCATGCACTTGCTGGTTCTGAGGACGTACCGAGATGCTGAGTAGGACTGTTGGCAGTTTCACAGGCCTGAGGAGACAAAATTGGAATTCAGTGCTTTCCAAAAGGAGGAGTCCTCATAAACATTCCAGTCCTTCGCCGGGGACGTTGGAGGACTACACACTGGTAGAAAAGCTAGCCTGAAAATAGACCAGCACTCACAGAGACTGAAATTCATATCTGAGTCAGTTAACTCTCAGGTTAGATTAAGGAGATATTTTTCCAGCTAACTGTCTGCCAGAAATAAAGTACACATTCTTTGGAGGAAGATAACAATATCCAGAATCTCAAATTATCACTACAATTTTTCTGGCAGAAAAAAATACACCACAGTATCTGGCATAAACATAAAATACAGGAGATAAGACCAAATCACTGAAAACCAAGGGGGAAAATGTGACCATTTAAACAAGTATGTTGACTCTGTTTTTTAAAAATATCAAATGAAAATTCTAGGACTAAAATTAAGACCTTGATGGAAGGGTTTAAAAGCAGGTTAGACACAACTGAAGAGATGACTCATAGTCCAGAAGGAAACATCCAGACTACACTACAGCAAGATAGAAAGATTAGAAAATACAGAAAAGAGCCTGAGAGAGAAATGAGACGAAACGTAAATATTTGAGTGTAGCATAAACAATATTTGAAGAGAAAACAATCTAGATATTTACAAACCAACAAATTACATAAAGCCATAGATTCAAACTGTGAAACAAAACCCAAGCAAGTGAATACAAAGAAAGCCACAACCAAGCACAACATAATAAAACAGCCAAATTAAAAAAAGGTAAAAAAATACAACCCCCAAACAGTAAAAAGCATGTTGCTCAGAGACACAATAATAAGATAGCCAATTTTTCAACAAAAACAATGGAAGCCAAAAAATATCTTTAGAAAGCTAAAAGAAAACAACTGCTAACCTAAAATTCTATACCCAGAAAAAATATCATTCAAAAATAAAAGTGAAATAAAGATATTTCTAGCCAAATAAAACTGAGATGATTTATAGCTAGCCAAGACACTGGAAGAAAAACTAAACAAATTTTCAGGTAGAAGGTAAAGAATTCCAGATAGAAGCAAGAAGATGCAGAAAGGAATGAAGAACATTAAAATCATAAACATGTGGAAAAATCTAAATTAATATTGACTACATAAAACAATATAATACCTTAGAGAGAATCTATGTAGAATTAAAACATGCAACAATACAGAAAATATAAGTAGGAAAAAGGAATGAAAGTATCCCAATGTCCCTAACATTACTTGGGAACAGAAAATAGTACCAATTTAGCCTGGCCAGTGTAACGCAGAGGTTGAGTATCGACCCAGGATCAAAGAGGCCACTGGTTTGATTCCTGGTCAGGGCACATGCCTGAGTTGTGGGCTTGATCCCCTGCATGCAGGAGGCAGCCAATTGATTATGCTTTTTCTTTCATGGATGTTTATATCTATTCCTTTCCCTTCCTCTCTCTCCAAAAAACAAAGAAAGCAATAAAATTACACAATTAAAACATTTTTTAAAAAGAAAGCTTAATAATTTATATTGGACTTTAATAAGTCAAGGATGCGTGTTGTAATATTTAGGTCTAGGGCAGTGATGGCGAACCTATGACACGTGTCAGAGGTGACACGTGAACTCATTTTTTTGGTTGATTTTTCTTTGTTAAATGGCATTTAAATATATAAAATAAATATCAAAAATAAAGGTCTTTGTTTTACTATGGTTGCAAATATCAAAAAATTTCTATGTGACGGCACCAGAGTTAAGTTAGGGTTTTTCAAAACGCTGACACGCCAAGCTCAAAAGGTTCGCCATCACTGGTCTAGTCTAGGGTAACCAATCAAAGGATAATAAAATAATAAATAACTAGCTAATAGAAGAGGGAAATAGAATAATAATAATAAAAATGCTTGCCCTAGCCAGTTTGGCTCAGTGATGGCCTGTGGACCGAAGGGTCCTGGGTTCGATTCCCGTCAAGGGCAGGTACCTCATTTGCAAGCTCCTCCCTGGCCTGGGCCCTGGTCCAGGCTTGTGCAGGAGGTAACCAATCGATGTGTTTCTCTCACATTGATATTTCTCTCTGACTTTCCCTCTCTCTTCCACTCTCTAAAAATCAGTGGAAAAATATCCTTGGGTGAAGATTTAAAAAAAATGCTTGATTAATCCAAAACAAGGTAAGAAAGAAGAAAGAAGACAGAACAATTGTAATAACTAGAAAACAAAATGGTAGATTTAATCACAAATATGACAGTATATTAAATGAACAGATTAAGTGCTTTAATTAAAAGACAAAAATTATCAGACTGGTTTAAAAATAAACACACCACTGCATCCAAATATACAGAAAGAATGAGAGTAAAAAAATACATATTTCTAACTACTTAGAAGAAAATTGGTTTGTCTACACTAATATTAGAGAGTAATGTTTAAGGCAAGTAGCTTTGTAAGAGATAAAGTACATTTCATAAGGTTAAAAATGTCAATCCATTTGAAAGATATAATAACTCTAAATTGCACCTAATATATACATCTTCAAATTTGATAAAGTAAAAATTGGCAGACCAGAAATAAAAAGAAAAGGCAGGGGAAAAAATCACAGGCATATAAAAGATTTGAACAACACAATTAACAGCTACAACCATGACCTAATTATCATTTATAGAGTGTAGCACACAATTGAAAAATACACCTTTAAAATTTTGAATACACATGGTACATTTACCGAAGTTGACCTTATGATGGTCCGTGAAACAAATCTGAACAAGTTTCAGAGGATTCAAATATTTTTATTCCAAAAGAGAGAGCACTCAGGGACATGGACAGCAGTGTGGTGACTGAGTGAGGGGGAAGTGGACGAGAGCAGAGAAGAGATGAATGGTGATGGGAAAAGAAATTAAAAATGTATATAATCATTTTTTTCTTCTCTTCTTCCCCTCCCCACACATAATACCTTTGTCAGGTTTTGGTATTTAGGCTAAACTGCCTTCAGAAAATAAGTGGTAAATGTTCTTTCCTTTTCTATTATCTGGGAGAATTCATGGTTCTATAACTACAGTAAAATTAAGCTAGAAATCAATAACAAAGGATACTTTTAAAAAATCCTCACCTTTTAAAAAAATTGCGATATACTTTTAAATAATTTTTGGATTAATGATAAAATATTTTAGATGATCATAAAAATACAACATATCAAAACATAGAATTCAGTGAAAGCTGTGCTTGGTGACAGGCAGCAAATTATAGCTCCAAATGAACATGTTAGAAGAAAGCCTGAAAACTCATTATGTAAGAATCCATTTCAAGAAATTAGGGGTGGGGGACAAATCAGCATAAGAAAGTAGAACATAATAAAGATAAGAGCAGAAAATTAATAAAACAGTAAACAAATGTATGATGAGAAAATCAACAAATCCAGAAGCTGGTTCTACAAAAGGATTGATAATACTGATAAACCTCTTGCATATAAATTCAAGAAAAAAGTGAGAAAACAAAGTATCACCATCAAGAATGTAAAAGAGCACCTCACCACAGATCATACAGATATTTAAAAGAATAAAATACGAGGGGAGGGGGGAGCCCATATGAGGATATTATAAACTTTCTGCCAGTAAATTTGAAAATATGAAATGGTAAATTCTTTGAAAAAGACACTGTATTAAAGCAGAGGCAAGGACAAATAGAAATCTAAATAGTCCAATATCTATTGAATCTGTAATTAAAAGCCTTCCCTCAAGAAAAACTCCAGACCCAGACGACTTCAATGAATTCTTCAAATATTTAGGGAAGAAACAGCAACAATCTTACATAAACATAAACTCAGAGAATAAACAGGAAACAGTTACTATCTTCTTTTATGGAGCCCGTTTAACCTCGATACCAAATCTTGACAAAGTTATTGGAGGAAAAGGAATTGCAAACCAAACTCTTACTATCAGAGATGCAATCACCCTATTCAAAAATTTGCTTAAAATATATGAAAAATATAATAGAACAAGTATGAGTTTATTCCAAGAATATCAGGGAAGGTTAACATTCAAAACTCGATTAATGTGGGCAAATACCAGTTTAACCGCATGATCAGGGTTACCATCACCAGATAAGACAGGTCATGGCCCCCTGACACGATGCACTGGGAAGTGCACATCCTCTCTGGATATTTCCCCAAAATGGAAAACTTCAGTCTAATCATGCACAGTCATCAGACACCCCCAAATCAAAGGATTTTCTAAAAAGCACCTGACCAAGTCTCTCCAAAGTGTCAAGGTCATGAAAGACTAGGAAGGACTGAGCTGTCAGATCAGAATGGACTAAGGAGACATGTCAACTGGATGTCATGTGGGATTCTGAAATAGAAAAAGAACACTAGTGGAAAAACTAGTAAAATCTGAATAAAGTATGTAGTATAGTTAAAAGTATTGTGCCAGTGCTGATTATTTAAGTTTTTATAATTGTCCTATAGTTACGTAAAATGAGCACCAGAGGCAGCTGGGTGTAGGATATAAGTTGTGAAAATCTGTACTATTTTCACAACTCTTCTGTTAAGTCCAAAATTATTTCAAAACAAAATGCTAAGATAATTTAATTAAGTTACCACATGAACATAATAAAAGGGATCTTATGATCATTTCAATAGATACAGAAGAACACATTTAATAAAGTGTAATATTCACAATTAAAAAAATTCTTAGCAAACTAGAAATATAAGGAACTTCCTTAATCCTATAAAGGGATCCATAAATAACCTCATCACAAATATCATAATCACCTTAATTTGGAAAGGAGATAAGAATGTCTGTTATCATGACGTTTATTCAACATTGGACTAGAGCAGTGGTTTTCAACCTTCCTAATGCCGCAACCCTTTAATACAGTTCCTCATGCTGTGGTGACCCCCAATTTCATTGTTACAAATTGAACGCAATTAAAGCATAGTGATTAATCACAAAAGCAATATGTAATTGTATATGTGTTTTCCGATGGTCTTAGGTGACCCCTGTGAAAGGGTCGTTTGACCCCCAAAAGGGTCGCGACCCACAGGTTGAGAACCGCTGCACTAGAGGTTCATAGCTTGTGCAATAAAGCAAAAAATAAATAAATAAATAAACAGGCATAAAAAAAAAGGAAGAAAAAAACTGCCATTATTCATCAGCATCGTGGATAACATGTAAAAATGTACATAGATATGTGTGTACATACATATTGCTTATGTAGATAAAGCTATAGAGTGAAAATTCAAAAGGCCCTTCAAAGTATATAAATTAGTAAATGAATTTAGCAAGGTAGCTGGAGATAAGATTAGTATAAAAAATCAATTGCATTTTTGTACGCCAAAAATAATCAGAAAATGAAATTTTGAAACGATCGTTTTATAGCATTAGAATAGTATAAAAACATTAATTACCTAGGAATAAGTCCAATGGGTGATATGCAACTTTTTTGTGCAAAAATAATAACATGTTATTAAGAAATCCCAAGTAAATTGTTCAGGTCTCAGGACTCGATATTCTAAAGATGCTCTCCCAAATTATCGACAGATTCAGGACAGTCCCAATCAAACCCCAAGAAATTGGCAACCTGATTCTGAAACCTGTGTGACGGTGCAACAATCCGAGAATGTCAAATAATCTCAAAGGACTGAATTGGAGAACTTGTGCTGGTGGTTATTTGGATTTATTTTAAAGCTACAGTAGCTAAGATGGCACGGTATGGTGCTAAAACAGAGATTTGAGTAATACAAAAGTGACAATGCGGAAAAATGAAGGAAGGGCCATGTTTTCAAAATGATGCTGGATCATTTGAGAATCCATATCAGGAATAAAGGGAACCTTAATGACTCCATCACACCACCCACAAAAGCTAATTCCAGGTGTTCTCTAGGCTTAAATAAGATAGATAAAACAATATAGCAACTGGAAGAAGTAAAGTATCTTCATTGTTGGGGGTAGACAAATATTTCTTTGAAAAGACACAATGTACTAACCTTAAAGCAAAAAATTTGATAAATTAGACTGCTTTGAAATGTAAAACTTTTAAAAATCAAAAGATGTCATTAAAGGAGTGCATGGTTCCATTTACATAAAGTTCAAAACCAGGCAAAGCGAATCTATGGTGTTACACAGTCTGTGGTAATCTAAATCGTAGTAAATTGTAGCCTCTGAAAGATGTCCACGTCCTAACCCCTTGAACCTTCGAATAAACCTCATGTGATAAAAGAGAGATTGCAGAGGTGATTAAATTAAGGATTTTAAGATGGGGAAAGTACCTGGATTATCCAGATGCCAGGGGCCTAGTAAGAGGTGGGCAGGAAGGTCAGAGTTGGAGAGAGAGAAGATGCGATGATGCTGGCTTTGAAGGTATAGAAAGAAGGTCAGAAGCTAAGAAATGCAGGTGGCCTCTGAAAGCTGGGAAAGGGAAGGAAAGAGCCCCCCCCCCCTCCCCCCGAGCCTCTGGAAGGAATCCGCCCTGCTGACACCTTGACTGAGACTGATTTTGAATTTCTGACCTCCGGAGCGATAAGAGAATAAATATGTGTTGCTAATTTAAGCCACTAAGTTTGTGGTAATTTGTTACAGCAGCAATAGGAAACGAATACATGGTCAGAACACTGGTTATGTTAGGAAGGAGAGAAGGTGTAGCACAGGTAGCTTATATACCCTATTTCTTGATCTGGGTGGAAATGAAAATTTATGATTTGTGTAC
Organism: Myotis davidii; assembly: GCF_000327345.1. Taxonomy (NCBI): domain Eukaryota; kingdom Metazoa; phylum Chordata; class Mammalia; order Chiroptera; family Vespertilionidae; genus Myotis; species Myotis davidii. Next base: position 1,034,788 of record NW_006300376.1, on the reverse strand, counting down.
CTTTCTGAATGTATATTACTAGAGGTCTGGTGCACGAATTCATGCACAGGTAGGGTCTGGCCAGCCCACCCTGATTGGGCCAATTGGGCCAGGCTGGCTAGGGGGAGGGGCTGTGGGCAGTTGGTGGACTGGCCCCGTCCCCTGGTCGAACTCCCAGTTGAACTCCTGGTTGAGGGGACAATTTGCATATTAGTCAATTATTATAAAAATTTACATATTGAAAAAAGCAAAAATTCCTTAAGGGGAGTATATGTTTTCCTATTACAGCCAGCACAAATCTTTCCCAAGAAGAGGTATTCAGTGTCTGTGTAATAGCTGAGCAGAAAATAAATTCCCAGGTATTATTTAATGATACCACTAATAGGAACATATAGCTAATTCTACAAAAAGAGGAGTCCTGTGCTACTGGTGGAAGGTAGTCGTGGCTTGTCTCACCTCTAAGGATAATCCTCCTTCTTGGAGAAATGTATTTCTTTCAATCAACAGATGAAAGATTGTAAAAGTTTCTATAGCAGCAATAATTAACCTGGAGAAATTATCCCAAGTGGTAATGCAATATTAAAATCATAAGTATGTTTTTAAAAGTTTTAGATAAATTTGTGGGTGTTAGATCCATAACTGGCTATTAAAGAGAAGCTGCGATGCTTGGGGTATGGCTCCAGTCTTTCAAGTTGACCTCCATGCGCGTAGCCGGGTGCTTCCTCCGTGGGTGGATCTGGGTTCTGTTTCAGTGCAGCCATTCTTAGGTTGGCAAGAGGAAGAAAGTCAGACCACAGGCTCCTCAGCTGTGAGATGAAAGCTCCGAGGATCCAAGCATTGGCCTCACACTATAAAAAACGTAATAATACTGTTAAAGACCGTGTGTGTATGTGGGAGCAGCTCAGGCCATTTTGGAGTTGGTGACCTGGTTGTCCCTGCTGCAGTTCCAGGTCTGCCCCTCATCAGCTGGGAGACACTGGACACTGGGCATGCCCCACAAGGTCTCTACACCTGGCCTCTGAGTGTGGATGCTAAGACCATCTCAACAGAGTTGTTTTGGGAGGTGGGTAAGAAGTGATATGAAAACACCAGTCAAGTGCGATGCACTGTGCAAATACAAAGTATTGCTATTGGTTTTATCTTCAAAGGGAAAAAAATAGTGCTTGGTTACCATATTTAATTGTCAAACGATTTGTCTAGTGCAGTAAGATGTAGTAAAAAAAAAAAAAAAAAGAATCTCTGAATTAAGGTGTCCCAGCCTCTGGAGCCTCCCAGTGCTCATTAGCCCTCTTTTGTCCTCTAGAAATAAGAATGCTCACTGGTCTTTTAAAGGCCTTGAGAAGTCCTGAGGCAAAGAACCCAGTTTAAGTACATTTAACACAGTGTTTTCCAAACTAATTTGACAAATGAAGTCACATCTTTATGCACATTCATACTTTCATACTCTCCCTGTGTGGCCTTATCATGCCCAAGACCTCAATAATCCTCATATACCAATGACTCCCAAACTGGTATTTCTAGTGCAGACCTGTGGTCCAGGTCTAGTCATCCAATGGCTTCCATTTGGATGTCTCAAGAGCATGTCAACTCAATCTGTCCAGAATGTCTAAAATCAAAATCAGTACATTTCATTCCATTCGAGATCTTCTCCAGGGCCCCCAACTAGATGAATGGCTCCAGCATCCAACCAGTTCCACAAGGCAGAAACTTTGATACCTGTTTCCCCCTCATTCCTCACACCCCAACAAATCAAAATTAATTTTAGAGTGTAATAAAGAATAAAAAGCATTTTTGGAGCAAAAGGAGCTGCAGTCTGGTAGACACAGGTAGCAACTTAAATTGTATTCTGAAGAGACAAAGGGGAAGCTCCCTCTATAGGGAAAGTTCCTGCCCAGGTTCCCAGTTCAGTCCATCTTATGTAAATAAGGTATCCAAATTCATACACTTCTGATTGGTCTGAATTGCACAGTCCTGATTGGCCATCATTATATGTCCTGGCTGGTCATTATAGACCAGTGCTGATTGAACGGGACAGCTTTCACTCTATTGGTAGAAAGACTAAACAGGAACACTCCATCCCCCCTTAGGAGTTGACACAGCGTAAACAGGCAGGACATGATGCGGGAAGCTGAGAGTTCAGTCCAAGGTTCTTACCTACATACAGGAGAAGCCCCGTCCGCAAATGGCCACTCAACCGTTATTATTTATAAAATTCAGGCCCTCAGATGACCATCAGGAGTCCATCTTATCAGATAAGTTTATTCTCAGGGTTCACATCAAATGAATCTTTCTTTCTTCTCGGGGTCCACCCCCACATTCAGTCTATCACACTTTTCTGCCAAATTTATACCCTAAATATATCTCAAACCATCCCATGCTCCGCATCCCCATCGCACCATCCGGTCCAGGCCACCGTGAGCTCTTTTCTGTTCCCTTCTAAGAACTTCCTAACCGGGCTTTCTGCTTGTTCTCCTGCCCCCTCAGGTCACCTGCCATGAAGGAGTGGGATAAGCTTCAGAATCCAAGTGTGATTCCTGCCTCAGACCTTTCAGTGATTCCTCCTGCTCTGTGTTCTCTGTGCCCCGGTCACCAGATTTCTTCTATTTCTTCAGGTATCCCCACCACGGGGCCTTTGCTTATGCCCTTCCCAATGCCAGAATGTTCTCACCCTGACCCCACTCTACCCCCTTTGTCTAATTAACCTTTGCTCATTCTTTAGATCTCAACCTAAATACCACTTCCTTTGGGAAGCCATCCCGACACACGCCCTAGACTTAATTGGGCCCCCGACACACACACCCAGCAACACCCACCAGCACGGTCCTCTCCTGCATGCCTCTTCTCAGCTTGCAATTACACGTTTGTGTTTATATTATGTAAGTCAATGTCTTGTCTCACCTCCTAGACTGTAAGCTTTATGAGGGTAGGACCTCGCTGTTTTACTCCGTATTACCCAGCAGAAAGATTCACAATTTTTTTTTTTTTTTGTAGTAGAAAGAAAGATTTCTTTTCGACACATCTCACACCTCTATTTCTGCTGTCTCTCCTTACTGGCCTCCAGCTTCAGAAAATAAAAACTCAACTGTTAAGCTAACCTCCTCTTTCCTCCCCAGTGACTTCTCCGAAGAGCCTCTCCTACTAGCTCTGTTTCCAAACTCACATCCGGCTGCTGCATGCGGCCCACGGGCTCTTAGCAGAAGGTGCAGGGGCGTGGTGAGGGTGCAGCGGGCGTGGTGGCCCCTGGAGCTGTACAGTGCTAGGAGCTGAGACCAGTCTGCCTTATCTTCAACCAAAAGGTCCGTTATTTTGGTCTGATGTCAGTATCGTATGCAGAGCATGTACGGGGGCTTATCCTTATCACCACCCCAGGTTCCCTCCCTCCCGAAATCCAACCCACTGCTCATGTGCAAAAGAAACAGGCTCCAGCTTTTGCTCGGATCCTTCGGGGAGACCAGGCTGCCCCCATTTGCCTGCATGCTCAGGTTCGATTGATTCTCAGGTCAGTCCCCTGTCTTTCCCAAGCCCAGGCCTTCCCATAGGCTGCTCTCTCTGCGCATGAAGGCCACCCCACCCAACGCCCCACCTCCTTACCTCCCTGGTTTAACTCCTGCTCATCCTTCAGGCCTCAATTTACATGCCACTTCTTCAGGGAAAGCTCTCCTGACAGGTCAGTTTAATTCAGTTCACCCTGCTCTTCCCTCTCGTAGCATTCTACGCTTCTCCTTCAAGACACCCATCACGATGTCTACTTCCATATTTACGTGCATATTTATTCATTTAATGAACATCTCCCTATTAACCGTAAAGTTCATAGGGGCAGGGCTTGGGTCTGTTTTGTCACCAACCCCATGCCCAGCCCAATTCCCGTCTGTGAGTGGGCAACCCGCGGATGTGTGTGAAAGACAGTGAATGAACCAACGGATGTGGCCGCTTTTGACCTTGGAAACCTGCCTGGCTTGCAAACAGCTCCAAGCCCAAGCAAAAATCAAGGAAGTGTAATTTGAAGAAATGCATCGAGTCTTGAACGTGTCCATGCCAATTCTCTGTCTATTTTGATTTGTTTTTTCACTTCTTGGGTTCACAGTGACCTCACGGGTCTCTAATCTCCACGGGCAGGTACTTCCCTTCTCCCCTGTAATAATAGGCCGCCTGGGGTTTTGCTGGGCTGTGGTTTGAAAAGTCCACAGGTGGCTGCTCCTCTGCACAGCTCTAGGGGCCGTTCCAGAGGGCAGATCTGTGCACCGCCTTTCCCTGCTCCCCGGCCCTCCGGGGCACGGCTGGGCACGCGTAGTCTTCCGGTGAAAGAAAAATAATCTGCTTTATTGGAACAGGCTTGCTGTCCCCTCTTGGTTCCTGGTTTATTTTATTTTATTTTTTTTTTGTTTTGTTTTACTGTAATTCATTCTTATGAGGAGTAAAGCAACTCCAAAAGCATTTAAGTAGTAGAGCTGGTAGCAGGAAATGCCAGGGCCTCCCTCCCCACCCTCCCCCCAGTCCTGTCTACCATTGCTGAGCACCGCAGGCCCTGGTGCGCTTTCAGTTCCAACGTCAGACCTGTGGTGCTCTTTGCCGAAGGCCCTCGGGGCTCTGGAGCTGGGTGGCTACATGGAGGGAGAGCCTGTGCTGGTATCCTCCGGCTGGAGCACCAAGGGCAGGCTGAGGCACCTGCTGGGGCCTGGGCCCGCACTCCTCCCAGGCCCGGTCCCGCCACCAGCACTCCCCGTCCGTGTCCTTACCCTACGTGCACACAAATCCTCACTGGGGTCAGCTCTGGGGGACCTGATCTAAAACAGCGGCTGCACGAAGCCACCAGTGAACAAAACCAGAAAAACAGATCTGAGAGCACAGACCCTAACAGAGCACAGACACTGTCCCCCGCATCCCAGTGAAGTTCACTCCGTCCTAGCACGAGTCTTCATGCTGGAGACGGGCCACGATATGGGGAGAACCTACAAGAGGAGGATTCGTGGGATATACAGCCCTTACCTGTGACAAGTAGTCTGGGGGCAAAATTGTTATGCACATAACCCTCCTCTACCCTCACCCTCACCTGGCTGGCACTTCTGCTAGTTGTTCCCTGTCAAGGTGACCCGGCCCTTCATCCTTGAGGGGCCCCTGGTCACCATGCGTGGTTGCTGTGATTGCCGGGTCACAGTTACCACTGGGCGTGTGAGTAACCCAGATCTGCCTGGCTCCACACATCCTCCCTCGGGACTCATGGCAGAGGGACAGCACCTCCTGCCAGCGATCGGGGTTCTCAGCTAGGATCGCAGCTCCTTTCTTTGCCTGATGGGAGTGACCGAGTGGTTGTCCTGGTTTTAGGTTTAGGGCAGTGATGGCGAACCTATGGCACACGTGTCAGAGGTGACACGCGAACTCACTTCTTTTGGTTGATTTTTCTTTGTTAAATGGCATTTAAATATATAAAATAAATATCAAAAATATAAGTCTTTGTTTTCCTATGGTTACAAATATAAATAAATTTCTATATGTGAGAAGACACCAGAGTTAAGGTAGGGTTTTTCAAAATGCTGACACGCTGAGCTCAAAGGTTCGCCATCACTGGTTTAGTGGGTGCTTCCTGTTCTCTGATAGAGGTGTGTCTCCCTCTGGGCATGGGACCCTCCAGGCCCACAGAACCTAAAGTGATGGCAATGGAAACACGTCTTCCCCCAGGTAGGTCCCTGGGAGTAATGGACACTCCCACCTGGTGGCCTGCCCTTCCCTCGTCTGAATTTCAAGGGATGACTCAGGTGCACTTGCAGGGTCCCCTGCTGGGTCAGTGTAAAGCCGCCCCCTGTGAGACTTTGCTGAGACCTCACCCTTACTCAGTCTTCTCTTCCCTGTTCTCCTCCTCCCACCCCCTTACCAGCTACCTCTGGGAGCACTTCCTTGATAAATTACTTGCTCCCAAAGTCAGCTCTCTCAGGGAGCCAACCTCACGCAGAAATGGAAGTCATGATAAGGGGGTGGGCAAAGCATTCCAGTTCTGCACATATGGAGCGAGACTGAAGCCAGGGTTGAAGGGAGGAAGTCTGAGCCACTGCAGAGAACCTTGCACTGCCAGTTGTGGGGGCTGCTACTATGGCCACACCAAAAACCGAGAAAACGGGTCTCGGCCTCGCCAGGTGTCTGAGAGGAATAATGCTTTAGCTTCGAGCAATATAGGAAAGGCATTCTTATAAAGTGCTCATAGCACATTTATTTAAATGCAGTGAATTTTAAAAATGATGAATTGATTTGCAAATAATGCGCAATAAGAGAATTTAATAACAGTAGCTAACGTGTGGTTTTTATTTGGGCCATGCACTACGCCAAGTATTCTACAAGATTCTCTCCTTTCATCCTCACATCCACCTCATGCAGAAGGTGTGATTCTTAGTTCTTAGGCCTAGTGTATAGATGTGGAGGCTGAAGGGTGGCAGGTGAGTCACCTGTGTGGACCCTGGAGCGGGGACTAAACCCAGGCCTGTGCTCTGAACTGCCCCACTGCCTCACATGCAGACACACAGACATGCTCCCCCTCTCCCCAGGGTGTCTGTGGGATGGGGTATTTGCCATTCTGCGTTTTCAGTGTGCACACCCAGAACCCAGGGTTTATGTGAGTTGATGAGAAAGTGCTACTTGGCTGGGCTCCCCAGAGAAGCTGAGGGCAATCCCAGAAGCCTCTTTGATCCTGCTCCAACGCAGGAATGTGGCTGATGTTCATTTCATTTGATATTACTAATGCTTTCATTTGGCATTTTTGTGAGGAAATCTCGCGATACTGGGTTCATGGGTCAGTAGTGAGCCCTGCGTGCAGAGTGCTGCAGCCCTGTCAGCAGCTCCCCCTGTCCATTTGGATGGTCCCAAACCTTTTCCCCAGGCCAAAGCCACCTTTAAAGCACTTAGAGCTGTTTTCTTTTCTTTCTTTTTTCTTTTTTAAAATATATTTTATTGATTTTTTACAGAGAGGAAGGGAGAGGGATAGAGAGTTAGAAACATCGATGAGAGAGAAACATCGATCAACTGCCTCCTGCACACCCCCTACTGAAGATGTGCACGCAACCAAGGTACATGCCCTTGACCGGAATCAAACCCAGGACCCTTGAGTCTGCAGGCCGACGCTCTATCCACTGAGCCAAACCAGTCAGGGTGAGCTGTTTTCTTTAAGGAAGATTAAATTTTGGCTCCTGAGAAATAATTTGTCAGGACCATTGACCACTGATTTGGTTTTGTGTTTGAATTTGGCTTGGGTCTGGATTCCTACTCACCCTGGTCCGCTCTCACAGACCAGACATACGGTATGAACATCCTTGCTAGACTGAGAGTCTTAGAGGGTAGGCCTGTGTTTTGTTCAGTAGGCTTTCTATAAATGGTTGTTGAATTAGCAAATGACTGAAGAGAGCCTGCATAGTTTACAGTTAAGAGCCCAGACTCTGAAACCACAGGCCTGGATCTAAATCCCAGCCAGCTGCCTGACCTTGGGCAGGGGACTTAAGGTCTTAGTAGCTTGTTTTTCCCATCTGTACAATGGGCATGACATTACCATACGTCTCTCAAGATTGATGGGAAGGTTAAATGAGTTAGCATGTGTAAAGTACTCAGAACAGAGCCAAGCACAGAGTAGGTGTTTTCTCACTGAATCTCTCACAGACCCTGAAGAGAGTGTGGCCTTGGGGCTGGCACAAACTCTCCTGCCATTTCTGACCTCTCCCCATACCGCACCAGAGGAAACACATTTTGCTGTGTCTGCATCATTTTGAAACCCCCTCGTTCTCATTCCCCACCCAAGTGCTTTTGTGCCTGGGGGTAGGGCTGGTAGAATGCAAGATCTTACTCTTTGTCTCCCCTCCACCCCAGACTTGCTGAGATCCCTGTGAGGAGAGAGGAGAGATACACTTTTCTTTCCTGAAGTAAAGCTAGCAATTTATTACATCCTGCCAAAACCTCCCTCTAAGGCAGCGGTTCTCAACCTGTGGGTCGCGACCCCTTTGGGGTCGAACGACCCTTTCGCAGGGGTCGCCTAAGACCATCGGAAAACACATACATAATTACATATTGTTTTTGTGATTAATCACTATGCTTTAATTATGTTCAATTTGTAACAATGAAATTGGGGGTCACCACAACATGAGGAACTGTATTAAAGGGTCGCGGAGTTAGGAAGGTTGAGAACCACTGCTCTAAGGCATCACTTCTCAAACTTTTTAAACTCTCTGCAGGCACAGTCAGAATGACAAAGACCAGAGTTATTCTCGAGAGAGGAGTGACAGGAATGGGCCAGTGGCTGGAAGCCAAGCGTCTAATGCGTTAGCAAGGAGGGAGTGACAGTGGGCTCTCCGGGGAGAGTCAGACGTAGGAACCAGTAGTCAGCAAAGGGCTGCCATTATGGGCCACATTAGCTCAGAGCAGTGGTCGGCAAACCGTGGCTCGCGAGCCACATGTGGCTCTTTGGCCCCTTGAGTGTGGCTCTTCCACAAAATACCACGTGCGGGCGCGCACGTACAGTGCAATTGAAACCTCGTGGCCCATGCGCAGAAGTCAGTTTTCGGCCTGGACGAGTCTATTTTGAAGAAGTGGCGTTACAAGAAGTGGGGGGTGCCGGGCGGTTGGGCGACGGGAGATGCAGCGCAGGCGGGCTGTGGGATCCGCAGCGCGGGGGAGGTACATTGTTTTGAGGTACATTCACTGAGGTCGACCCCTTCCAACTCGCCCATCCACACTCGTTTATCTGAAACAAGTATACAAGATGAGTGTGGATGGGCGAGTTGGAAGGGGTCGACCTCAGCGAACATACCTCAATTAGATTGAGGACGTTTTTAGCAAAGGCCAGCTTAGGAGTACCCTAATTAAGTTAATAACAATGTACCTACCTATATAATTTAAGTTTAAAAAATGTGGCTCTCAAAAGAAATTTCAGTCGTTGTACTGTTGATATTTGGCTCTGTTGACTAATGAGTTTGCCGACCATGGGCTCAGAGGGACTGCTTTTCACAGGCTGAGAAAGCCACCCGTTTCCTTTTGTACATGCAGCACACATTTATAGAGCACTTCCTGTGTGGGAAATGCGGGGGATGCAGAGATGACCAAGATGTCCCTGCCTGCATGGCGCTTGCATTCTGTGACCACTGAGGTCTACCCAACACCCACGGGAAGCACGGCACACACAGGAAAACTCAGCTGAACCCAGCGGCTCCGCGGGGATTTTCCGAGACTAACCTGGAACATGCCTCAGGCTGGGGGCCAGTCAGAAAGGATCACTTGGCCTCTTTGGCCACAGGGAACATGCGACCGGAACTCTCATTGCCATGTGTGAGCCTGGGGGCCAGGGAGGCCCCGGGCTCCGGGCAGGCTGTGCAGGACTTCCCGCTCGGGGGTGAGGCGCTGCTCTTATCAAAACCCAGAAAAGAACACTTGTTGGCAGGGAGGTGGAGACACTGGAGCCCTTACGCACCGTTGGTCGGAATGTAAAATGGTGCAGCTTCTATGGAAAACACTGTGAAGGTTCCTCAACATTTAAAAATAGGACTAACTGATGGCCCAGCATTCCCCACTTCTGGGTACATATCCAAAGAATTTAAAGCAGGGTCTCAAAGAGATCTTTGCACACCCATCTCCACAGCAGCATTACTCATAACGGCCAGAGGGGGAGGTCACCCAAGTGTCCATGGAGGGATGAAGGGATAAACAAGAGGCAATACATACAATGGAATATTAGCCTTAAAAGGGGAGGAAGTCCTGTCACATGCTACAATATGGATGAAGCTTGAGGAATGATGACGCTAAGTGAGAAAAAGACAAATACTGTATGATTGCACTTACATGAGGTATCGAAAACGGCAAACTCTGCCTTGACCGGTTTGGCTCAGTGGATAGAGTGTCGGCCTGTGGGCTGAAAATATCAATAAAATATATTTTAAAAAAGAAAAAGGCAAACTCATAGAGACAGAAGGAAGAAAGGTCGTTTCTAGGTCATTTCTAGGGTGGGGGGCGGGGAAAAAGGGGAGGTGCTGTTTAATGGGTGTCATTATAGATTCGCAAGTTGAAAAGTTCTGGGGAGCTGGTTCACAACAATGCTAATGTTCTACTGAACTATACACTTAAAATGGTTAAAGGGGTAAATTTCATGCTATGTTTTTTTAAAACCACTTTTTTTTTTTAAAGGGAGAGTTAAGGCTTCAGTGGCCAAGGGCTATGTCTGCTGCCTGGACATGAGGAGGTACACGTGTGTAATGTGTGTGGGTGGGGGGGGGAGGGGGAAGGGCAAGGGGAACAGGGGAGGTCCTAAAAGTCAAAATTAACCCAGTCACTGGAGAGTTTGCGGTTATTTTTACTTAGATGAGGCCCACAGAGGAAATAAATGGGGGCCCCTACCAGGTGTCTAAGTCCCCAACTTTCTATTGCAAGTGCAGAAATGGAATATAGTGCAGAGCAAGCTCTCAAGAGTTCAACTCCCATCTTTGTCACTTAGCTATGTGGCCGCAGGCAAGAACCTGAGGTCACTAATGCCTCACTTTCCTCATCTGTAAAATGGGGACAAATAGCGAGGACTCAGAGTGAGGACTAAATGATTCATTCTATGGGAGCACTTAGCATTGGCCCAATATGCTATGTCAGTGTTTAAGAAGCTTGGGGATTCTTGACAGGGATGAAGCGTGTAGGGGAGAATTCATGTTGCGACGGAATGACTGGGCATCTGGGTGGAAAGGTGCTGAGTGAAAAGAAAATGTGGTTACTGAGAGGTTCGGAGTGGGCCGGGGTCGCACGCCTATGGCATGAGGCCCTAATGTGTCAAAAGAAGCTTTTATTTCCGGCACCTGGGGGCAGGTGGGCGGAGTCCGACAAAAAGGGGTCAATGAGTCTGAAGGGGGAGGCAGACTTTTATTACTCCTTGCTGCCTGCAAGCCCTTCTGGTGACGTAAGTCCGGTCCGTCCTTGGCTGCTCCTGGCGCCAGGTGCCCAGTGGCTCTCTGGGCTATGCGTGCTCAAGGTGACAAGCTCCCTGCAAGAGAGCTGCTCGGCACAATACATTTTCTCTGCCCGTTGTCTTCTCTTCAACCCTTTCAGGTACTAGGGCCAGCATAAGCTGGTAGCCTGAGCTGAGCCTTCCCAGGTCAGAAGGCAGAGTGGTGCGTGCATCCAACGCCGTTCTGCTCAGGCTTGCAAGGCCACCTGATAGCAGGCTGGAATCACAGTAGGCTGGAAGAGTGGCCGGTGCTTCCCCAAGCATGCCTCCCGAGGCATAATTCATTCTCCTCCCACACCCACAGCTGGGGCGGGGGTGGGGGTGGGGGAGGCAGCCAGGTGTGTGGGAGGTGATAGGCCACATGTGCAGGAAGCTGCGAGAAACTCCGGGGGCGGAGAGGGCGGTGGACCTCGGGACACATGCCAATTTGGGGGCCCGGAGCCTCCCATCCAGGCTCCAGTCTCCCTGAAGAAGCACCCAGACTAATTCCCGAGGGTGCATTTTAAAACCGGCTTTTCCAGCTATTAACCCTGCAACTCCTGACAAAACACACAGCCAGGTGGGGCTAATTAGGGCGGGAGGGAGATCAGGACTCTAGGAATTCAGTGCCAGCCTCCCCTGCAGGTCACTCAGGGGTTGGGGCCTTGGCAGCCACCAGCTCAGAGTCATGCAATAAGCAGGCACCACGTCTCTGGCTGGGCGGCAGCCGCTCCTAGGAGCCCACATCTGACGGGGGTCCCCCTGTCCTCAGGTACATCACCCTGGTCTTGGGGAACTTGGGAAGCCTGCAAGTATAACCATAACATCTAAAAATGAAGGCTTCAGAAGAAGGACCATTTGTCGTACCTTTCTGTCTATGGAGCCCGGAACTTTACAGTCATTATCTCCATCCTCACATCCACCCTGTGCAGTGGGTACAATTATTACTCCCATTCTACGGATGAGGAAACAGAGGCTTGGAGGTGGCAAAGTGCTTGTTTAAGGCCTCCCGCCTTTAAGTGATGGAGTTGGTATTTAAAGCCAGGTCGGTTGGACTCCAAACCTTACTCATAGCCACTTCCCCTTCCTGCTTCACACTAAAGATAACATGACCAACCTTAGCTAGTGTACCTGCACCGCCTGTCCTGCGTATCAGCAATTGCTCGTGTGAGATGTTGATGCTAATGATGTGAAACAGTCAAAACCCGAAAACTCTTCGCCTAAAATAGGATCACGTCACTCCTTTTTCAAAAAACCTTCAATGACTTCCCTACTTACCAGATCGAGTTCAAACTCTGTAGCCTGCAGTACCGAGCACTAAAGAGTGTGACACCATGCCAAACTCCTGCTGCCCTTCTCTTTCAAGAACGATCTGCAGACTGGGAAGGGAACAGTAACCCGGCTGCGTTGGAACGGGAGCCCAAGGTCAGGGAGAAGATGGCGAGGAGCATGCTGGGGTTGGGAGGGAACCCAGGGGGAGGACGGGAGCTCAGCTTGCACTGTGATTGTTCATCTTCCACAGACCATAGCCAAAGTGAGAGGGCCCCAAAGAGGGCTGGGTTTCCAAAAGGGAGAACACTTTGGATTCTGCAGACTACACACCTACCGGTGTGAGGGGAGCCACCGTAAAACCGGAGTGCATGCGATTAAGCAAACAATTTGCACCCCTTAGAAATAGAAGCACAAATCGCTAAAGAGCTACAGGGGTCCCCTCAAAACAAGTGATGCCAGTGTCCCCTCATTTCCTCCTCTAATGGGGTTGCTGGGCTGGTAGATGAGGCAGATGATGATGTGGCACATCCAGATCTCAGCCAGACAGCTGACAATGTCTCTTGCGACTTTCTTGTAGACAACATTGGAAAATGGTGAGCTAGACGTGCTTTTGTTTAGAGTTCGGAACTGGTTGAAGGAACCTGAGGAACACTGGCGGATGCCACCTCGGGGGAAGAGGTCTGCAGTGGTGGGCAACAGGGCTCTGTCCTGAGCTGTTATTTTGGACATTTTTATCAATCACATAAAAGGCAGATGATGCTGCATTAGGAGGGATGATAGTTTGGTTACAGAATTAAGGACCACACAGACTGAAAGAATTGGCATGATTTAATAGAATGAAACTTACCGTATTTGCCGGCGTATTAGACGACTGGGCGTATAAGACGACCCCCCACTTGGAGGCATATTTTTCAGGGCCAAAAAATCGTCTTATACGCTGGCAAATACAGTAATTGGAAAAAATGGAAAGTTTGGGACTTCAGTTTACTAATCAATAACACAAGGTTACTAAACCTCCTTGTCTGCTTGCTTATCTGGGTAATGGGGGTAATAACGTCACCCACCTCATCGGGGGATTAGATGTGACGATAGATGAAGCGTGTTTAGGACAGAGATCGCCATATTCTGTAAACGTTCATTTACACATATCAGAGGGCGTGCTGTTCCGCAGAGCCTGAAGGAGTTCTCTCTAGAGCTGAGATTTTCAACTGGTGTACAGCAAGAATTTTAAAATCATGCGCTACCTGACTATTTAGTCAGGGACACTGACCTCTTTTCCCTTAGATTGTCAAATAAAAAAACAACAATAGCCAACATAACAATAGCTGTCCAGTGTGAGTGAAATCAAAATTATACCCCCCTCCTTTTTTTGTCAGAGTGGAAAAAAATTTTTGTCAGAGTGCCCCAGAATTTTAATAATTAGTTTATGTGTGCCGTGAGATGAAAAAGGTTGAAAATCTCTGCTCTGGAGGGTGCAAACACCAGATTCAGCTTCCCTGTGTGGATACAGAGCCCTGGCCCGTGAGCATCGGTGGGTAGAGCCTCCTCTGCTTCCCCTTTGCCTGAGCTCCATACTCTCAGAGCCCAGCCTCTGGCTACAGGACCAGGCAGCTCTGGCCCAGGCCCCCTCTGAGAGTGCAGGGCTGTGGTGAGAGTACAAGTGGCAGCCTCCAGTGCCTGAAGGCCACAGATCAACCTGATAGCCATTAACTACAATCTGTTCCATCCTCATGACTCAACAGCTACCCCTTCATAACAATGGAAAGCCAGGTTCAATTTCAGACGGCCTTGAAGTGCTGTGTCCAATGCTGTGGCATGTGGAGAGCTGGCCCTGACCCCCAGCACCTGGCGTGCAGCCTGTCCCCTTCTTTTCACACCCAGGTACATCCCTCATCACGAGGGGCTGTCGCATGCAGCAGTGTGGACACACCAGTTGTGTGGTGTGTGAGCTGTGTTTACAACCACAACCTCCCTTCTCTTCCCACTCCCCTGCGAATAGTCACCCTGAGGTCTAAAGATGCTGGTGCTGAAGACATTGTCCACCCTTGGAGGACAGACTGAAGAAAAAGACCAATTGGCCCTGCAATCATGTTCTGGGCTGCTTGGGCATGGAATTCCGATGTCCTGAACACCCAGAGGTTGGGTGTGATGGGGGGGAGCAACAGGGATAGCCAGTTCCCCTGGTCACTTGGAATCCTGGCCTTTCCAAGCTGAGATCCAGAGCAGCAAGCCCAGCCCAGGTCCGAGGGCAATGCTGTGTCTGTGAGCCCTGGAAGCCTGTCTGTGCTCACTCCAGCTGCTGCCAGCTCACCCTGCCCAGCACGATGGGTTAGCGTGGGGGCCGTGTGCTTGCCACCAGAGAACCTAGCGTTGCTTAGAAAGAGGAAGGGTGATCTGCTAACCTCAGGGTCAGTTTATTAAAGAGAGATACAGAGTGTAGTGAGGCTTTAAGGAGAGAGGAGAGCAGGGGCAATGCTTAAGGCCTGGGGCGGGGAGGACACTGCCCTGAGCCCAGAGGAAGCTTCGTGTTGGGAGAGCAGGGCTTCAGGACATCTGGTCTCCAGTGCTGGCTGGGCCTCCTGGCCCTCAGGCCTGTTCCCCAGTCTCCCCTCTGCCCTGCGTGACAGGGAGTGGGCCCTGCAGGCTGTACTTTCTAGGGTGCTGGGTCATCGGGCTGCTGGCCAGGTGTCACCTAGGAGAGCCTGTGGCAAGAGGTTGGAGAGTGGGTGGGGGTGGGAGGAAGCACGGAATTTCTGCCCCTCCTCTGCCTTGGGTGCTATCTCTGCTAGCAGCTGTGTTTGTCTCGTGACCCCAGCTCCCTGTGCTGTGACCCAGTTTTCTTCCCGTGACTTTGGAGCCTGGCCTTGGAGAGCCCTCCTCCTCCTGTGTCCCTTCGGCTTCAGGTGGCGGTGGCTTCCTGCTGTTGCTGATCTCTGCGTTGCCTCGCTGTCCCTTGGTTGACTTCCTAACCTTTCCTATCACCCATGTAATCAATTCCTTGCGTTAAATTCCTCCAGTTTTATATCCTCAGAAGTTGCTGTTTTCCTAACACTGAAACCAATGTGCATTGAGAGTGTCGTATCATTTGATTTCATGTCTCATCAGTGTTAGCACTCAGACCCCATCTAATGCACACGCACTCATTTCTCTGGAGAGGGAACTGCGCTTCTATGAGGCTACACAATTCTCTAAGGTTTTCATGGTAGAACAACTAGGACTTGAGTCTGTTTCACTCCCAGGCCCATTCTCTTTCCAGGCCTTACTGCCTTCTGGAAAGTCTTGGACAACATGTTGGGAAGCATTGAGGCAGCGGAAGAAGCTGTGGAGGAGAGTTCTGGGTGAGGATGGCTCCTAGCCTCTTAAAATCACTACAGCAGCTACCTCCTCAGTGCCAGGGAACCGTAAATAAATATAATTTTTTAAATTCTCATTTTAAATACTTTTAAAGAAAATCTGAATAGAAAGAAATCTCACTGAGCCCACACTAGACTGCATTCAGACTGCTGGGAATAGATTTAAATCGCTAGGCTTAGTGGAAAGCTAGGTGAGACACTATAATTTCTTGAGAAACAAGAAGCCAGGCTGAAAGGAAATGCCTGCTGTAATGAGACAATAATCATATATAATCCTGTTAATACCAATGCAAATAATTCTTCATTCTGTCCCCCGCCCCTCACCACCTCTCTACGTCACTTCTTTTTTAAAAGCTTAAGCCAGTGGCTCCTAGCTGACACTTTTGTATCACAAGCTCGATCAGGTGATTTATTCCTAAGGCAAAGAACTCAGTAATAATTAGTTTTCATGGGGGAAGAGCCAGTAGGGAAGAGCCAGTATGAACCTAATTCATGGGAAATTAGGTTCATAATATAATTTTTTTCAATTTTAAGAATTTTTGTTGTCTAATTTTTCTTAAAAATCACCTGAAATGCTTATGTGGATCGGAATCTAGTCTCTAGACTCTAAAGTGAGGTGCTGTCTGACTTACAGTGACTTAACAGAGTTTATTTATGAATAATTGAAGGCGTGCCAAAGAGTGGCAGAACTTCGGTCACTGTGCCCTAAAGACAAGTTCACAAAC
>NW_006300376.1:993712-1018480 GCF_000327345.1 Myotis davidii | reverse complement strand
GGATGCCAAGACAGCCAACAGCTGTTCAGATTCTGTTCCCGGAGGGGAGCCATTGTGAGGGACGGTTATGGTGACCCTCAGCGTCCCCGACCAGTCCAACCCCAACTCACCTGACCCGCCACAAGCGCGATTGCACTCAGACCAGGAGTCCTCCCAACCCTCTTCTTGGTTCAGAACACATCGTGGTCTCAGGCAGAGGAACCTGTTCCAGGTAGGGTGACCTACATACATCTCAGAGGGCGTTGTTCTCCAGTGACCTGGCAGCATTGAAAGGACTTAGGACAGAAATGCCGAACCTTTGAGCTCGGCGTGTCAGCATTTTGAAAAACCCTAAGTTAACTCTGGTGCCGTGTCACATATAGAAATTTTTTGATATTTGCAACCATAGTAAAACAAAGACTTATATTTTTGATATCTATTTTATATATTTAAACGCCATTTAACAAAGAAAAATCAACCAAAAAAATGAGTTCGCGTGTCACCTCTGACACGCATGTCATAGGTTCGCCATCACTGACTTAGGAAGTGCTCCCTCCTGCAGGTATGGCGAGAGAGACCATCACTGGTCAGTGTCTTCTTCTTTCTGCCCATCACTCCTTGAACTAACCCAAAGGCAGCTAAGACCCGTGAGTAAATTGTTAAGCTTATCAGTTTCACAGCCTGAGGTTGGCCATAGGGAGAGCCTATGTGAGGGCCATGGCCTGGGAGTGGAGGGGGGAAACACCAGCTCCAGGTCAGGGTGGGAAATCCCTGAACATGTCCCGTGGAGCCTGAGGCTCACCCTCTCCCACCCCCAAGACTCTTCTTGTCAAATAAGCACAACAAAGATGTAGCCTGTCTTGCTGTGTGCTTTGCCAAGGACAAAAACAATTCCCCGAGAATCAATAGTTGGTGGCATTTGAAGATCCCATCCCAGCCCCTACCTCAGTGGTTCTCAACCTTCTGGCCCTTTAAATACAGTTCCTCATGTTGTGACCCAACCATAAAATTATTTTCGTTGCTACTGTTATGAATCGTAATGTAAATATCTGATATGCAGGATGGTCTTAGGCGACCCCTGTGAAAGAGTCGTTCGACCACGAAAGGGGTCGTGACCCACAGGTTGAGAACCGCTGCCCTACCTCATTAAACCAGGCCACTGTGTTCAATATTTGCTCTGCGACCAGGGAAGGGTTAATGAACCCATCCTGTATATGATTGTCTTTTGTCAATGGCAATAAGTCACCAGTATTGGCAGGTTGCAGGCCAGCTTTTCAGAACAGCCAATATTTAACAGACAAGCACAGATGATTAAGTGGAATGATTTCTTGGAGCGGTCCCAAAGATGGCTCTAAAAGTTGTCTCAGCTAATTATTGCAAACTGAAGAGTAGACTCCTAATGCCACTTGCCAGTTTAAAGCTGGCTTCTGCCAAGACTAGGGCTTCTTAATCTGGGTTCTACGTGCCCAGAAGGTCCGTGGTGGGGCCACAGCGGGACAGTGAGCCCACAGGTTTACGCACAGTTGTGCGCGTTTGTGTCTGTTCATCAGATTCCCAAGAGGATCCAGGGCCCTACAGGGAATAAAACTGCTGAACTGGATCTTTGGTACCATTTATGTTACATGTCCATTTCTGCAATCTCTGACGAATTTTTCTTTTTCATCTCTGCTTTTATCCCCTTACCTACTTGGCCTTTGTATGTGGACCATTAGACCCAAAATGACTTATTAAACTGTTTTTGTAGCTAAGGAAGAAACGGGATTATTTGTTTGGGAAGCTAACACCTATCGCTCGTCTGTTCTCTCCTCCCCCCTCAACCCCCCTCCCGCCCAACATTAAAATGTTCAAAACTAAACCTGGAATAGTGCAGTGATGATCAATGTCTTCAAAATAAAGGCAAACCTGAGGTCTCCCTGCAACAATAAATTACATTTAAAGTCATATTTCCAAACATTCAAGGACAGGGCCTATTTTGTGTCTCGGTGGGGTTATTACTAAATTATACTTCGTTTCCTCCGATGAGGTCTTTTCCTCCCCACACCCTGGCAATTGCTTGCCAATTAATACAATCGCGTAACCACCTTACGAACGACTTTTAATTTTGAGTGTCGCGTTAACATTTCCCTCACTCTCCTCCACCCACGGTTTCCTGAATGTTCAAGGTGTGGGCTTTCCCTCCTCTCCACTCTCATTCAGCTTAGAACTGGGCAGTGAAGAGTATTCACGGGAACCTCTGAGTGGAGGACTTCTGCCCACTTCCTTCCTAAATGTACTAGCCAGACCTAAGTAGCAAGGTCAGCAGGGGCTGGGCAAGAAGCCTTCGGACTCTGAAAGCCGTCCTGTTTGTGAGCCCAGAATTGCAGTTCTGGGTGACAATAGGTCCTGACACTATCTGGCTTCTCCAGAAAACAAAGCCCTCTTGTTTAGGAAGTTCAAAGTTCTCAGCACCTACACATCCATTCCCTCTTCCCTCAAGCCCCACCTGGAAGGGAGGTTAGGAGGGGTTGAGTCAGTGGCACCTGCAGGGTGCTGTCCTCCTAGAGCAGTGGGTCTCAACCTTCTGGCCCTTTAATACAGTTCCTCATGTTGTGGTGACCCCCAACCATACAATTATTTTCATTGCTACTTCATAACTGTAATTTTGCTACTGTGATGAATCGTCTTGTAAATATCTGCTATGCAGGATGTCTTTTCATTGTTACAAATTGAACATAATTAAAGCATAGTGATTAATCATAAAAACAATATGTAATTATATATGTGTTTTCCGATGGTCTTAGGCAACCCCTGTGAAAGGGTCGTTCGACCCCCAAAGGGGTCGCGACCCACAGGTTGAGAACCGCTGTCCTAGAGGAACTTGCACCTGCGCCTCTGTCCATTTTCGTCCCAATGACCATCTCACCTTGGGTGGATGGCGGCAATCAGGGTGACCTTCTACACTAGTGCCTTTCTTACTCTGCCATTTGCATTGTGACCTTGGACAAGTCACTTCATTTCCTTCCACTGACGTCAAATGGAGCTAATGATGCCTATATTACAGAGATAACTTAGATGAGATACATAGAGTGGTTAACATTCTATGCTAGGTTTCTTCTCATTTGTAAAATGGGAATGATGACACCTAACAGTAATATAATACTACTCATTAATAGCCAACGGTGGGCTCCGTAGAAGACTGAGGAGTGAACACGGCTGGGTATTTTAAAATAAAATTTATTTGGAGGGTGAAAGCTCTGAAATATGCCCCTGAGACATAAGTAACACTCCATCAGCTTTCCTACAGTTTGTCCTTTTGGGACCAAGAAGACAGCGAACTGTGCGAGAGCTCTGAGGTCAATGTGTTTGGGGAACTCCACAGCCTCCGGATTCCTCTTGGAGATGTGCACCCCGCTCCCCAGTGTGCTGGTGTTAGGAGGCGGGGCTCTGGGAAGTGATTAGGTCATAAAAGTGAAGCCCTCAGGATGGGGTGAGTGCCCTTAAAAAGAGACCCTTGAAGCTCCCACATCCCTTCTGCCCGTGAGGACGCAGGGAAAGACAGCCATCTGTGAGTGAGGCAGTAAGTCCGCACCAGACATCAAACCTGCTGGAGCCTCGATCTTGGATTTCCGGCCTCCAGACTGTGATAAATGAGTTCTGTTGTTTACAAGCCACCCAACCTCGGGAATTTTGTTATCGCAGCCTGACTGGACTGACACTTGGTAAAGGAGGAAAACCATCTGACCTTTTCAGTCAATGCAGAAAAGCATTTGCTAAAATTCAGTGCCCATTCATGATAAAAACTAGAAACAACTAGACGCTTCTTCAAATTGATAAAAGGCATCTACAAAAAACTAATAGCCAATATCATACTTAATGGTGAAAGATCCCTAAGGTTAGAAACAAGGTGAGGATGCCTGCTTTCACTTCTATTCCATTTTGTACTGGAAGTCCTAGCCACTGTAATCAAGCAAGAAAAATAAATAAAAGTCATAAAGATTAAGAAGGATCAAATAGCCCTGACTGTCATGCTAAGTGGTTAGAGTGTCAGCCTGCACACCTAAGGGTCTCAGGTTTGATTCCTCAGTCAAGGGCATGTACCTTGGTTGCAGGTTTAATCCCTGGCCCCCATTGGGGCATGTGCAGGTGGCAACCAATTGATATAGATCTCTTATATCTCTCATATATCTCTTATATTTCTTTCTCTCTCACTATCTCTCTCTCTTCTCTACTCTTCCCCCCCCCCCACATCCCTTCTACTTTCTCTAAAAAATTAATGGGGAAAAAATTATCCTCAGGTGAGTATCAACAAAAAGAAGAAGGAAAAGGAGAAGGAGAAGGAGAAGAAGAAACAAAAGTATTCTTATTTGTAGATCTTATAACTGTTTATATATAAAAAAGCCCAATGAATCTATAAAGTAACAAATAGAATAAGTGAATTTAGTAAGATTGCAGGATATAAAATGATTATAAGAAAATAAACTGTATTCTTATACACTAGCAGCAAACTCTTTGAAAATGAACTTTTTAAAAAGCAATTCCATTTATAATAGCACTGTAAAATAGCTAGAAATAAATCTAGTAAAAGGAGTCCAAGTCTTTCATGAGGAGAACTACAAATCATTGCTGAGAGAAATTAAAGAAGCTATAATTAAATGGGAGGCCATACTGTGATGGTTGATGGGAAGATTCATTATTCTTTCCAAATTGATCTACAGATTCAATATGCTCTCAATCAAAATCTCAGGAAGGCCGTAGCTGGTTTGGCTCAGTGGATAGAGCATCAAAGACTCCTGGGTTCAATTCCGTTCAAGGGCAAGTACCTCATTTGCAGGCTCCTCCCTGGCTTAAGCCCTGGTTGAGGCTTGTGCAGGCAATCAGTGTGCTTCTCTCACATCAATGTTTCTCTCTGTCTTTCCCTCTCTCTTCTCTCCCTAAATGCCAGGGCTCTTGTTCTGTTAAACTACAAGGAAGTAACTGAAGGAGATTATCCTAAGTAAAGATTATGTAGTTTAAGCGTGATTGTTCGTAGTTAAAGTGATCAATTACCCGCCTGGCACTTAGTTAAGGGGTTTTATTCCCTTCCTTAGTCCTGTTAATCCCTAACTCCAGGGGAAAATCCCCACCTGGGGACACAAACTTTCTCGGAGAGGTGACCTTGGTTAAAACAAATAGCGCCAAGAAGGGGAGCAAACATATGCCATATACGCCAGGTCCCTTGAAACATAAGCTGTGCAGATGTTTCTTCCCTGCAGTGACTGTGTGAAGCAGCAAGGATGGACCGGCTTCCGGCACTGCCTGGCTAGAGGAACCAAACAGCCTCATTCACCTGCCTCTTCAGGCTTTTATTGTAACAGCAGTTTGGGATAAAGTTTACCTTTTAGATACAACCAGTAGAGTAAGTAATCTTGGGAGAATACATGTATCTGCAGTGTCCTTTAAGCAAGGACATCTAAAGATTAAGCATAAAGATTCCAGTAAACACCCGAGGGGCCGCAAAAACACAGACTTGTTTGAAAAGGTCAAGGAACAATTAGGGGTGGCCGCCTTCAGCCAACTCTCATAGGTCAGAATTTCCTTCTTACAAACTTTCCAACCAAGTCTCCTGTGCTCCCCCACACCTAAAATTCAATGGAAAAATATCCTCAGGTGAGGATTAACAACACACACATGCACACACTCCAGGAAGATCTTTCATTAAGATCGATGAACTTATCCTAAAATATATATGAAATGTAAAGGATAACTAAAGCTAACTTTAAAAAGAACAGAGTTGGAGGACTTACTCTATTTGATTTCAAGACTTATAAAGCTACAGTAGTCAAAATAGCTTAGCATTAGCAAAAACATTGGTATATAGAACAATGGAACAAAATAGAGAATGAAAATATAGCAATAGAAGATTTGCAATAAAGGTGCCAAACCAATTCAATGGGGCGGTAGGCGGGGGCAGGCAGGGGAGGGGGGGAGGCAGTTTTCAACAAATGGTGCAAACCAACTGAATACTGCATACTTAAAAAAAAAGATCATCAACCTTACTTCACACCACATTAAAAAATTAACTTGAAATGGACTGTAGACCTAGATGTAAAACCTAAAACTAGAACAGTACACAGGAGAAAATCTTTGCAACCTTGAACCAGGGGAAATGCACATAAGCACACGAAAAGATGTTCAATATCATTAGTCATAGAGAAATGCAAATTTAAATCACAAGGAGATATCACTCTACCCCTATCAGAATGGACAGAATTGGAAAGACTGACCATTCTAAGTATTGGTGAGGCTGTGGGGTCAGATGGAATTATATACATTGTGGTAGAAATGTCAAATGGTGCAACCATTTTGAAAAATAGTTTTGATAATTTCTTTAAAAGTTAAATATCTATCTACCAAATGACCCAGCCATTCTATTCCTTTATTCTATTTCATTTACCAAAGAGCAATGAAAAGTCGTGTCCTTAGAAGGGCTTGTCCACAAATGTTCATAGGAGCCTTGTTTGAAAAATCACCAAATGGGAAATAACCCAAAGTCCATCGACAGGTGAATGGACAAAGAAGTTGTGATCTGCCCATGTAATGGATGCTACTCAGCAACAAAAGAAACGATCACTACATGCAACAACACGAGTGGATTTTAAAACTATTGTATGACACCTCCCCCCAAAAATGCATACAGTGTGTTTCCATTTATTTAAGGTTTTAAACATGCGCACTGATCTATCATGACAGAGAGCAGACCAGTGGCTGCCTCGGGATGGGGGTGCAGGAAGGGCTAGATTGCACGGGGGTGCAGGACACCCTTGCGGGTTAGGAAATGTTCATCTCTTGATGGTGGTGATGGTTTTATGAGTGTAAACTTTTGCTAAAATCGTTGACTTGTGCAAGTTTAATTTTAGTGGTTTATTGAATGCCAGTTACACTTTTGTGAAGTTGAGAAAATCATACCTGTCCTGGACCCGTTTGTTCAGAGCATGTTCCCAGGTTCCCAAGGGCCAGATCACTGAGTAGCAAACTGCCTGAGAGGCTTGAGAATTTAAGGAAGAGGGACCACTAACAGGTAGGAAGGGCCATCCAGGTTAGGCTCGTTTTCTTTTTCTAAAGGGCTGTGGCTTGGAGAGGAAAGGAGTGTGGGGCACAGGTTGGAGGGTTTGGCGGGCAGGTGTTTGAGGTGCTCTCATGGCGCCTGGGGAAGGAGACTTGGCGGTGCGGAGATGCACGGGCTGCATGAAGGTGCAGGTGGATGGGGTCGGAAGGTTGAATGACCCAGGTGGTGCGGATGGAAGGCCTGACATCACCCAGAGGGCGATATCTGCTGGCAGCCACCTGCCCCCACCTCGGCCCACTTCTGTTTGGCATTTTCATTAGTGATTGAGATGAGAACATAAATTACATGCTTGTTAAATACACATTCAGCAAATATTGATTGAGTCCTACAATGTAATAGGCACTGAGCTGGCCCTGCAAAGGGCTAAGACACTAAGTCATGGAGGAGATGGCTGGGCCACCTGAAGTTCAAACAATAAAGGGAGGTGGTGAGACATACTCACAAATCCCAAGAGTTCAGCATATGAGAAAGAGCATGGAATTTTAGGGACAGTTCGGAGGAATGAGTGTGGGGGTGGAGGACATGGGGTCAGGAGCCAAGAGGGCTACATGAGTCCACCCTGGACGATTTGGGCTTTGACTCTGAGCAATGGCTGAGTTAGAGCGGGCAGTGACAGTCAGATTGGTGGATTGAATAGACTGCTCTGGACACTGGAGGGGAAATAGTGCAGGTAGAAGAGGCTGGTAGCCCAGGAGAGAGAGGACAGGGCCTGAGGGGGACAAGGGGTGGGGCACACGCACACAGCTCCTGGACACTGGCCTCAGCCCTGTCACAGTAGCCTGTTGACACTAACCTATCTCCCAGGGCAGGGGGTGGGGGGTGGGGGAGGGGCTACATTTTGTTCCTGTCCCCACCCCTCCAGCGTAGGCTACTCATGTCCCTCTGTGTCACCGTGAGCACTGTGTGTCTGAGCTTATGTCGAAGTGCCCCGATCTGTTCCCCTTCAAAAAGCATGTGGATTTGGGTGTTGACAGATCTTGGTGTTACAAATCTTGACTCTACCACTTCTTAGCTATGACTGAAGGCACTAAACTTTCTGAGCCTCAGTTTTCTCCTCTGTACAATGGGGATAAAAGTATCTACCTCAGTAGGATTATTGTGAGGATTAAAAGGGACATATATGTAAAGTGCTAAGTAAAATGTAGGCCTTTCCTCAGCCTTTGCCCCAATGAGTCAGAATTGCTGTATGGCCTTTGATTTGGGGGACACAGAGGCCAATGACAATAAAGTTAGGAACTATTAGAAATGTTAAAAATCAAACGACATCTAAGGCAAGGGTGTCCCTGGGCAGATGCAAGGTTCAGTGCAGTCACTGTTCCCCAAATGCCAATAGTGCTGAGGTGGAGAAACCCCGGGCTAGTGGGAAAGCTGGGTTCAAATTTCAGCTCTGTCACTGATATCTGTGTGGCTTTGGGCAACTTATTCTCTGTGCTCGTTTTCACACATGTAGAACCAGGGTGATAATAAGAGCTAGTACCCCACAAGGCTGTTTGGTGTGAGCATTAAAGGAGTTCATAGTATCTAGAGTGTTTAGATCTGGGACTGGTACTGGGGAAAGCCTATACAGGACTGTGGTATTGAACAGTCCCCAGGGGGCAGAGATCTTCCCCAGGGACCACCCTTTCCCAGGCAAGTCTTCTCTCTCCTGGCTACACCTGCCCATTCTCCTCAATGCACACAGCGCCCAGACAGTTGACCAAGCTGGTCTCTTTTCTGGAAGGAGTCTAGTGTGCTGAAAAGCCTCCCATGACTGTACCCAACAATGTCCTGGGAGCACAGGGGGGGCATGCTGTTACCTTCCTTGGCTAGAGGAGCCCTTTGATGTGTGCTAAGTTGTGGGGGACCGGCACGGCCATGGCATACTCAGCCCCAGGGCGCCTTATGTGCCATGCCAGCTCAGCCTGGTTCAGTGACCCTGAGTGGGGGGTGAAAGGATTGAGAAAAGACAGACAAGAGAATGAAAGCTGGGTCTCAGTGGGACGCTGCTCCCTGATGAGGAGACAGCGCCGGCGCCCACAACGTCTTGAACCTGGCCAAAACACTGTACCCGCGCCCCATACTAAGTGGGGTTGGCTTCTACAACGAGAGCGATGTGCTGCCATTGGCTCCTTCCACTCTGGCCCACTGGAACCTCCCTGTCCTTATTCCTCAGAGGAGGGGTCCCAAGGTAGAGAGAGTCCTGGAACCATACGGAACCGGCTCTCCAGGGACAAATGGTGCATCAAAAACGAATTTTCCTCTTCGTCTGAAAGTTCAGTTAAACAAACTCTGCGTCCCTTGAGGTTAAGTGGAGTGTTATTGAACTGGAAGGAACAGAAAAACTAAGTCGCCAAGTAGAAGATGCTGGCCCCTGCACGTCTTATGCCCCGCTCCTCTCAACTAACTCCTCGACGGGGTCATTAATCTGACTCACTTTTTTATCATTTCCTAAAATCCGCAGGGACTCGCCTCTTCAAGAGACAGGAGCTCTTTGTCTAGCAGCCTGTAGAGCGGCTGTTTGAAAAAATAAAATAGGGGACCTCTCGCTACTCTGAATAACAAGAGCAAGTTCACTTCCAAACTTTTTGAGGGAGCCCACTTAAGCATTTCTCCCATAGACCTCTGAGAGGATCTATTAACCTGTGATGGCTTCAATTTGGCCCAATTAACCTCACACTGGGCTAACTTCTGCCCTTGGCTGTGTGTTGGCAGCTACTGCTGATTCCAAGTACAGTCGTGGGCAGGTAACAGCAGAAACTAACTTGGTGCATTAAAGGAAAAAAGGTTGACCACGTCCCCCAAGCATGAGGGGAAAAACAACCTGGCTAAGGCATGCTGGTCAGAGGTGTGCCACCCCCTCGCCCCTGAAACTCCAGAAAAGTCAAATCATGCGGCCAACCCAGAGCCTGCGTGAGTGCGTTTGCTTGTCTGTTCCATGGTGTCAGTTGCCTTCTGCTTGCAGAACATGTTGAACGGCTATTATTCTAGCTCCCTGTGATCACAGGTCTGAACCAATTCCTTTCAGGTTGTAAACTTTTTTTTTTTTTAACCCAGTTTTCTTTGGGAACCCTTCACTCTAGGTTTATACTTTCTGCATAAGCGGGGTGAGGACGGCATTCATACGACTGTTCTGTGGGAGGCCTGGAGCTGCTGTTTCCTTTTTCACTCAGTGTCTCTTTGTGGTATCGTCCATGTTCAGGATTAAGCCCCTCTACACACACATTGGAACGATGGTTTTTAGCCGAAGGCTAGAGTTTGTAACTAGACAATGGGAAATGGCCACAGAGTGAGCAGACAGGGCCCTGGGAGCTGAGGTCCTCCGACCTAGCCTCTCCTGTGGTAGGAGGAGTTAGGACCCAGATTGGGAGGGGGGAGTGGTGGGAGAAGCTGAACAAATCCCAACTAGAAAAATGCACTGGTCAGAAATGTACGGCTCAATGAGTCTTACAAATTGCACACACCTGTGGAACCAACTAGGTCCAGAAGTGGAACTTCCAGCCCCAGGAGCCCCACGCTCCTTTTCAGTAGCGCCCCCAAAAGGGGAGCCCCCCTCCCGACTTCCCTCAGTAGCTCACTGATACATGTTATCTATTGGGGCCCCACATAGGTTTTCTTAAACTTTTTTTTAAAATATATTTTATTGATTTTTTTACAGAGAGGAAGAGAGAGGGATAGAGAGCCAGAAACATTGATGAGAGAGAAACATCGATCAGCTGCCTCCTGCACACCCGCTACTGGGGATGTGCCCGCAACCAAGGTACATGCCCTTGACCAGAATTGAACCTGGGACCCTTCAGTCCGCAGGCCGACACTCTATCCACTGAGCCAAACAGGTTAGGGCTCTTAAACTTTTTATTTTGAAATAATTATCGATTCACAGGAAGTTGCAAATATAGCATAGAGAGGCACATAGGATTTCATATTTTTTAGTTGTTCAAATTATTTTTGGAAAAAAATAAAGGAAATTTAAAAACCAGTGTTGTAGTAGAAAATGGGTAGGTTTTAGAGTCAGGCCCTCATGGAATTGAGTCCAAACTCCTTCCCTTACCCACATGTAACCAGCCACGTCCCTCAACCATCCTGAGCTTCGGGTAAGGTTCACGCTGGTGGGGCGATGGTGCATGAGTGTGCGTGTAACCTGTGGGCATTCATGGAAGTAAGACTTCTCCAGGCCCAGTGGAGCGACGGACAGGGCAGGAGTGGGCCAGCTACGCCTTGCCCATCTGCAGCGTTGTTTGGTTTCCAGTCAGGTATCACGGGGCACTCGTACCCCAGCCCTCCCACCATTCTCTGCCTCCCACACCGCAGCACCTCCCTCCAGCTGTTTGGGCAGGTGGGGTGTGGAGGAGGTGCAGCCTGGGTGGGAGGGCTGGGGAGGGCTGACCAAGCAGGTGCAGGAGGCCACGTCCTGCCCAGACCGCCCTTGGTCCCTCATCTGTGGGCTGGCCATTGTGAAACCAGCCCTGCTCACATGCCACCTGGAGAGTGACCCACCCCCACTCTGGGGCAGAGGGTGTGGCACCCTGCTCAATAAAGGAGGCTTCACTGTGGATGGGTGACAAAAGGCAGCCTCAAGGAGTGCCCTTACTAAATCAGAAAGAATCTGACCTCCTGTCATTATTGGGAGGGAGCTGAGGGTGACTCTTGGCCAGCAGGCCCTGAGTCATCCCGGGGAGACAAGCCACACCTTCCTGACCCACCGCAGAGGCCTGCGCCTGGGCAGACAGGTGCCTGGAGCCTCCTGAGAGATAAAAATCTGGGTGGGCCAGATCCACAGCGGTTAACAATGGACAAAGGCTGTGGGTTGGCTCCAGTCTACTCTGCCCGACTCCAGCTGTACCTGCCACACCTCTGAGCCAGAGAAGGCGATGGACATAGAGGAAGGACTTGTTCCTCTAGTTGCCTTGCCATCTTTTAGGCTTCCAAATGAGGCGCACAGCAGTGCCACCTCTGGGGGCCACTGTGCCATTCTGGGAAATCCGCCCCCCCCCTTTTTTCCTTCCTTCATGGTTAACCTTCCAGGGCATCTGAGGGTGGCAGTCTTAAGCTTAAGGTCAGGAAGCACTGGGGCAGATGAGGCGAGGAGGTTGCTGTTGATAATAATAATAATAATAACAATAATAGTTGGGAGGGGATGGGATGGGGGAGCAGTGAGCAAGGTGGTAGAGAGGACCAGCCCTGGGTGGTAGCCTTAATAACCTGGACGGCCTGCTACTAGTGATGGGTAATCAGTTATTGACTATCTATAACCATGCATTGCACTGACTGCTTTGCATGTGTTGTGTCATTTAATCCTTCCTATGACCCTATGAGGTCATTATCATTACTATGATGTCCTTCAGGTAGCTGGCCTAAGGTCATGGAGCTAGTAAGTGGCAGAGCTGGAATATGGCTCGTCTGTGTGAGTCCAAGCCCCCCTCCTCTTTCCCCAGCTGGTTCCTTGTCCACCACACAGGGGAGCAAGAGCGTCCTCAACCCTAACTCCTTACTCTGAAAGGTTTTCTCCTAGCTAGCTACCTGTGATGCTTGTTGGGAATCCTGACATCTGTGAAAGCAGAAGGTGTCTGTGTTTTAATGGGGGCTGGGGTGTTAAAATAGCGACCAGGTTGGCCTGCTTGCTCTCTGCTCTATAGCAGTGCTTCTCAGTCTTCAGGGAGCTTGGGACTCACCTGGGGGTTTATTCAAACACAGAGTTCTGGCCACCACCCAGAGCTTCCATTTCTGTAGGTCTGGGGCGGGGCCTGAGAATTCGCATTTTAAACAATTTCCCTGGTGCTGCTGCTGCTGCTGTTCTGGGCACCACACTCTGAGAGCCATTGCCTTGTCCCAGTCCCGCAGGATGAGAAGAGCAGGTGTCACTACTGTCTCCATCGTTTCGCTGAAGAAATTGATGTGACTTGTTATCAAAAAGCAAGAGTAGGACTTGAGTCCAAGATGTGACATCTTGTCCGCCTGACCACCACTTCCTGACCGGTCTGTGCAGCACTGAGATGCCTGTGATATGCTCTCTTCCAAAACACACGAGCCTCTTCTGAACCATCGTGGTGGCCACCACAACCTGAGTGCGCGTGCTCTTCAGGGCAGGTGTCTGCCTTGTGTCCGGGAAGGCACTGCCCCTGGTCCGGTGGGAGCCTTGGGCCTGCCCCGAACATGTGGCAGGAGAGGCCTGCCCGACTCCAAGGTCCACAGCACGTGCCTATCGCACACATCTGTGTCTCCACCTCATTTTTAATCTAACATCTTGCGGGAGAATTGGCCAGCAAGACATGAAGCTTATCTTCAAGAGGAAGAGGCGGGGCTCGAGAGCTGGCCCTCGAGGTCTGAGTCTGACAACCTGAAAGCCCTGCCAGTTCCCACGATGTGCCTGGTGCGCAGGCATCCTCTGCAAAGAGCATTCTGAAGGTCAAGCGCAGAAACAAACGTAGACCCACACTCAATCGGCATTTCACCCAGCCCTGGAAATTTAGTTTTAGCAAAACCAGACATTTCCCTATGGGCCATAAAGTTTAAGGAATTCTTAATAAATCTCACATAGAGCTTATATTTCGTTTGGACATAGTCAAGAAACAGAGAAGATACTAGTCATTTAAGTTGACACCAGAGAGCTTGAGGATTATTGTGGTTTGCTTTTATAAACAGAGGGACATACTTCTTAAATTTAGAAAATGTTGCTCTATTTTCATTGCCCCCTTTAAATCCTAATAAATAAATATCTCACACCAGGACGCCTAGGGGTGGAGAAGGCAGATATCACTGTGTGGGACGCCTCCCTCACTCCCGAGAGCCACAGCTTTTCTTATGGAGGTAAAACTGAGACATAGGAACAGGATGAGACGTTTGACGAGTAGGATTAAATAGTAGTAAATCAGAGTAACAAGGTATCCAAGAAAAAGAAGAAGAACTGTTCCCACAAGCCACCCGATGGCCTGCTAGGGCAAAGGGCTCCTGGGCCCTGGCCACACCCTTGCCTCCCAGCGGCTAGGCCCGGGGTGTTACAGCTGGACAGTCAAGGAGTCCTGAGGAAATGGCCCTGTACAGTGGGGAGGGCCTGGCTCTCAGGGCAGCGGGCAGGCTCTGCTCTGCTGTTTCTAGCCGTGTGACCGTAGACAACTCACGTAGCTCCTGCGCCTGTGTTATTGTCTGTGAAATGGCGGTTGTACTCTAAGGGCTTCTCCACTTTTCATATGGAGATAAGGTAAGTAAAAACCTGTCTAAATGGCGAAGTGCCATACAAATGTTTATCCTTATTGCTTCCCCCAGCTTTATTGAGATATAACTGACATATAACATTGTGTAAGTTAACGGTTACAAGGTAGTGATTTTTACATGTAATATTGCAAAGTGATGACCACCATAAGGTTAGTTAACACATCCGTCACCTCACACCCTTTTGTTCACCGATGAGAACTTTAAAAATATACTCTCTTGGCAACTTTCAAAGGTACAACGCAGTGTTGTTAACTACAGGCACCATGCTGTCTATTGCATCCCTGGGACTTATTAAACTGGAATTGTACCTTTTGACCACCTTCATCCATTTCCTCTACCCGTTCCCCCCTTCGCCTGGCAACCGCCAATCTATCTTCTGTTTCTAGTTTGTCTTTTTTCACATTCCTGCACATAAGTGAGATCACACTTTGTTTGTCTTTCTCCCTCCTTGTTGTATCTGCCCTTTTATGAAGAGTGCTAGCTGGCTGCCCCACCAACTTCTGGAATTCCGCTCTTTTTTTGCTCTTCCTTCTCACTGCCCCTCCTGACGCATTTACAGAGCGGGACCGGCCACTCCATCACCACAGCCACGCAGGGTCAGTTCCCCAGAGGCCACTTTCCAGGGCTCAAGGAGGGAGGGTAGACTCCTCCTGCTAGACCTGGGTGGGCCGTGGAGGTGTTCTGGGCCCACCCCTCCCATGAGAGTTGAGGAAGTGAAACCAGAGACACAGGACTTGACCTTCTTAATGCCACAGAGGGAGTTACTGCCAGAACCAGGAATGTACTGTCTGGATAATTTTTCAACAAACCCTCTCCTTTCCTTATTCTTTCTGTTATACACAAGGGTTAAAAAAGGTTAGTCACCACATCCGTCACCTCACACCATATTTTCTGGAGGCTCAAGGCCCATTTGACAGAGAGTGACGTGCACAGCAGTTAGAGAGCCCAGCCTGGGAGGATGGAGGGTCCGGGTGGACTCACCTAGTGCCCAGGCATGGGGAGCAGGAGGCCGAGGGCAAAGGGAAGGAGCCACTGCGATGGTGCCAAGTCCTTAGATGCTTTAGAATGAAGGTTGAGGTGTTTCTGTTAAGGATACGCTGAAAAGACTCCTTCTCTTGGGACGGAAGTCCATTTTCTTCTTCTATTTTTCTCATTAAAATGGTAATTGCAAGAAAAAGAGAAAAAAAGTCATTTCAAAGATCACTTGCAGCAGGGGAGGGGGCCTGTGAGCGGAAGGGCCTGTACAGAGAAGGGGAGTGAATCATGCCCAAAAAACTGAGGGGCCGATGGGGCGGGGCCTAATGATCTGGACAGGAAAGATTGGGCCCTTCTTAGTCATAGGAGGTGTCAATCATGTCAGGTTGGCAAATGGCAGTGAACCTAAAAGGATCTTCCTTTCACACTGGAATTAGAAACCTAAGTCTGAGGACCTATTGAATTTAAATAGAAATTATTTGTCTGAAAATTGAAAGAAAAGTGAATTAAATTTTTTTTTGAATGCATAGACTATGTAGAATTCAGAGAACTTAGGCCCAGGCATTAACTTAAGAGAAGAGTGAGTTTAATTATTTTTCATTTGCCAACCATTGCACCTGAAACCCATATGTGGTGCATGTTTGCTGCATAAAACTTTTTCATGGTAAGTGGTTTTAGCCATTTGAACATGTAGATATTTATCAGAAAAAAAAAAACATACAACAGTCCAAAGCACTTTGTTCAGGTCAGAGGCCTAGAATTGGTCTTGCGTCAGATGTGGTGGAGTCAGGAGATTATTGGTATTTAGGAGTCGGAGCTAGCCTCAAGAGCTATGGAATGTTTTAAATCAAAGTCATCTCTCAGTTCTGGATGCAGGTTGCCACTAGCAAAGTGGTGACTTTTTGACTTCATTCCAGCTGATTTATGATGTAAGTGAGACATGGAGTTGCCTCGTCACAGACAACTTAAGCACTGTTCCATGATGTATCTTTAAAGTTCTGGAAATATCATGTCAACTAGGTGGCCCATCCAATGAAACTGAGTCACCCTCATGGGTCAGATGCTTGATAACTCAGCCACACCCCCGGCTTACACTCCAGAGGCAGCCAGGGAAACAGGCGTGATTCACATTGTTTGATCTATGACTCTTTTCTTAAGTTGTGACCTCATTTCTTCCAAATAGCCCTGCCGTGGTTCAGTGCTGCGACTTGGTGGCACCCAGGGCAGCTCAGGAATGGGAGAGAAAGGCAGTTTCTGTTTCCTTTTCAAGCCACACGCCCATGTAAATGTGCTCGTGTTCTATACTACACTTCCATGTTCTCATGAGAAATGCTCTCCTTCCCCCAGCAGCCTCAATCCGGTGCATTCAGATGACATGTCCTTGTAAGAAGGTACAATCCACTGTAGGGGCCACGTCAGAGCACCGCGATGTTAATAAGACCTGGATGTAAGGAAGCTGCTTAGTAAATCTCTCCAAGTTTCTACAACCCAGCCACTGCTTGCATTGAAATTAACTGAATGTGCACGCTCTGCTTTAACTTCTTCCAAGTGCCCCATAAACGGACTCAGTGGAGGACATGAGCATGAAGAAAACTCACCACATCAGTCACGCCCTCCACCCCCTCGTACCTGCCAGGAGCCTGACTCCCCAGGTTCCTGAGTCTCTGATGAGGATCCAGCAGAAAGTGGGCACACCTGTCTTCCCTATTAACTTGAATAAACGGTTCCATCGGCACCAGGTGAATTCCCTTTTCCATATTTAGACCAAATGTCTCAAGTTTCCTACAGGCGGGTAGGTAGCCCCTGACTAATTTGTATGTACTAATTGCAGGCATACCTCATTTTATTGTGTTTAGCTTTACTACATTTCACAAATATTGTCTTTTTTTTTTTTTTACAAATTGAAGGCAAAACACAAAAAGATTACGACTCACTTATTGCAATACTTGCTTTACTGTGATGGTCTGGACCTGAACCTGCAAAACCTCTGAGGTTTGCCTATAGTTGGGTAAATGATAAGATTTGCTAAAAACCTCAAGAGTTGGGGCAAAAAGAGGTCAAAATGCCTATCTGTTGGATGAACCTTCCTTTTTTTTTTTTAAAAAAAATGTAATTTATTATTATTTTTTAGTGGATTGATTTGAGAGAGGGGGGAGGGGGAAAGAGGGAGAGACAGAGACACGGAGAGACACTTTGATTTGCTGTTTCACCCATTTATGCCCTCATTGGTTTGCACTTGTATGTGTCCTGACCGGGGACCGAACCTGAAACCTTGGTATATGGGGATGACGCACCAATGAACTGAACTACTCAGTCAGGGCTCGATGACCCTTCCTTACAACAAGCAGCAAAGAAGCCAGGCTTTACTGCAAGGTGGATAAAGCCTTTGCAACTGGCTGATGAATGTCTCATCCAGAGCCCCCAGGATCGTGGTCGGAAACCGCGGCTCTTTTGCCTTTTGAGTGTGGCTCTTCCACAAAATACCATGTGCAGGCGCGCACGTACAGTGCGACTGAAACTTTGTGGCCCATGCGCAGAAGTCGGTATTTTGTAGAAGAGCCACACTCAAGGGGCCAAAGAGCCACATGTGGCTCGAGAGCCGCAGTTTACCGACCACTGCCCCAGGATATGGGATAGGGTGGGACAGGAATGACAAATAAGTTCAACTCACATGCCAAATTCAATGAGCTGCTGGTGGCCACTGAAAGCACTCTGTAAAGGATTCTGGGGCAGCATCCAAGCTCACTAGGAAACAGATCTGTGATCATTTAGCCGAGTCTGCTGCGGGCACAGGCTGCAGGAGCTGTTGTGTCTGGCATCCTGGTGAGGTGTACTTTAGACAATAGCCAAGAATTCTGCTGATCAATTTTTCCAGCAGAGAAGCCAAATCAAATTTAACTTGGCCTCCAATCTCTACAGCTTTGCCCAACATCCAACACCAGCTGAAAGGATCTTCTTGCGGCCACGTAAGAAGGAAAAAGCCAGGCCAGTCAGGGGCCTGCCTGGGAGAGCTGAGGAGATGCCCTAAGCTTTTATGGCTTCCTCTTGCTTGTTACTTTGGGCACCCACCATCAATTTCCGCAGAGGGATTAGCAGTAAATTTTTTAAATGAAAGGGGAACTGATCACCAACTTGCTTGTTTTGAGGAATGAGGTGGAAGGGAGGAGTTGGAGAGACTGGGCCTTGCCCAGGAGCTGGTCAGGGGAAGAAAAGTGCTCTTTGTTGGAAGTGGCAGCGCTGGAATAGAAGGAAAAGCAGGTCAAACCAACACCTGGGGCCAGATGTGCTGCCCGCCTGGGAGGGTAGGCGATGGAGGGGTGGGCAGGTGAGAGCCAGGTGACAGGGAGACAGAACAGGTAGGCGTCCTCTGTGATTTTTTTAAACTACAGTGAGAACGTTTGCTGATGTTTTCCTCTTATAAGATAATGATGGAAGGTAAATATTGATAATTTGATTACATATGTGGCAATAAAAGGAACTAGCCTGCAGTTTGGGCAAAGAGGACATCCATGGAGATATTAAAATGTCAGCTTCAGAACTGAAGATTTTGCTTTTTCTTCTCTTGAAGTAGCTCCCAAATTTATAAAACTATAGTAATGGACTTTAGCCTGCTGAAGAGTTTTTTTCTAGTTTATTATTATTTTTATTTGTGATTCTAACAAGGGCTAACCTGATCTCTAATTTTATATCCCTATTAGACTTGGTTTCTTCACCACTCTCTATTCCTGGAGACATTGCCCAATTAAGTCTTCTAAGGAAACTCAGTATAAATTATTTTCATGGCCTAAATAGTCTTTGAAGAATGAAGAAAAACAAAACATGCTCCTTTTTCTTGGAAAATTAGCTGGGGCTATTTTATGAATTGAAACTCTTAAAATTCAATCATTTTAGTTGAAAGAAGCCAGAACACATATTCGCCCTCGATGCTTCCTGCCTCTTGCTGGGATGGTGGACAATTCCAGAGAGCTGCGGTGCCA
This sequence comes from Myotis davidii, assembly GCF_000327345.1. NCBI lineage: Eukaryota > Metazoa > Chordata > Mammalia > Chiroptera > Vespertilionidae > Myotis > Myotis davidii. The sequence goes on along the minus strand of NW_006300376.1, from coordinate 999,277 downwards.
AAGTTCTACAAGGCTGATCTGTAAACCTGTTTTCCAAGCTTGCCCTCCAGCTGTTTGTGGAGAAACACTCCTTTCATGGTGAATGGAGACATGTCCAGTGTCAAGTTCCATGCTCTGAGCTCTAAAATTAGAAAGCATGGGTCGGGGTGGGGGTGATGAGTGTAGGACGGATGGTAGTTACTCAGAAACTCAAATCAGATGGGATTGTACAGATTTTGTAATACGTGTTTTGTTTTGTTTTCCTCACGAAACCCAGGGGCATTTTTAAGAACAAGTGGGATGCGCTCCCAGGAGAGCTGCGGTGTTTGGGTTACAGTTTATATTAAAACAGGGCCTCCCACCCCCAGCCCATCCCCAAGTCATCCCACCACATATCCCCATTCCTGTGTTTTCTTTATTTTTACTTCTCAACAGTAATAGGTAGGTGGGTGAATGGATAAATGGATAGATGGATAGGTAGGTAGATAAACTGTGTGCATATCACTTGGGGAAAAGTCTGGAAAGTTCTACCTCTGAACTTTCCCTGCAGATCACCCTCCTCCTGTTTGATTGTTGGGGTGTCCTGACCTTGCGGCGTTTCTGGGCAGAACCCCGGTGGTGAGGCCCCCCTGCCGGAGTCACAGTGATGGACTGCGATGGGATGGAAGAAAGTCGGGGGCCAGTTCCAGGTCCATTCTCCTTCGCGGGCTGGGGGTAGGATGTTGGTTTCTTTTCCCTTCCGTGCTACCAGAAGGGGAGGAAGTGAGTGGAATAGGTCCTTGCCCTCATCCCGGTAACATGAGTAGTTTTGCCCCGCCAAGCAAAGCAGTGTTGCCAGACCCATTCTAAGCCTATTGGTTTGTCTATGTCCTCCTTTGTTTAGTTTTAGGTTATTTTCCCCCAATTGTTGGCTCCTCCTTTCATTTCCACCATAATGATAAAGCCCTCCGGAGTGCAGGGCCTGGGCTTCATTTTTTTCTAAATGTATTTTATTGATTTGTTACTTCCTGCACACCCCCCACTAGGGATGTGCCCGCAACGCAACTAAGGTACACACCCCTGACCGGAATCGAACCTGGGACCCTTCAGTCCGAAGGCCGATGCTCTATCCACTGAGCCAAACCGGTCAGGGCTGGGCTTCATTTACCTAAGCCTGTCTTCAGGGCTTGGTACAATGTCTTGTCCATGAGTGTTCAACAAACATTTGAATGTCTCTTTAGCACGCGGCGAGGACATGAACGGTATGCAAGACCCATGCCTACACAGTGAGTGCGAGTGTGGAAGAAGGGGTGTGCACAGGGGATGCGGACACCCACACCTTGCGAGGTCACAGTCATGGGGGGGGGGGGGCGGCAAGGCCTCTACTGTGGTGCCAGGAGCTGCGAGAGGCGCAGAGGACGGAGGCGCACAGGTAACACACGTTCTCGGGTCTCTGACTCCCACCCCGCACTTGGCACAGAGAAATGCTTGTGGGTCTCGTTTGCATGTTGTAAATGCAAGGAAGACTCATTTCTGAGTGGTGTTTCGGGTTTCTAGCCGCCATACTTTGCAACTTAGTCAAACCACTCCGGAAGCTGTGGCCCTTCTCGCTCCAGGTTTCCATGGGGTAGGGGTAGGGGTCGGGGTGGGTTGAATAGGTTCCAACAAGTGCGCCCCTTGCCGCCCCCAGGTTCGGTGGCGCCTCTTTCCCAGTCCCGAAGGCCCAGGCCCGGGAGGCCCTGGCTCCCACAGCTGCGAGGCAGAGGCTCCCAGTGCGCACCCTGCGGGGCTTGGCCACGTGGTGCCTGGTTGCAGGGAAGCAGGTGAAATTAATCTCAGGTGGAGCCTGGGCTTTGTTCTGGAACACTCCATGGCTGCTGTCGTCTGTCTACAGCGCACAGGGCTCTGCAGCTGGGCCACTGAGGAGCGTGTGAGGGGGGAGGGGAGGGGAGGGGAGGGGAGGCGAGGCCACGCCGATGCTCACTAAGTACAGATTGGAAAGGCCCGGTGGCCTCCTGATTGCTCCCCGGTGGTGAGTCGGAGGCGGAGGAGAGGCTGGGGTCTGGCTGGGAGCTCCCGGAAGAGCCCGTCGGAAACCGTGAGTAGAGTTTGCTGCTTTGCTTTAAACAATTGAGATGATGTTGCCCGAAGGGGAAATTTCGAAGTCTGCACCTTGTTGCAGGAGTTTTTCAGCGATTCTTGGTTCATTTGACATTAAAATGTGGTGTAAATAAACAGCCTTGGGGAGTTGGGAAATGTGAGAACACGGGAGTTCCCCCAGGAGGCCCAAGGGGGCCATGGGCGCCTGGAATGCCCAGGTCTCTATTTTAATGGCTGATGTGTGTCCAGGAGAGGGAGCAGCGAGGCGCGGCCTGTGTCCTGGGTCCGGGGTGCAGGTGCGGGGCTGGGAGAAGGTGGCCCCGGAACGCGGCCTCAGGACTGTGAGGCTTCTTGAGAAACGAGAAAAGGCTGTGGACATGCTCACCCACACATATGGTGCATGAGCACAGAATGTACCCCACTTCGGAGGCTTGCTGGTCCCTCTGAGCCCATCCACGGGCCCCTAATTCCTCTGCTCCCCAGGGTTTGGACCCCCTTCACCTCCAGAATCAACTCAGTTCTTATCACGGTGTTCAAACTTCCCTTTGTGCGGGCCGCAGCCCCCCTTCTCTGCCCCATCTCTCACTGCACGTTTGGTTTGGGGCACAAAGGATGTGGGGGGGCGGGGGAAGGTCCTGGGCACACCCAGGCTCCGGGCCTGTGTCCCCCCTGTGCTCTGCCAGCCTCTCCAACCCCATTTCACCCCTCCTGGTCCCCTTGCCTCCATGTGAATGAGGTCCCCCCCAGCCCCCGCAGATGGGAGTAATCATTCTCTTCTTAGCACGTACAAAGTGCTTGGACTTTGTTAGATTTGTTGGATGATGCTGGCTATTATTGGACCGTCCACGTGTCTCGCACGACGTTTGTCCACTGGGCAGAAGTTGAGCTGTTAACTCCTGATGCCTGGAGTCTTGCAAAGACTAGAGAGGGGGCTGGGCTCTGCATGCCTGGGAGGCCCCACCCAGCAAGCCCCAGACCCCGACACCCTACGCAGGGCTAAAAAGCAAAGGGGAAACTCCTAAGTTGCAAGATGGCATGGAACAGGCTTTTAAAGTAGGTGATGATGATATGCATTCTTTGCATGTGGCGCTGAGGAAAACGTTGTCTGGCAAAAAGCTACCGTCGTCCACATTTCATGCGAAACTACGGCCCCCTGACAGGGTTTCTGAGTCCCACAGTCTCCCTCTCTTTTTCTTAGACCAAAGACTTCTTTGCTCTTTACCAAACAATTTAGGCCTTGTTCTCATTTTTCACTTGGGATGTTTAAAATGCTCTCGGGAAACAGTCCTACCATTCAGAAATTCCAAATATACCCATGGGCCTTTATTATTCTTCAAGGTTACAGGAATTTTCCTTGGAAACGATTTGAATTTGAGTAGATGTTTTGCCTTTCATGTTTCTTACTTTGAAAATGAGTTTTGGTAAATCGAAGTCTCTGAACTTATATTTACTTATTTTTGTGTGTGTGTGCCTGTCTAAATTTAGTCTGTCTAAATATGCCTTGTCATTAAAAAACAAAAAAAGTCATTTCAGGCCCTCCCCGTACATTTCCTTTTAGAACTTCACTGGGCAAGGTATGCTAGTGTGTCATTTGTTACCTTCAGCCTTTAGCTGGTGTTGACATTAAAAGGTGAAGCCAACCGAATGTTAAAAAGACATCTTTGGGCATCTCTCCTAACAATCTGAACAAAGCCTCGAAAGCTGTTCTATCCTCCGACCCCAGCTCCGTGACTTAGACCCCCTGGAAAACACCACATTTTCGGAAGTCTTTTCTCTTTGTGCCAAGATGCTCCTCCAAGGAGAACACAATGGATTGGATGTTGCCAGTGGGAACACAGGCCGCACATGAGGCTCAGGGAGGGACGCTGGTCTCTCTTCTCACCTGGCCTTCCCGGAGAAAACGACCGTGTTGGCACAGCGGCCTCTCCCACGCAGCTAGTGTGTTGGCTCAGAGCCACTTCCAAATCTCAGCACTCGGTCCTGCACACAGGCTCCCGGGCTACCATGGGGAGTCCTCCTCCTGTGTCATGGCTCTTTCTGGGAATAAGAGCGCACACCCCCACCCCCCAACACCTCTCCCCATCCACCCCCCAACCGTGAGCCCGATGAGCGGAATTGAAGGAACCTCTGAAGGACTGTGCTGTAACTAAAGGGGGCCCAGCGGTCCTGAGAGCTCGGTGTGCACTTATTGGTAGGGTCTGACCAGGTTTGGTGGGAAGTCCACCGACTTGGGGGTCACATGACCTGAGGCCATCATACTTCCCCCTTTCGTCACTAGGCATCCCTGGGAGCATCATTCAACCTCTCTGCACCTGTGAAATGTGGAAAATAATGTCTGCTCCACTTCCCTCCGGCTTGCTGTGAAGAGGAAGAGGGTGGAGGCTAGGAATCCAGCTGGTGATCTGCCAGTGCCTCCACACGGAGGTGGCGCGGTAACCGTGGGGGCTCTGTCCTCTGAGAGGGTGCCCCAGCCTCCAGGCAGCTATCTGGTGGCTTGTGTCTCCCGAGATGTGTGGCTTCACAGTTGTTGCAAGAGGCCATCTTCCTTCTCTCCTCATACCGGTCCTGCTTCACCTGGCACCTTGGCTGAACCACCCTACCCATCTGTCCCTTAGCGGCTCCCCCTGGAAAGGGATCTGCTACCTGGTCCCACCCATCCGAGCCAGCCATTCCCTGAGCCAGCATTTGGTGATAGTCCATTTGCCCAGCACTTAGGGTAGACTCATGAGTGAAAGAAAACTCCTGCCCGAGAAGAGAAGACCAGTGATCGGTCAGTACCAGGGCAATGCAATTCGGATACAGAAGGAAAATGGCAATGATGTCATGAAAGCCACCATGAGCCCTGCACTCAAAGAGCAGAATTTTGAGGGATCTTGGCAACGAATTTCACCGACACCGCTATAGGAGAACCCGAACTGTGCTCATCTAGGGAGGTATGGTGAAAGCAGGAACCATTCACCCTTCTCCATAACACAGAGCCCAGAAGGAGGCGTTTCTGCGCTGCTTACTGTCTTCTCAGCCAGTTGTCCAGGGAGTGTCCTGTGCAGCCCCAAGTACACCAGACAGAGGGTGATGTCACATCTGGGCATTTGGCTCACTTGCCCGCTGAGAGTCATTACTTATTGGGGCCAAAGTAGCACTTGCAGTTACAGTGTTTGATAAGGTGCTGGTTAATGATCAACCGCAGCACACCTGGGAGAAGTCGGGAGTGGCAGGAGGTCAGCCTTCCCTGGCTCACTGACCTGGTGACTCTTCCCAACCACACTCCACAGCTGGTGGAGAGGTCTCCTCCGCCTGCAGCTGAGGGAAGGACAGCCTCTAGTCTAGACCAGGGGTGGGCAAACTTTTTGACTCGAGGGACACAATGGGTTCTTAAACTGGACCAGAGGGCCAGAACAAAAGCATGGATGGAGTGTTTGTGTGAACTAATACAAATTCAAAGTAAACATCATTACATAAAAGGGTACGGTCTTTTTTTTCAATAGTTTTATTCATTTCAAACGGCCG
>NW_006300376.1:983973-993675 GCF_000327345.1 Myotis davidii | reverse complement strand
TATAAATTCAAAGTCAACATCATTCCATAAAAGGGTACGGTCTTTTTTTTTTTTTAGTTTTATTCATTTCAGACGGGCCGGATCCGGCCCACGGGCAGTAGTTTGCCCGCAGCTGCTCTAGACTCTTGTCATAGGTGGGGTGGGTGGGGGACACTGGGGAGGTGGCCATAGTGCCAACCAATTATACAGAAATGATTTCTTTCACTCATTCATGCATGCATACATTCTTTGATTCACTTATAACTAGTGCCTCGAATGGGCTGGACTTGGTGGGATATATCCAGGAAATAGCTTAGTTCCTCCCCCCCGCCCCCTCATCCCCTTCTATCCTCACTGCCCTTCTAAACTGCTCTACCAGATCTTCCTTCACTGGTCACCATCTCAGGCAGATCCCATAACTATTCAGTCCCTTTCAGGGGTCAATAAACAGTCCTTGTGTTAGAGTATTTTAAAAGCTCATTCCCATATACATTTAAAATCATTTCCATCAAATGTCTTTGTTTGCAGCAAAGCTTTCCCGCTCCCTGCAGCTCAGGCCTGACCCGAACACAGAAAGGTTGCACTGCTGTCTTTTGTTGTTGTTGCATGCCTTTCACCAACTGCTCCTGACTCCCTGAGGAAGGGCGGGAGGAGAAAGGAGCAGACATGTCTCTTTCCTTGGCCAGGCTGCTGGGATTGAGCGCTTATTGTGCTCTGAACATAGCGGCTCAGGTACAGGTTCTTTCCCTTGTCAGGCACATGAGCGAGCTCCTTGAATCTGCCCCACCCAGCCCAGGGCCGGCGCCTTAGTCATCAGCGGCCGGACTTAGAATGATGCCCTCTCTGGCTGACTCTTCTGGCTCCCCTTTAGCTCCAGTGTCAGTGGGATACCCCACAGGGCACCTGATGTAGGCCCCCCTCTCCCTGGCAGTCGGGGCCCTTGGCTGGTCTTGTCAAGAGGACTCAAGCCCAGCTAGCAGCCGTAGAGGCCATGTGGCCAACAGAACTTTTCACCCGTTGTCCCAGCAAGCTCTGGAAATACAGGCCTTGCCCAAGAGCTCTTTGTTTCCCTGATGGTGGCAGCCAGAACAGGCCTGCAAGACCCTGCAGCTCAGCAGCTCTAGCCACTCCCATCTCTCGGAGCCATTCCTGCGTGGCTGAACGATGTGGGAATCACTCCCCCATGGAGAGGGAGAGGAAAATAAGTGCACAGAACCTCTTACTAGAAATCCCTCACAGTCCATCCAAATCTGTGTCATTTGTAGCTCTTATTCTGACCAGTTCTTAACAAGTCTTGTGTGGTTGGAAGCTGCAACGCTCTCTGCAATATGGGATTACTTGTTACTCATCTCAGCTTAGGGCATCAACAGCAATTCTCAACAGAAAAATGTCAACCTAACGTTGTTTTTCACTCATTCATTTACCACACTATTTATTCAGCACTTATCCAGCACGGACCCTGTGCCCAGGACTGTGTCAAGGTGTATCCAATATGAAGCAAAACTGGCCTGTACTCAGCCCTCTTCTGAGTGTGCTGCGGGGGCCAGGAGGGTGGGGGGTCCACCAAGCCTGAGCTCCAGAAACCTTTCCAGAACATCTAAATGCGCTTAATTCCATGTCCACCAACAGGAACTCCGCTGTTCAGTGCTGCCCCATGATCACAAAGACAGTATAACTTCATGCTTGTAATAATGTCCCAAGCGCTACAAGATCCTAAAGTGCCCTTGGAGTCATTACTGATAACTTAGTCATCAGATTTGCTTTAGTATTGAATGTATTTGGCTGATATTTGATTCTTTAGCAAGTACAAACTTAATTATGCTTCTATTTTAATACTAAATAGACACATGCTCTAAGACAGACGTGGTTCCCTACCATCAGAATAGTTGTTAAATCATAACATCCCAATTATTGACCAGGTCAAGGTCAAACATTTTCTCATTTGTCTATAGAGTTGTTCATAATTCTGTAAAGGGTATAGATGCACGTGTGTGTATATGGAAATTTTTTTCATTTTTTTTGTGTGTATTTTCCTTTATTGAATTTTCCTGGTCTTTTCCCTTTTATCCCCAAAATAAATGTGCCCACTTTCTTGGCTTGTATGGATAACTCACTGAAGTATTTAATTTAACTTGTTTTTTAAAGTGTAAACCACTGCTCCTGTTTTTGTCACTGCCAATCAAAAACATTTGACTTAGAATGTTTGCCTTGTTTCTGAAGTTGGATTCTGTGTGTTTTGATTTTGTGGGAATTTTTTTTTATCTCATTAACCTCAGCCCAGATGAAAAGTTTTGATCTTGTGCAGGGAGCAATACCAGAGAATCATTATCGTTGCCAACTATTACATTTAAAAGTCTTGCATTCTGACCCTCCTTCCCTGCTGTAATATACCAATCTTGTTAACCTTATAAATATGGTTTTTCAAGATCAAAGAATGTCTCCCTTCTACCTTTATTATGCCTAATTTGCATATTAGCACATAGTCCAAGTGTTGGCAGATAATATGTTAAAGGCCATGGACGTATAAGAATAACTACATACTTGCAGATGTGTTATGAAATATGCCCCATTAGTCACTTTGTATTTGAAAGGCAAAAAATAGGCACCTAGCAACAGCATGCCGTCACTCAGGATTAGAGAAAAGCTGTTACATCCAGGGGAGATTACCCCCTCTGCGGGGGGCTGTCAGGCCAGTAGATTCAATTACACAAAAGATCCTCACAAGGAGACTCGGCTGTTGCTCGTCCATCTGCATGAGGAGCAACAGGAATGACATCACCAGAGGATGGCTTTCGGTGGAGGATGGAGGAGGAGATGGGTTTACTGGGAGCCTCCAGACAGGTTCATGAGTCAGTCCTGAGGAGAGAGACCCCGAGCTCCACTGGAGAACTGTGCTTTCCCTTCTGGAGAGCCACCACGCACCCTCCTTCCCTTCCTCTCTGTGTGGTTCCCCAGGAGGGGTGCCGGCTGCCAGACCTAGCAATAAGGATCCAGCTCTTTACACCCATTCGGGACCCACCTTCCCCCACCAGCTATGAGAGACCGTGTCAAAATGCCGAGTCCACATGAACACCCAATTAGACTCAATTTCCAGAAGGTTCTTTTCTCATTCCAGTTAGGACAAGAAAGAAGTAACAGGAAGCAAGCCAAAGTGATGAAGAGAAGGAAGAACATATCTGAACTTCAACATTCAGCTGGGAGAGACCTCTTGAGGAACAGGTGCTGTGTCCTGGCCAGTGTTGGAGAGAGCTTCCAGGCCTCAAGGTCACCTGCAGACTCCCAATGAGCCCCTGTGGCCAGTTCCGGGTCTGAGGATACACAGCCCTGCCCTCCCCTCTGGCAGGTCCGCTGGGAGCAGGGGAGCTCAGCACCCAGGAACCTTCCCAGGAGAGGATGGAGACTTGAGAGCAGGCAGAAATTCACATATGATCGAGCCAACATCTTGCCCTCAGGTGTTGGCCGAGGCTGTTTAAATGGAGGAATGTGAAGCGGAGCAGTGCAGTGGGATTTGTGTGCATGAGGAAAGCCAGGACTGCAAAGCCAGCAGGGAGATGGACTTTCCTCACTCATTAAAACAAAAAGGAAAGAAGGGAAGAAGAGGGAGTGCGTGTGTGCAAAAAATGGTATCCATGAGAAATAGTAGTGATGACTGGACAACACTGTGAATGGAACCAATGGCACTGAATTGTACACTTAATGATTAAAATGGCAAATTTTATATTATATTTATTTTACCACAGTTTAAAAAATAGCATAATATAACCAAAACTGCTAAATTGTACATTTTGTTTTTTTATTCTTTAAACATTCTTAAACATTTCAATGACAGTTTACATTCAATATTAGTATTTTGTATTAGTTTCAGGTGGACAGCATAGTGGTTAGACAAGCATAGACTTGACAAAGTGTTCCCCCTGATATTTCCAGTACCCAGCTGCCACCATGCATAGTTATTACAACATTATTGACTATATTCCCCTTGCTATACTTTGCATCCCCATGCCTATTTTGTAAACTACCAATTTCTTCTTAATTCCTTCACCGTTTTCCCCCAGGCCCCGACCCTCCTCCTCTCTGGCAACCATTAATCTGTTCTCTGGATTTATGAGTCTTTCTGTTTTGTTTGTTGTTTTTATTCTTTAGATTCCACGTGTAAGTAAAATCATATGGTATTTGTCTTTCTCTGGCTGACTGACTTCCCTTAGCATAATACCTTCCAGATCCATCTATGCTGTTGCAAATGGTAAGATTTCATTTTTGGGGGCCGAGTAATATTCCAGTGTATACAGGTACTACACCTTCTTTATCTGCTTGTCTATTGATGGGCCCTTGGGTGACTGCCATAGTTTGGCAATTAATTGTAAGTAATGCAGCAATGAACATAGGGGAGCAGACCTTCTTTCGAATTAGTGTTTTGGGTTTCTTCAGATAAATTCCCAGAAATGGAATTGCTGGATCAAAAGGCAGTTCCATTTTAAATGTTTTGACGAAACTCCATACTGTTTTCCACAGTGGCTGCACCAGTCTGCATTCCCATCAACAGTGTCTGGGGTTACCTTTTCTCCACATCCTAGCAACACTTGCTTGCTGATTTACTGATGATAGCCATTCTGATAGGTATGAGGTGATATCTCATTGTGGTTTTAATTTGCTTTTCTCTGATGATTAGTGGTGTTGAGCATCTTTTCACATGTTTATTGGCCATCTGTACGTCCTCTTTGGAGAAATGTCTATTTAGGTCCTATGCCCATTTTTAAACTGAATTGTTTGGGGGGTTTTTTGGTGTTGAGTTGTGTAAGTTCTTTACAAATTTTAGATATTAACCCCTTATCAGTCTTCAGATAAATTCCCAGAAATGGAATTGCTGGATCAAAAGGCAGTTCCATTTTAAATGTTTTGACGAAACTCCATACTGTTTTCCACAGTGGCTGCACCAGTCTGCATTCCCATCAACAGTGCCTGGGGTTCCCTTTTCTCCACATCCTACCAACACTTGCTTGCTGATTTACTGATGATAGCCATTCTGATAGGTATGAGGTGATATCTCATTGTGGTTTTAATTTGCTTTTCTCTGATGATTAGTGGTGTTGAGCATCTTTTCACACGTTTATTGGCCATCTGTACGTCCTCTTTGGAGAAATGTCTATTTAGGTCCTATGCCCATTTTTAAACTGGATTGTTTGGGGGGTTTTTTGGTGTTGAGTTGTGTAAGTTCTTTACAAATTTTAGATATTAACCCCTTATCAGATGTACGTATCATTGGCAAATACATTCTCCCATGTGGTGTGTCTTTTCATTTTGCTGATGGTTTCCTTTGCTATGCAAAAACTTTTTAGTTTGATGTAGTCCCATTTAAAATGTTTTTCTTTTGTTTCCCTTGCTCGAGGAGATATATCAGAAAAAATATTGCTACAAGAAATGTTCAAGCCTGGCTGGTGTGGCTCAGTGGTCGAGCATCGATCGACCTATGAACCAGGTCACGGTTCAATTCCCAGCCTGGGCACATGCCCGGGTTGCAGGCTCGATCCCCAGTGTGGGGCATGCAGGAGGCAGCCAATCAATGATTCTCTCTCATCATTGATGTTTCTATCTCTCTCTCCCTTTCCCTTCCTCTCTGAAATCAAATAAAAATATATTTTAAAAAAATGTTCAAGATTTTACTAACTGTTTTTCTCTAGTATTTTTATGGTATTGAGTCTTACATTTAGGTTTTAATCCATTTTAAGTTTATTCTTGTATATGGTGTAAGAAGATGGTCTAGTAGTTTCATGTTTTGCATATATTTATCCATTCTTCCTAACATCAGTTATTGAATAGGCTATCTTTACCCCATTATATATTTTTACCTCTTTTGTCAACTATTAATTGACCATATAGGCATGGATTTATTTCTCAGCTCTCCATTCTTTTCCATTGATCTATATGTCTGTTTTAATGCCGGTACCATGCTGTTAAATTATACATTTTAAATAGGCAAATTGTATGGTGTCTGAATTTATAGCTCAGTAAAGCTGCTTTTTAAAAATGGTATCCATGAGCAGTGGGTGTGTGTTTGCGTGCACACACGCAGGCCGTGAGAAAAGGCTGTCTGGGTAGAAAACGCCAGAGTGAGGACTAGACAAGGACAGGGAGGAGAAATTTAATGTGTCTGCCCATTGTTTGCAGAAGGAGGGAGAAAGAAGTAGGTACAATAAATGCTAAAATATATAATAGTACAGGTTTTGAGTGCGTGTGAGTGTGTGTGTGTGTGTTTAGAGAGATTGGGGCGGGGGGCATCAAATTGTTGTTCCACTTATTCATGCATTCGTTGGTTGATTCTTGTATGTACCCTGACCGGGGATTAAACCTGAAATCTTTGTGTATCAGGATGATGTTCTAACCAACTGAGCTACCCAGCCAGGGCCAGGCTTCACATCCTATATAATAAAAGCCTAATATGCAAATTGTCCCCTTCAACTGCTTGCTATGATGTGCGCTGACCACCAGGGGGTGGCACGGAACATGGCGGGCGTTGGCAACATGGTGCTGGCAGCGGGCAGCAGTGCCTCCACTGCTGGCCCCAATGGGCCCCAACGAGAACCTGGTGGGATGGTGGAGCAGGTTAGTGGGTGGTGCCAGGCCAAGCTGGGTGGGAGCGGGGTCCGATTGCCCCACCGATCACCCCACAGCTGCCAACCAGCAGCGGCTCTAACACTTCCACTACAGAGAAGGGGCAAATAGCAATATTAAAATATTTATTCTAATTATTTTCCTTTCGGTGTGCACAAATCTGTGCACCAGGCCACTAGTATTTTTATAAGAGAGAGGATTCTCCACCAGAAAGACCATGTCCAGTTTTGCTTTCTGTATGTAGTTTGTTTTCAAAGTCAGAGGCATGGTCAGCTCTGCCTACCGAGGCTCATGAAGGCGTGGCAAGTACTGATCAAGCTGAAGCTCCTGTTTTCCTCCTGAACTCTCTGGTTGTGCTGAGGAATGCAGCACGTTGCTTTTGATTATACCTCGGGCAGAGTCCCTTTTCCTGGGGGCACACCTCCTATATCAAAGGGGCATGGTGGAGGCAAAGCTGGGTCTAGGTCAGGCTGCCTCACTGCCTGGGAGACCTTGACCAGCAGCAGTCATTGTCTGGGCTTCTTTGGCCATAAAATTACGTGATGATACCTCCCTGCCTTCTTCCTGGAGTAGCATGAGAAACAGAATCCAAACAAAATAACATGTGAAGGCGTTCAGTAAACTGTGAATCACTGCCTCCGTGGAAGCTCTTTTGGATGCCCGTAATAGGAACCCGATAAGTAAGCAAAAGGGAAGGTACTGAGTTGAAACTTCTCAGAAACCATGAGCAGGAAAGAAGGCTGGGTCCAGAACTGGGGCCTGGAGAGCTGGCCCCCAGGCAGCTCCCTCCCGTGGGCTCCTGAGTACCCACCTGTTTGATTTCTCTCTGTCTGCAGTCTGGCTTCTGTTGTCCTGGCTTGCGGGGCCAAACAGTCGGCCCATGGCACCTGTGTTACACCTGTGATCACATAACCCCCTTCACGCCAGGAGCCCAGACTTTTCCATTGGGCCCTAATTCGGATCGGGTCAGCTTGCATTGGGGGTCACTCCGTGTCTGATGAGCCCTGAGTCTGGGCAGGGGCACAGGGGATGAACTTGCCATCCTTTGTCCATCTCTGTGGGACTGAGCTGAGCAGGTACCAGGAGAAGTGCCTTTTACAAACATCATGACAACCTCTAGTGGCGTGATTACAGCAGTCAGTGGGAGAGTAAGATTTGATCGTAAGATCCCCTTTTCATAATAACCCCAACTATTTTGTCTTCTGTGATTTCTATCATGTAAGCCCTGTAAAGGCTGGCGCTGGCTGGGCGTTAAAGCCGAACAAAGTGAAAAGGTGAGGCTGGAGGGCCCCTCAGTGAGTGAGCTGGGCCGGTGGGGTGCTGTGGGGGGCCCTGAAGCCACCTTGCAGCTCCTCTGAAATGTGACCAGGCTCCCAGGCTCTTCTGCTTGTGCCGAGGGATCCATATTGCATTTCTCACAAAACCTATTAGAAATGAGAGTGAGCACAAGTCCAAGAAGCCCATTTTAAGCTAGTTTAAACAAAAAGGGAATTATTCTGGGGCTGCTTTTCCAGATCCCTCTGTCCTTTCCGCCTGCTGCCCTTTGAGCTGTTGCACTGTCTCCCTGCTCTCCGCCCAGAGGCACGGTGAGGGCTGCGGGACCGCCTCCTGCGGAGGGCTGGTGGGGAAGATGCTGCACGCGGGGCTGCTGATTGTACCTTCCTTTTTCTTTCGCTGCCTGTGGCCTGCAGGTCCCCATTCCCCTCTTGGCCTTCAGAGCTGTGAGAGGGTGAGCAGGTGTTGAGAGCAACTTTGTTCTTTTTTAGTCAATCTCATTACATGGAAAAGATCCAACTCTCTCTGGGTAGCTGGCAGCTCCTCCAAGGCCAGACCGCTGGGCAGGGCTCCCGAGAGCAGCGCTAGCTTGTTTGGTGTCAGGAGGCACTGGGCCAGGCCTGCTCATCTCTGCCCACAAGAACAGGCTGCTTTCAACAGACGCACCAATAATTGGATGCCTTGGATCGACTGCAGTGGTATAGAAGGTAACAACTCAGCCAGGCCTGCCCCAAAGTAAAAAAGAATAACTCTGAGCGGAGGGGCCTTCTACTGTTCCCTTCAGGTCTGTGCTGTCCTCCAGTCTCTCTTCCATCCTCCTCTGCTGTTGAGTGCCGGGGAGCCAGGGACTGCACTCCGGCCCGTAGACCTGTTCCGTGCGCCGCACAAGGTGCTGATGCTGGGAAGGCCCAGTGGAAGGCAACGTGAAGCATGCAGAATGCCAGGCCTCTTCCCGGCCCTGCAGGACTGAACCCTGGAAAAGCCACGTGGGTGAATAAGTGCACGATTATATTCCCAGCTGGTTATTTAATAATAATAATTGGCATCAGTTCCTGGCACGACCCAGTTTATAGTTGACAATACATTTAGTCCTCCCAGTGTTATGGCACTGTGGTAGGCACCTCACCATAACACCTCCGTGTTATCAGCTCCGTTTCACAAATGAGAAAATCGAGGCACAGGCTGGTTAAATAATGTGCCCCATTTCCCACAGTGTCTAAGTGGCAGAGGCAGGACTTGAACCCAGATAGCCTGCCTCCAGGGTCACCACGCGAATTCCTTCCCACGCTGTCAGTCTCCTCTGAGGACCGGATGGAATCAGTCTTGTATGCCCGTGATAATTTGCATGATGAAAAGATGCCACTAGAGAGAAGAAATATTTTTAAAATTCTAACCATTAGAAAAAAATAGTTTTAGTGACTAAAAATTTCATGACCTATTGAAAGCTCAGTGGTCAGTTTGCAATTCTTCTCACTTCCCGTAAGAATAAAACTGGCTGTTCTTACTGCCATTAGCGTAGGGGAGCCATGACCTTGATGTGCAGGGGGAGGGAGGGCGGGGCGTCATTTCAGCAATGTGGCCTGATGGGGAGTGCTGGAAAGTGAACAAAGCGGGGCCTCGTGCCACAGAACTCACCCTGACTTCTGTGATTTACAATCTGTGAACACAGGGAAACTGCTGGAAGCAGGGGATGCACCTGGACACATGCGGACCTCGGGACAAAGCCAGCCACTCTGATGCTCTCCCCTCCCACAGCCTCCCAGAACCATAGAATGCAGCGGTTCTGCTACCCTTTTCGCTCTCAGATCTACAAAAGCCCAGGGAGAAAGGACAAAATAT
>NW_006300376.1:967227-983905 GCF_000327345.1 Myotis davidii | reverse complement strand
CTGTAAGAGGCTTTCCCCCTATAACAGAGGTCGGTGTTTTGGTTCTCAGCCATGGTACTTGTCTCTGCGGTGCCCTTCCCTGGTTTTTGTTGGGTCTTGTCAAATCCACTTCCTTGTTTTATGTGGCTGGGTGGAGAGCGGGGCACATGCGGAGGCCACTGTTTTCTGGGATCCACAGTGGCCCTTGGGAGTTCAGGCCAAGGGTTGCTTCTCTTGCCAGTTGGGGGAGCCCTATTGTGTGGCGAGGCAGCAACCAGTTCCTCTCCCCCACACAGCCCTGAATCTTTCCCCTCCTCTCCGACACCTTAGGGACCATCCCAGTGGTGATGACCACTCCCTTCTCTGTGCTGATGCGGAGTCCACTTAGCCTTGTCTTAGTTCGTTCAGGCTGCCATAACAGATATGCCAGAGATTGGGTGGCTTATGAACAACAGAAGTTTATTCTCACAGTTTCAGAGGCGGACAAGTCCCAGACCAGGGTGCCAGCAGCGGCTGTGTGTAGTGAGAGCCTGCTCTCTGGCTGGTATCCTGTGTCTTCACATGGGGGAAGGATAGAGGGCACTCTCTGAGGGTTTTTGTTGTTGTTTTGTTTTTCTTTACAAGGTCACTAATTCCATTCATAAGGGCTCCACCCTCATGACCTAATCACCTCCCAGTGACCCCACCTTTGCGGTGAGGATAGGTTTCAACATAAGAATTTGGGGGGCATCACAAATATTCAGCCTATAGCAGCCTCTCTGACGGTCTGGTTTATATGTTTCGTCTCTCTCTTCTAAACTGTAATGTTCTGGAGCTCAGAACCATGTTTTCTTCATTTGCTGCCTCACTCCATCAACAAGTAATGGCCCGGCCCAGCCACAGTGGCTCAGTGGTTGAGTGTCAACCTATGAACCAGGAGTTCACGGTTCCATTTCCGGTCGGGGCACGTGCCCTGGTTGTGGGCTTGATCCCCAGTAGGAGGTGTGCAGGAGGCCTTCAACCAATGATTCTCTGTCATTGATGTTTCTGTCTCCCTCTCCCTTCCTCTCTGAAATCAATAAAAATATATTAGAAAAAAAACACAAGTGGTGGACGAGAACCTCCTGTGTGAGCATACATGTTTATGTGTGTGTGCAGTGCCGAGCACACTGCCTTTGGTCAAAAAGTGAGTCTGCTGCTTTTCAGAGATTCCCCTGTTTTCTGAATCCCCTTCTTTCCTAACCAAGGTGTGCTAGGAGCTAGGGCACTGCCAGGGTGCAGCCAGCTTTGCCCCTCTTGGAGAGAGGTTTGGGAGTCAGCTTCCTGGGCCAACAGAGGCTCCCCCAGATGTCTGCCCTTTCATATAACAAGCTCTCCCAGAAGGACCAGTCCAGGCAGCACCTTCTTGTCTAAACACATCCTCTAGAAAGTTCCAACCAGAAAAGACAAGTTTCCTGTGCAATATCCACTGCCTCCCTGTGTCATTCTAGGTGGCATGATCCAGTGAAAAGGCTAAGTTTTCATGCCTTCCTCGTAGGAGATAAAAGCAGAAATTGTCGGATGAGACTTCTGGGAAAGCTTTCTTTGCCATTCCATCCTCCGCGCCTCCTGTAGTTTGGGATGAAGATGTGTGTGATGGCTGGGGCTGCAGCAGCCATGTGGAGGCCATGAAGAAAAGACTAAAGGAATCACAAAGCCTCAGCCCTGATTCTGTTGATTAGAATTGATTCTTAAGCCACTAAAGCAACGCCAGTAATTACTCATGTGTGCATTTCTCATGACACACACACAAGCAAAACCTTGGTGTTTAAGCCACTGTAGCCAGCTCTCTGCTACTAGTAACCAAAAGCAATTCCTAACTGATACACCAAGTTAGAAAGAAGGTAGTTCAGTGATTACTCAAAGGCCTGCGTTACCGGGAACCGAGCTCTCATGAAGACCTAGTTCACAGAATTTCTTTTTTTGCTGACAAGCCCTTGTCATTCTTTTCTGAATCAGGAGAGCTCCTTTTGGTGTCCCCAAATTTAACTTCTTCCGTGAAAGCCACGGGGCTCCCTCCGGAGAAGCAGTTTTAGGGAAGCAAGTCGTCATCGCCCTTTGACCTTGGTCCCCTGCAGAAGCGTCGCTGATACCATTCCCACGAGCTACATGTTGAAGTTCTCCAACATCTGGCAGTTGAGCGGCTGCTTGCTTTTTTAAGCACAAGTAAAACCAAGCATTCAAATGTTCCCAATTTAGCCTCATAAGCATTATGCTGGGTGCGGCTACCTTGGCCCACAGCTGCCAGCAATTCAAAGCTCTCTCTTATACAGACATTTTCAGTTTTTTAAGACTGTGCATTCTCTTCATTCCCAACTGTGGGAAGTCACATGGGAGGGATTTTTATAGAGGTGACCACCGCTGTGTCTTATCAGGGGCAGGTGCCCAAAGGCTGCTCTGGGGCTGGGTGGGGGGGAGGGTCCTTAGAAGACGGCAGGAAAAGCTGCCCATTAAGCAGAAAGCTTCATTTGCTCTCAACCCTTCTTAGGCCCACCACCATTCGCCCTCCTATAGTCTCTCTCCTTCCATGCTCCAGGTTATGCCACCTCCCGCAAGGGATATGTGGACTCAGAGAATATCAGCGCTGGAAGGGGCTTCAGAGATTGCCTTGTCTCACTTTCTATTTCAACATGTGGGTAAACTGAAGTCGGTGGGAGCAAGATGGCCCGTCTCAGGTTGTGTTACTGGTTAGTGGCGTAACTTTAGGTCGGACCCTAGGCTGGCATTCTTGGCACAGTAATATGTGATAACTAATTCTTCTATAGTGTTTACTGTGTGTAAGGCACCGTTGTATGATGTGCGCGCCTGTGTGTGTGCGTGTGTGCATAATTGTTCCCATTTTATGCATGAGGATCTTAAGGCACAGAGAGGTTACGTAACTTGTCTAACATCACAGCTACTTATTTGCAGAGTCAGGATTTGAACTCAGACCATCTGGCTCTGTTCTTGACTGGCACACAATACTGGCATGCTAATGTCCAGTCTTTGACTCTTAACTTCAGGTCCAGATGAGAGCTCTCTAATAAACTCCTTGGCCAGAGGATTACTGGCTTAATATCCTATCCCTAGAGCAGTGGTTCTCAACCTTCTGGCCCTTTAAATACAGTTCCTCATGTTGTGACCCAACCATAAAATTATTTTTGTTGCTACTTCATAACTGTAATGTTGCTACTGTTATGAATCGTAATGTAAATACCTGATATGCAGGATGGTCTTAGACGACCCCTGTGAAAGGGCCGTTCGACCGCCAAAGGGGTCGCGACCCACAGGTTGAGAACCGCTGCCCTAGAGGACCATTTCACCAAACATGATAGCAATAGGTGTTAAAGAAACCAATCAAAACAAAACAAAATCCCATGCTCAAAGAAATTTGCAATGTTGTATTAAACCAAGTTAAACAGATTCCTTTTATTTTTTATTTTTTACTACTCAAGCCTTTAATATGCTAATAGACATTGTGAATTCTCTAAGATTCTAGAAAGCATTTGCTAAATTTTTTAGACCACAGAATCTTTTTTGATGCAGTGAGGTCATCACACATCATCTGGCCTCTGAAAAAACTCAATTGGGTGAAAAAGGCAACTTGTATCATATTATTATGAAAATAGTTTTGGCATCAAGGATCACCTAAAATGGGCTCAAAGGCTCCCTAGGGTTTCCCTGGAACTGCTGTCCTAGAAAATAATATGCTTCAAGTCTTATTTTTAAAATATCATGGCACTGAATATCATCTTGCTCCTTGCAAAGGACAAAAGAGAAAAAGCACATGAAAGAATACGGATATGTGTTCAAAGAATCAGTCCCTCATTCGAATTCCTCATTTTCCTTTATTTAAAAACATGTTTTTATTGATTTCAGAGACAAAGGAAGAGGAAGAAGGAGATAGAAACATCAATGATGAGAGAGAATCAATGACGAGGGGCCTCCTGCACACCCCTTACTGGGGATCGAGCCCACAACAAGGGCATGTGCCCTGACCAGGAATCGAACCTGGGACCCTTCAGTCCACAGGCCAACGATCTATCCATTGAGCCAAACCAGATGGAACTGTGGTCATAGAAATAATATGCTTCAAGTCTTATTTTTAAAATATCATGGCACTGAATATCATCTTGCTCCTTGCAAAGGACAAAAGAGAAAAAGCACATGAAAGAATATGGATATGTGTTCAAAGAATCAGTCCCTCATTCAAATTCCTCATTTTATTTAAAAACATGTTTTTATTGATTTCAGAGACAAAGGAAGAGGAAGAAGGAGATAGAAACATCAATGATGAGAGAGAATCAATGACGAGGGGCCTCCTGCACACCCCTTACTGGGGATCGAGCCCACAACAAGGGCATGTGCCCTGACTGGGAATCGAGCCATGACCTCCTGGCTCATAGGTCGCTACTCAACCACTGAGCAACACCAGCTGGGCTCATTTCCTCTTTTACCTTCTCTTCCTTCCTTTCTTCTAAAAACTCTTTGTTGTTCCATAAAGGATTTAAGGTAGCTTACTCTTCCAGGAAGTCAACAGTGAGAGGTGTCAACTCATTGGGTTCAGCATATGCGTGAGCCGCTCAGACTAGGGAGGGATATATATAATATTATCTTTGCATGATGAAAAGATGCCACTAGAGAGAAGAAATATTTTTAAAATTCTAACCATTAGAAAAAAAATCATTTTAGTGACTAAAAATTTCATGACCTATTGAAAGCTCAGCATTTAGGATACTGAGCTTAATATAATTCACTTCATATGAATTTGTCGCCATGAAAAAAAGTTCCTAGATCTATTGAATTTCGAGTCCTGCCTGTAGTTGCCGTGGCAGGACAGACTAAGAGATGTTGCGGGCCTTATACAGCCCACGTGCTGGATGTTCCCCACCCCTGGCCTATAGGATTCTAGCAGAGGAGAATTTGGGGGCTAGGGTGGAGGTCAGGAGTCCCCCTAAAATAGTAGCACCTTATTTATACTTAAATATGCCTCTGTCAACAAGAATGTTGACTTGCCCAGGGAAGGGCAAGTACTGCAGTAGGTACCTGCAGGACCCTAGAAAGTGAGGTGGCCTGGTAAGAAGGAGCCACTTTTCCTTTTAGGAAAATGTCCAAAGATGCATTTTATTCATTTAACAATTTCATCAGGGCCTGCCCTTGAACGGAGGTCATTGCATGTTTATTCTAGACCACAGGCCTTTGAACCTGACCTCTAACCTTTGGTCAAAGCTAATGTGGCATTTAGGATACGGCCCTGGAATTTGACAACCCAGACCAGATGGGAAAAATGAAATCTGCTGCAGGCAGGGCGGCCCGGGATCCCCCTTTGTCACAGTGGCCAGCGGCAGTGGACGGTGCCCTTTGCTCACAGGCAGGTCACTCGCAGGAGGACGCTCCCGTCCACACAATCTGGGCCAGGCTGCGAGTCACAGATTGAGGGGCAGTAAGTGTCCCTCCCTCTGAGAACAGAGCAGCACTGTCCACACTTCTTTGTCTTCTCCATCCTCCCGGGTTTCAGGGCTCTGACCTGTAACTGAGTACGTGAGAGGGCAGGCCTGCCAGACGGTGCTAAACCCTCACACTCGGCATTGTCGCGCACTTAAGCTCTCATTGTGGGCGAGGTGAGTTTCAGCTGTTTGCCTGGGTTGGTCTTGTATGGCTGTGTGCCCCTCGTCAAGGCAAACCCATCCAACTAAGTGTTTTATTAACAGCAAAACACGTTTATCGGGAGTTTTCCCACATATATTAGTACATACATTAACAACATATACTGCTTGGAGGAACTACGTCTGAGAATAGAAAATGGAAAAGTCACCCATAATCCGATTGCCCAGAGATAACTAGTCTGCTTCGGGTGTAAATCTCCCTGCCTTTCTCTCTAGCTCTTGCTTCACACGCAGTACGTATCCACGTGGAAGGTCAGGCATGTGGCCAGAGTACTGACCAGTATCCCCATCCTGCATCCGTCCCCGCACTGATTGGTGGCAGTGGTTTACACAGGGGAAGGGCCATGTTTCGTGTCTGGGTCCTCCGGCCTGGAGGGTAAATGGAGCAGACGGCACCGGCACCGGCACCGAGTCTGGTCCCCTTCCTGCCTCAGGGGCGAGTCTACCGGGGAGAGAGGAACCTCGTCACAGTCTAGGTAGAACTCAGTGTGGCTCCCACGCTGTGAGGGGAGGGCACGCTGAGCGGAGGGAGGATACTTGTCCTCAATAATGTATTGAAGCGGCTGCTTTCCCTCTTGACACCCCCTGGTCACGGAGTGGGGTTCCCAGGCAAAGAAGATACCACCCTCTTGGCGAGTGACTCCCACTCCAATTCATAGCTCCCCAGGGATGTTGCTTTGTTATTCATCTGAGATTTCCTAATTTGAAGTCTGTAGTTAGTCTTTCTGCAATGGAACACTTCCAGTAGTTAAATATGGAATCTAAGGCGTTAGAAACTAGCAGCCTACTATTCCACATCAAATGTGTGGAGAGACCTGAGCATTCATGGGCTGTGATGAGTCACCTTGGGGTTCTCAGCACCTCACTGTCACTCTTAATTCCTCAGATTAACCCCTCGAGTGCCAGGGAGCACGATCGTGCTCCTCCTGTCTTTCGCCAAAAGTGCCAGGAGTGCTATCAAAGCTTCGAAATGGCGTCCAGTTCTAAGTCTGCTTTTATTAGTGATGATGATATTGCTCAATATGTCAATGTAGTAAAGGTTTTCTTAAGTTTCATTTACTTGTGATTCATAATTTTTTCCCTAAACTGCTGTAAAATCAGCAAAAATGCCTGGGCAATTTTAGCATAGTTCCTAGGATATTGGTTGGCACTCAAAGGGTTAAGCGGAGAAAGAGTGAGGAAAGTTGAGCTCTTACCAGGCCCACACCAGTCAGCTAGGCTCTGCTCCTCTCTGCGGGCTCAGCCTCTCCCAGGCAGCCCTTTGCTTTCTCTGTTTATTTTGCAATTAGTGCTAGAAGGAGACTCCTGGGGAAATTTTTGCTTGGGGGCCTGAATTTATATTTCAGAATGTCTTCTCCTTCGAGCACAGATTCTGTAAAGAGAGTTTGAAAACAATAGCTCTCAGTATGCTGCCAACAAGGCTCTTGATAATAACCCTTGGTAATTTCAGCATCCTCAAACATGATCCTTTCCATTCGCAGCCACCCAGGGCCTCGCCTCGACTTCCTCTGTTCTGGTGATCTTGTCCTTTATTGCATCTTGGCCACCTATACCCATGGCCATGCCTTTGACTTTTTTTGCCATCACCAATAATCCCGTGCTCTCTCCATAATCTCAATTCCAAACACCCCACTCTCCTGTCACTATTCCTCCTTCCAGCTCAGTGTTCTGTTTTCGCCAATGATTCTTCAACCTCCTTGAGATCTACGGTGAATTGATCTACCACGTTTTCACTGTTCCTCACCCCCCACCAGCACCACCCTCAAGTCCTCACTGCCCTCCTTATCCACTTAGGTTCTGTGGTTCCCTCATTATCATGCTGCCAATTAACACACGGCTCCCTTTGATCCCTCTCTCCCTTCATTGTACCTTCCTGGCAAAACCTCGACCATGGCTGAACCTACCCTGTGCACTCTGTCTGCACCTGCACAGCTGGGTGTGGCTGCCCGGTTTTACTTTAAGTTCATTATCACAGCGGCAGGTGGGCCCGCAGTGTCGCCTGGAACTCCTATTATTTTCCTACACCGCTTATTCTCACACTCTCCAAAACAGTGACTTCTCATTTTCTCCTCCCTCCTCAAACCCTCAGCCTTCTTCCTCCATCCTCACGCTCAGCCTAGAACCCTGCTTCCTAATTCACCGAGATAACGGACCAATCAGCTGACAAGTTCCGTGTTTCCACCGCCATACCCACTGCCCACCCTCACCTGGGCCTATCCATTCTGCCTTCCTGCAGGACAGGATGAATTCCGAAGCGTCTGTGAGCGATACTCAAAGTGTGTCCTCAATCCTGACCGGCAGCATCAGTATCAACTGGAAGATGATTTAAAAAATGCACATTTTGCAGCCCCACTTCAGCCCCACTGAATCAGAACTTCTGAGGTGAGGCCTGGGCGTCTGTTCCAGCTGTTTTTCTAAGTGAGTCTTATGCACAATGAAGTTTAGGAAACATAGGAAGCTCCCAAGTAGATCCTCTTCTCTCTCCTCTACCCTCGGATATCTCTCCAGGGTTGCCCCTCTCTTTTGTAACATCACACTTCTCCCCTCTCTACTGGATAATTTTCCATTATCATACAAACAAGCTGGAGACAAAACAAAACAGCAAAACAAAACAAAAATCTCTTGGTTCCAAATCCCACTTCAGCTACCACCTTTTTCTCTTAAACTCCCCTCAACCAGTCTTTTCCTCCCACCATCACCCCAAACTGATCTTGCTGAGGTCATTATAGCAGAAATCAGCCAGATGGTCACCAAATTGTTTCCTCTTCTGGGCACACAGCTAAATGATGTTTCCAAATTTCTTTGCATCTAAATGAGGCTATGCGACTAGTTCTTGCCATAGGAATGTGAAGGGGAATAATGTGCCACCTTCCGGCTCAGGTGTGCAGTGTGGGTCCCTTCCACACACTGAAGATGGGAAGAGGCTGAGCACCTAAATGACCACATGGAAGGCTCTCTGCCAAACCCTTGATTGGACTGTGACATAAATGAGAAATATGCTTTTTATTGCATTAAGTCACTGATTTGGGGACTATTTGTTACAGAAGTAAACCTACCTTAAGTAAATTGTCAGTGACCTCCACATTGCTACGTCCGATAGTGAATTCTCGGTTATCAGCACATATAAACAAATAGCAGCGTTTGGTGAAGTTGGTTGCTGGCTCCTTCTTGAGAAATTTTCTTCACATATTCTTTAGGCCTCTTTTATTTTATATTTTTTTAATTCTTAAACTCAGTTTAATATACGTTGCTAATTCTTTGTGTTAGCTTCCTCCAGGGCTCAGTCCTTGCATCTCTTCTTATTAGCACTCACTTCTCTGTTAACATCACCCTTGATCGTGGCTTTAAATACTTTCTGTACAGCCCAGCTGGCATGGTTCAGTGGTTGAGTGTTGACCTATGAATCAGGAGGTCGTGGTTCAATTCTCGGGCAGGACACATGCCCAGGTTGCAGGCTCAATCCCAGTGTGGGGCATGCAGGAGGCAGCCAATCAATGATTCTCTGTCATCATTGATGTTTCTACTCTCTCTCCCTCTCCCTCCTCTCTGCAATCAATAAAAGTATATTTAATAAGTAAATAAATACCTTCTGTAGATGATTCCCAAGATTACATCTCTATCCGGGACCCAAGACTTGCCCATTAGACATGTCCACTCAGTGTCTAACAGACATCTCAGACTTAACATAGCCAAGCCATACTCCTGATGCCTTTAATTCTATTCCACCTGTAATATTTCCCATCTCAGACAAATGTTAACTCCATCCTTCCAATTTCTTAAGCCTCAAACCATGGACTAATATAGATTCTGTCTTTTATTTCCCACATTCCATTATCAATTCCTATAGGTCTTACCTTAAAAATACCTAGATCCTCATCTTACCCTTGTATGGCTACAGTCATGGTCCAAGTCACCACGCTCTTGCTTAGATTGTTGCATTATCCTCCTACTGTTCTTCCTGCTCACATTCCTCCCTGCCTACTTTCTGTTCTCAATGAGCAGCCAGATCTTTACACACATAAATCAGATTATCTTGCTTTTCTTTTCCAATGCCCTCTTCATTCCCACAGCTCCCAACTCCTGCTGACATACAGTATTTTCCTAGATCACTCAGAATTGAAACCAAAGGCCTTAAAATGGCTCTCATCCCTACATGAGCTGGCTCCCCATTACTTCTCTGACTTTGTCTTTCCTGACTCTCTCCTTGGCCTGCTCCATTCCTGCAGCACTATCTTCTTTGCTGTTTCAAACATGCTCTTGCCTGGGACACACTCGCCCAGATAGTTGTAGCTCACTCTCTCACTTCCTTCAGACCTCTGGTCAAGTTTATCTCAACACTGTGGCCTCCGCTGGTATAAACTCATGCTTGCCTGCACCTATACTCCCTCCGCCTCTTTGCTCTTATCACCACCTGGCACAATATATATTTACATATTCATTTGCTTATTATTTGCCTAATCCCACCAGAATGTAAGGAAGGCAGGGACTTTCTCATGTTTGTCCGGTGTCCACAGAATTTTAGGCACACAGTCAGTGCTCAATAATCATATGTAGAATGAATGAAAGGATGGTTCCCTAAATGGGCCAGCTGAGCTGCACTGCCCCTAGTTGGGAAGCAGTCTCATCAGCTGAGTTTTGCATGTGCGCTTCATTTCTGGCAAACCTAGTCCCTTATTGCTCTCCCAAAGAATTTCGCCTCAAGGATCTTTCTTCAAAGTCTCTGGTGTACCCTGTTTTGGACTGTGCTGGGAGACTTGTCCGCCTTCTTATAGCATTGGCCTTGCAGACACTTGGTGACGTTGTACGTGAGTTTTCAGCACAGATCCTTGCTCATTAGGCTCCAGGCTCTGTTTTGCACTGTGGGAAAAGATGATCCCCGCCCCTCCCCGCCACCAGCTCTCTTACCGGGAACACCCTGAGGCCTGACTGGGAGAGCAATGGGCAGCATTGGGTTTTGCTTTTGAAAAAGTGCAGACAAGAAATCATGAGACTTTTAGAAGAGAATGGAGGTTTGGAGGTCTGTTCAGTCACAGGATTCTTCCTTCTCTTCTTCTCCTTCTTCCTCTTCTTCTTTTTCTTCTTCCTCCCCCTCCTCCTCCTCCTTCTTCTCCTCCTCCTCCTCCTCCTTTTTCTTCTTCTTGATCCTCATGTGGGGATATTTTTTTCCATTGATTTTTAGAGAGAATGGAAAGGAGAGGGAGAGACAGAAAGACCAAAACATTGATGTGAGGGAGACATCAATCTCCTGGTGTGACTCTTCACTCTGAAGACGGATGCTCTAACTACTGAGCAAATTGGCTAGGACCAGTCACAGGATTCTTAAGGAGGGATGAGCAAGACTGGGCAGGTTGCTAGGAGGTGCTGTTTCCTGGTCCTCCCCCCTCTCTGACATTGTCTTTGGAAAAGGTTGTTGGAAGCAGAAAACACGCAGGCTTGGTTGATGAAAAGCCTGTTTATTCCTAGTACACTGGACACTTTGTTCAGGAATAGTTCATCCATTTGAAAATATTGCCCTTGTAATGGTGCCAAGGTCATTGCCTGCTGGGGTTATCAGCAGAGTACGTGCCAGCTCTGACTGGGTATTTTAATAGGTGTATCACTTCCCTGCCAAAGTGACTAAAGAACATTGCATAGTTAATTTGTATTCAGTGCTCTCCCTGCAAGCATTCTTAATGTGCAGTTTTTGTTGGGACTTTATGAGGAAAAATCAAAGAAATGAATAAATAGGTTAGGTACAATGAGCTGCTTGAAAAATGAGTTCTAGGTTCTGACACATTTTGGAATTCTCTGTACCCATTTGATAATAATAATGTGCTTCACTAAACATAGGGAGTTTAAAAAAATTTTATATCCATTCTCTCCCTTGATACTGAAATCAATCCTGTAAGGTAGGGTGGTATGGTCCCCTATTTTAGGTGAGAAAATTAAGGCTCAGGGAAATTGAATGGCTTGTCTAACAAAGTGAAAGAATTAAACATGGTGGAAGGTGCAGGAGGGCCCAAGTCTCTTAATGCCTAGGTCAGACCATGCCCATCCCATTGTGGTGAGCTGGGCAGGTATAGGGAGGTCCGTGGAGGAGAAGGATTTAGCTGGGCTGGGTCAGAGACCCTTGAAGTCTAGAAATGAAAGTGAGTAGAAAGCAACTACAGACCTCTGTATCGGCCAACACAAGGCAATACATAGTTTTGCCCTGAAAACTCTGTGGAGACCCTACCTGCTGCATAGACAATGAACATCCATTCAGGTGTAGCAGGGTATGAGGGAGGCAAGCATCCCCATGGCATTGTGGGAAAATCTCTACCCTGGGCCTCAGGAGACAGAAGTTCCAGCTCCAGCTCCACGATGCATTGGTCTATTGTGTGTTCTTGAACAAACCCTACATAAAGCAGACTTGATCACATCAGCTCACCGTGGCTGTATACACACAACGAACTTTCATTGCAATGTAGCAATGGCTGGAATAAAGAGTTCAATGTATGGCTTTAGTTGGAAGCCATGGTAGGTCAGCTGTAGATACCCTATCAGAGATTTTATGTGATTTCTTAATGGAAAATGTATATGAAATTCTAATAGGTTTCCCCTATATAATGTAAGACATAGAGCATAGACCTGTCCCCACTTCCTCCTTACAAATGGAACGCTAATTTTGTCCGAGGCAGCAATGGGCCAGGTTCAATATTTCCATATTTCAGCTTCCTGTGCCAGCTCACCATGGAACTAAATCTAGCCAATGAGACATACGTGGAAGTTGTTGGATGGGACCCAGCTAACTGGCATGCACATTTTGCTCTTGGCCCTTCTACTTTTCCACTTGCAATGTGGACCTGATGGATAGAGTTCCAACAGCCATCTGATGACCACGAGGATGAAAACCACATGCTAAGGATGGCAGATGGAAGGGACCTGGGCTGCTCGTGGCATTGTAAAGCCACCACACCAAGCCCTGGATGCCATCCCAAGATTTCTGTTCAATATGAGAAATAAAGCTTTTAATATTTACTTACGTATTTTTTCAGGTTTCTGTTATTCACAGCCAAATGCAATTCCTTGTTGATACACCATTGTCTTAAAAACTATGAAATGCTTTCAATTTTAGAATGAGTTTGAGTTTTGCAAAAGAAATAACAAGAATAAGACATTAGTCACTGATTCAAAATAAAAAGTGTCAACCCAATAAGCATGTCTATCATTTAAAAACCTGGAAGGAAGCCTGTGGGAGCCCTGTGACATTAGTCACTTCTAATGCACTCCTGGCCTGCTCGAACCTCTTGTCTAAAAGGGTAAGAGAATAGCATGACTATCAGTGTGAACTCAAAACCACCTACATGTACTTTTAGTGCCAAAGAGTAATCAATTCAAAGAACATCTGGGTTCTTGTGGTGGAATTTTGTGAAAACAAACTAACTCTTGATCACATCCTAAGAAAATCATAGTTGATGTGGGGAAGGAAGAGGTACTAGGCACCCATTCTACATCAGGCTCCATCTTAGATTCTTATAACTGTGTGGGAAGTTCTTGTTTGATTGAAAGCTCATGTCAGAAAATGGATCCTTCAACTCTTACTCTACCCTCACGCTCTGGCTCCAACCAGCCACTGATCACCTGACTGGCCAGGCTTGATGCCATTCTCCAGGAAACAGTCTCTGATTGGCCTAACACAATTTGTAGGTGGGTTCTTCTCTCAACCTCTCTGAAGGCCTTGAGAAGGGGTGAATTTTATGTTTTTAATTTTCTAATGGTTCAACTTCATTTGTTTGTTTATTTATTTTTACGTGCATTCATTTTTGGTTCACGAGTGCACTCCTATGGGTTTGGCCAGTTCAGTAGCAATTCTTGGAGCATGGGAGGCTGGACTGGGGTTGGGGCTGGGGAGGGAGTCCCAGTAACACCCAACTGTGGATTATTAGGAACAAACAGCTGATCTTCCTGATTCAACTTCCAAACCTGCCACTCCTTATGTGTCCAGTCCTTAGACACTGTCATGCTCTCTCTGCGAGATATAGTCAAAATCTCTATTTTCCATATGCTTACAGCCTGTCCCCAGTGTCATTGTGATAGGGGCAGAAATAGAATATTGGGAACCAGCTAGAATGGTAAGAAATATTAATCATGCTCTGTTGCCCGTGATTGTTTTATTCTGATTAAAGAAGGCACATTCTAACTTGGCTGGGAGCTCACCTAGAAATGCAGCCCATCCTCCCCATCAGGGAGCTGCCTATTATCTGGAAAGATTAACAGCCTTGTTACAGAAACCAGAGTCACCAGCCCTTTGTGTATTGCCAGTCCTTTGACAACCCCCCCAGCCTTTGTATACCCACAGGCCTTTGACCCTTTTGCCTACTTCCCCATGCAATCTTTGTCCTTCTACCCAACATAAGCAGCTGGCTTAGGGGAGGGGCAGAGATTTTTGTGGATGACCTGCTGCTCTCCCATACTGCCGGCAGTATTGGAATAAATGCTCATGTGATTCAACCTGTCTCTGCTGAATTGGCTCAGGTAGTGACAGGAAGCACGGAACCATTGATTGGTTACAATTGTGCAGTCTTAGTGACTTCTGGCCATGAAGAGTTAGGAGTGAGTTCTAGAAAACAATGCTTGTCCGGCCACTTCTGGCCCTGTGACCTTGGGCAAAACCTCTGGCTCCAGCTTCTGTATGGGTCGTGATGTGACGAAGGGCAGCAGGAACACTTGAGTGGGTTTGTCAGAACCCGGAATAGTAAGAACATTTGAAAGAGCCTCCTGTTTTAAGAAGGTACTTGACTACCTCTGGACCAATTCAAAGAAGCGTCAATGACTTTTAAGAGGATTAGACCAGAGGACTTCAGTGAAACTTCAGTGCTTTTGTTTCCTAGGGTGGGAGCCCTTGACAAGTGTTCTATACAAACAACCACTGGTGTCAAACAAGAGCTCTACAATGATCTGTCTGGGTCTCAAAATACAATTCAGCGTCTCTTGAGAGCTTCAGAGTCTGTAAACATTTTCAAAATATTTTATGTAACCTTCACAATCATTGAAATGCTTGGGGGAAAAAATCCCTCATTTTAAGATTTCTCTAGTAGAAGCATCACTAGGAACCTCAGCAGCCATTCAAAAAGACACAGCCTCTAAACCTGTCACCCTCTTACCTCTCTTTCTCTCTCTCTCTCTCTCTTTTTTAGAGATATTGCCTAGAGGGAGGTAAAGTGAACATGGTAAGCCCCATTTGCAGGAATTGAGACTTGGAGTGATGAAATGACTTTTTTCAGAATCATAGCAGTAAATGGTGGGGTTAAGAAGCTAAGTCTGAGCATCTGAGTTCTAGAAAAAAAATGCTTGTCCTGTTGAGGAGTTAATGAGAGAAAAGGAAAATGGTGATGAAGAGAGAATAAAATCCATCTCATTCTGCTACTCCTACCCCCACCCTTGCTAAGGCTTCAGAGCAGCAGGAAGAAGAGAACACAGGACTGGTGTGCTCTGTCACAGCCTACCACACACCAAGTGGATTAGACACCCAAATCGGTGCTCCTGTGGGGTCCTTATCACCGCCCTCATCATACCGTATACTAGTAACTGTTCATCGGTAACTTGTCTCTCCAATAGACTGTCACTGTTTTGAGGCATAAACTGCAACTTTGTCATTCTAGTATCCCCAGCACCTGGCACGGCATCACCACACATTGCAGACGCTCAGTAAAATACTGTTCCGTACAGAACTGAACAATACCTTTTTAACAGAAGGGCCAGATTACCTTACAGGCTATCCAGCTTCATTGCATGTTTGTTCCCAGCCTGCACATATGTCAATTAGACCTCACTGAACATTTCTGAGTACCCTATATGCAAGCCTTCTTCAATATAGATATTGGTTTTCTTTTATTTTTTAAAAATAGTATATATACAGTAAAGCACACAAAACTTAAGTGTACAGTTCAGTGAACTTTTACATATGGTATATACCCATGTAGCTACCACCTAGAATAAGATGCAGAACATTTCCATCACATCAAGCTTTTTCACACCCCTACCCCAATCAATACCATCTGCAAAAAGTAACCACTATGACTTCTGTTACTTCTTTTGCGAAGGGCAATTTAAGTTGTTGAATGTTGAAGCCATCCTTAAATAGGCTCATGACCATAAGATGGCTGTCAGCAACTCCCAGGACCATATACCTTCCAGGTTCACAGCCAGCAGAAATGAGTTGTCTCTGTCCTGGAATACCTGGGGAAACGTCATTGGCTCGAATGGGTTGCTGCCCATCCCTAAACCAATCGCTTTGCCTAGGGAGTGATAAAGTGATTAGCGCGGGCCCAGGCCAGGTTCCTGATCCCTGGGCCGGGGTAGATTCAGCTCCTCCAGAAATCCATAGATTGAGAATGGGTTTAGTGCTTGTTTCCAAACAGGGAGTTAGGGTGTGGTTACCACGAGAAAAGAGAACAGGTGCTGGACAACTAAAAGAACAAATGTCTACTTCCACGGCTAAATCCGATCTTGACTCTTCATCACCCAAGGAACTTGGAAGATCATAGTCTTCTTGCTCTGGTCCTCCAAGGCTATTTCAGTGATCCTGCTCCTGGGACTGGGACCCCACTCCCCTCTCACTGTCACATGCTTTACCCCATCCTCTCCAGGGCACACAGGCAGCTCTTCCAATCCTACCACGTCCTTACTCCTGTGTTCTCTTCCTGTTACTCTGAAGTCTACTATAGAGGCTAAGAAATTCTAAATATTCACTTTCTCTGTGTCCCTTGCAGTTGGGGTGGCCATGTGACATAGCTTTTCCCAGGGAGATAAAAACAGAAGTTTACTGTGGAGTTAAGAGTATAATTTTATGCTTTCCCCTCTTTTTTTTTTCCCTCCTTGAAACAAAGATGTGATGTCAGGAGCCATCTTGACACCACGAGGCCGCACATTTGGAGAAAAATGAAATTTTTCTATGCAAATAAATGGCTAAATACATGTTTTCCTAGGAAATAAAAATTGCCAAAATTGATCAGACAGAATGAAAATCTAAACAGGCCAATTAACATAAAGCAATTAGAAAGTAAAATAAATGT
>NW_006300376.1:964718-967050 GCF_000327345.1 Myotis davidii | reverse complement strand
TAACCTTGGGACCCTTCAGTCCACAGGCTGATGCTCTATCCTCTGAGCCAAACCAGTCAGGGCAACATAATGTATTGTTAACATTATTATTCCATTATGTATTGGAAACACTAATAAACATAATTAAGCAAGAGAAAAAAATGAGAGGTTCATGAAAACTTTGAAGGGGGTAAAGTTATTATTCTTTGAAGATAATATTGTTTTCTTGAAAAAATTCAAGAGATTCAACTTAAATCTATTTTAAGTAACAAAACATGTCAATTCTCCTTAGATTAATTTATGAATGTAAAACAGTGACCATAAAAACACTATTATAATATTCTTTTAGAATTAGATAATCTGATTCTACAGTTTATCTGAAAAATAATTATTAACCAGAAAAAAATCTGGAAAAAAAGAAGAGGAAGATTAAGAGGGTATATTGATTTCCTGTTGCTACATAGCAAATGACCACAAATTTAGTGGCTTAAAACAACAGCTGTTTATTAGGTCATAGTTCTCTCGGTCGCAGGTCCAGGCACCGCCTGACAGGGCTGTTAGCTCAGGGTCTGGTGAGGCGGCACTCCCTGGTGGAGGATGTACCGGGAAGAGTCTGCTTCCAATTTCATTCAGATCGTTGGCTGAATTTAGGCCCTTGTGGTTGTAGGATTGAAGACCCCATTTCCTTGCTGGCTGTCAGCCAGGAGTTTCTTAGCTCCTGAACTTCCCATATTCCTGGTCATACTGTTTCCTCTGTCTTCAAAGCCAGTGGGGGAATCTCCCTCCTATTAATTCCCTTTCACAATTTGCATATGTTTCCAGGAAGAGCCCAGTCCTTTTTAAGGCCTCACCTGACTAGGTCAGGTCCACCCAGGGCAATCCCCCCTGCTTCAGGTCAGCTGTACCAAATAACAACTTAATCCCATCAACCCCAAGTCCCAGGGATTATAAAGGATACGTGTACTAGGGAGCAGGAATCTTGTGGTTCAATTCAGAAACCTGCCTATCTCAGGGGATGAGAAAGTTGTAACAGTAAACAGTGTGATACTGGTGAATAAATAGGTCGATATTCATCGATCAATAAATAATAGGTCAACATATGGATCTGGGTTGAAAGTCCAGGAATAAATCCAACAGCATTTAGATATATAGAACATAAGAAAGGTGATTTTCAAATTACTGGTAAAAATAAAAGATTAATTATACTATAAGTGATATAGGAACAAATTGATAGCCATCTGAAGAAAGTAGAGTAGGAGCCTGTATTAGTTATATGTAGTCATGCAAGTATATAGAAGTCTTACAATTTTAAAAGAGCAAACCCACCCAATAGAATAATGAGCAAAAGATGTGAACAGATAGTTCACAGAAGAGGAATAAGATGGTTCTAAAAAGTATGAAAAGTCTATGGCCATACCACCCTGAACGCGCCCAATCTTGTCTAAAAAGTGTGAAAAGATTCTTGACTTTGCTTATAATAAGAGAAATGCATTTTTAATTTGTCAGATGGGCAAAGATGAAAAGATTGATAAGATATTGTTTTGCTAAGGGTGTGAGGTCATGCTGGTGGGGTTATAAATTGATCTAACCTCTGCAGAGATTATTTCAGCAATAAAATTTAACATATCTTTTTTAAAAATATGTATTTTTTTTATTGATTTCACAGAGAAGGGAGGGGGAGAGAGAGATAGAAATATCAAAGTGAAAGAGAATTATTGATTGGCTGCCTCCTGCATGCCTCACACTGGGGATCAAGCCCAGACCAGGGCATGTGCCCTGACTGGGAATTAACTTTGACCTCCTGGTTCATAGGTTGACGCTCAACCACTGAGCCACTCCAGCAGGGCAAATTTAACATATCTTAATCCTTTGATCCAGTAAGTCCACTTCTAGGGATTTATGTACAGATATACTTGTACATAAATGAAAAGACAATTTACAATGATACAATAATCATGGCAAAGAATTAGAAATACTTAAATGCTCATTAATGTGGAAGTGTCAAATACAATGGACTACTATGGGCCCATGACAAGAATGAGGCATAATGTATACAGTCATGGAATTCTAGTCAAGATATATTCTTAAGCAGTAAAAACAATGTAAGAAAATAATATATCTAATATCAAAGAGTGGAACAGAGATTGCCTTCTGGGAGAGAAATGGGAATTTAGGAGGCAATTAAGTCCCTAGAGTAAAAAGAGGTGAGAACAACTTTTGGGGAGGGCGCCGCAGGCAGCAGGGAGAGCCCTCAGATAGTGATGACATTCTGACCTCTGAGAAGAGAGGGAAAAGCTCTGACGTGGCCAATAGGGGTCCTTGCGCTGAAACGGCCAATCAGAAGTCCACCTCC
>NW_006300376.1:963650-964705 GCF_000327345.1 Myotis davidii | reverse complement strand
GAAGGGGTGTGCCCTGCTCTCCCTGCGGAGCTTAGTCCTTGGCCGAAAGCAGCCCAGCTGCTGAGGCTCTCAATCTGCTAGGCTCCTGACCTCAGCTCTTGTGGTCGCAGCAGCTCCAGACTGTCTTCTGACCATCCATTTACCAGAGTTTGCAAATACTTCTCTTACGTGATGACTTACTTTGATTTTACAGTTGTAGCGACTTGGACTTTTCTGTGTTTGAACACTTTTTCCTTTAAACTTTCGCTCATTCATCCAACCACTCTTAATGAACTACTCAGTTACATACCATGCATTGAGCGAAGTGCTGGGGCACTGAGGTGAGCAAAACAGACACAGGTCCCAGGCGCGTGGACCTCAGGGTCGGCTGAGCAGGCTGACATGAGTCCAATGACCAGACAGCACATGGTTTCACACTCTGAGTGCTGTGGTGTAGGAAGCCATGCGTGCATCTACCACCACGCTGGGGGGTTGGAGAAGGCTGCCCCAAAGAAGTGAAATACTAGGAATAGGTGCTCATGGAGACAACAGAGAGAGCACAGAGGAGTTTGAAGAGCAAAACTCAAATCACCTCTAACTCTAAAACCCAGGGATCACCTAAAGGAGCAATTTCTTTGTGTTTTTTGTTATGTTAATCTCATTAGAGGATATTTTTTTCCATTGCTTTTCCGAGAGAGTGAAAGAGAGGGAGGGAGGGAGGGAGAGATGGGAAGAGAGAGAGAGAAACATCAATGTGAGAGAGACACATGGACTGGTTGCCTCCAGCATGGGCCCCAACAGGGGTGGGGGGAGGGGAAGGAGGGTGGGGGTTGGCCATGGAACCTGCAACTGAGGTACATGCCGTTGACCCAACGCCCCAACCACTGAGCCAAACCGGCCAGGGCTGATCAACTCCTTGGCCAAGGAAAGAACAGGAAATGGAGGTTGGATAGGAGAGACTTTCAGGGGAAAGGAAACAATAAATTACCAGACGTCAGACACCCTCATCCTTGGGACATTTAAGGGCCGTGAGACCTGGTATGAGAAGGAGCAGGAGTGGGGGGACCTGTGGGAAA
>NW_006300376.1:932018-958003 GCF_000327345.1 Myotis davidii | reverse complement strand
GTGGGTGTTATTAGTTTCAGCTGCTCACTCCATTTGCTCCGGGACACGACCTGGGACGCGTCTGCCTATATCGCCGCCATCTTCTTTCCCCTTTATCTTCTTTCTAAGTGCAGTTGTCTAATACAGCACTGCTCAATAGAAATAGAATGTGAGTCACATATGTCCTTTTAAAATTTCTGGCAGCAACATTAAAAAAACTACTAAAAAGAAACAGGTGAGATTAATTTTAATAATATAATTTAACCCAATATGTCTAAAATATTATTCCATCTGTAATCAATATAAAAATTAATTTTTCATACTAAGCCTTTAAAATCCGCTATGTATTTGGCACAGCATAACTCAGTTTGGACTAGTGACACAGTTCAAGTGCTCAATAGCTACATGCGGTTAGTGGTTATCATATTAGCTAGCACAGGTTATACATAACACATATATAGGTACATATGTATGTGTATACACATATGTATGTAATATCACATTTGAGACCTTAATGCATATTCAGTTTTATATCTTATTTTTTCAGCGAACATTGTGTCATATGCATTTTCCTGTGATAATAAATATTCTTAAAAAGCATCTTAATACGTGGTAACTGTTGTACAGTTCCACCATTATTTATTGAACCATTTCCATATTATTAGATATTTAGGTTATTATCAGCTTTTCAGTATCATAAATTATGCTGGCTGCAATGAACATAATAATAAACACAACTCTTCATTTGCATCACAGCTTGTTACCTTGCCGTCCATTCTTGTTGGACTTACTGCATCAAGTGAATGAAGATTTTAAGGCTCTTGGGACATTCTGTAAAATCGCTTTAAGGACAGCCGCACTGGCTGCATTGCCCGCAGCCCTGAGAACACGCGTCTCGCCGTGACTCTGGCAACAACGACCGTTGTGATTTCTTCTAAAGTTGTTCACTTGATTTGCCAAATTTGGCATCTCCTTATTTTCACAAGCAACTCTTTGAATTCCAGAAGGGCTGAACACCCTTCGTCTTTCTCTTAATTAGCTAATTCATTTCTAGGTTTAAATTACTAATTTTTTTTTTCTGTTAACAGTGAATCCGTGGTGCCTCTTACATGAAATGGGACAGGAGTAGGCCTGACATTTGTGTCTATTTTCATCAGCTAACGTGGTTGACTGTAAATTCCATCGACTGTTGTTGAGATTTACTAATTGGGCAACGTTGGGCTGGGAGTTAGAGGAGATGCACTGAGACGTGGCTGACGCCACAGGAAGCTGTCGACGATGGAGGAGAAGGGCAGGCACAGGCCCAGCCGGCTGGCCCACAGGCTGCGTGTGCAGATGACGCCATGGAGGGTCACAGGGCCCAGGAGAGCACAGAGGGGGGCTGGCTGACTTCCTCCAGGCGGATCAGACTTCAGGAACTGAGATTTGAGACAGGCCTGGAGGAATGAGTGGATCTTGACAAGTGGAGGGGGAGAGAGGATGCCCAGGCTGAAGGACGGGCAGACACAATGGAGATGTGGAAACACCCTGGTATTTCACGTAGAACTGGGATGAGTCTAATGAGATGTCCATGGTGGAAGATGAAGGGGGAGAGGCTGCGGGGCTCATGTTCCCGCAGAATTTAAATATCCTGCTAAGGCTTTATTTTATAGATTTGAGGACTTGTTGGTATTTCTAGCGAGTTTGTTTTTTCATATGAGAAAATAAAATCAGAATTTATAGAGCTTTTTAAGGGAAAGGGTCTACAGAGAGGAAAGACTGCTATGTTATCAGATCTTTGCATCCATTCCCCATGTTGGTAGACAGTGGAAGATGCAGAATGAAAAAGCATCCTGGAAGTGTAATCAACTAAGGCCTGACTCAGATAGAAATTAGCCTGAAATCCTGGTTCTTTACAATATTGGTTTCAGCCAATGATTTCCTGGGTCATAAATTTACATGGCCACCGAGACAAGGGACCTTCCTGATAGCGTCTATCTCATAAAGGACCACATCGTCCCATCTCAGAATTAACTCGGGTTGAAAGTGAGGTGACCTCAGCTCCCTTGTGGGTATGTGCCCCTGACTGGCTGCCCGCTCACAGGCTCTCACCCTCTGAGTACCACCCAGCTGGACTGGGGGACTGTCTCCCATGCTGTCAGCCCAGCAAGAAGAGATCAGCTTTGGTTCCTCAGAAACACACCCGGTGACTCTAGGTGCGAGTCATAGAGTGGCCAGACACCCTAGCCCAGTGGTTCTCAACCTTCTGGCCCTTTAAATACAGTTCCTCATGTTGTGACCCAACCATAAAATTATTTTCGTTGCTACTTCATAACTGTGATGTTGCTACTGTTATGAATCGTCATGTAAATATCTGATATGCAGGATGGTCTTAGGCGACCCTTGTGAAAGGGTCGTTCGACTGCCAAAGGGGTCGCGACCCACAGGTTGAGAACCGCTGCCCTAGACAGTCTCACAGAAGATTCTCTGTGGTGGCAGAGGCTTGCCTGTCATGGCTACTGCTCCGTCAGGTGTCAGGTTACAACTTGAAGCAGGTTTCTGCCAGGTCTCCCCTGCCCCTCCTCCTCCTCTCATCATCTTCACCTCTCCCAGCTCCTCCATTACCCCTCCTCACACCCACCCCCTTCACTCCATCCTTTCCTTTTCAGTCTCTCCACTACCCACCACCCCAAACACACACACACACACACACACACACACACACACACACACACACACTTCATCTACTTTAGGCTCTAGTCCTTTGGGGAAATACGAATGTGTCCCCCTTCAGCTGACCTCTGGCTAGGTCTGATCCAGGAAGGCTTGCTGCAACACTAAGGACTTCCTGTATCTTTGTTATCCCAAAGCCTGAGCAACAAGCTTTGAGTCCTCCCCACCTCTGGGGAAATAGGAGGGACAGGGCATCTAAGTTGGTCTCTACTCTGGGGAGGAGAAGCATTTAGAGGCAGGGACAGCCCCCTTCCAACACAGACCAGGGAGCCCTCCCCTCAGGGGGCGTCCTTTCAGAACCCAGGAGTTAAAAGATTAAAAGCTATTCTACTTGCTAATTCAAATGGAAGACACAAAACCCACCCAGTGCTGGATTGGACATTTTTTGTTGAGGTGTTTTTACAAATGCCAATGAGCCCCTCTATTTGGCCTCATAGACAAGCACAATCCTCAAGCAATTTGACATTGAGAAACTCCCCTTGGCTCCATGAACAGTGGGGGCCAGACTTGCAGTCCTGGCAGGTTAGAAGCCCATTGGGTAGGCTTTCTGAAAAGGGCCCAGGCTGGGTTAGGGTTCCACCTGCCTTCTGTCCTTGAGTGTGGGCCAGGTGGGGCAGAAGGCAGGTGGAAGTAGTGCCCCTTTTCCTGATCTCTGGGTTTCCTTCTGACTCCCCACCTACAAGTCTCTCTCTCTCTCTCTCTCTCTCTCTCTCTTTCCCACTCCTCATCTCTGCCTGTGACTGATCTCTGTCTTGTCAAATAGGCTCTGTGAGGGGCTGGATGAGAGCTGGGCACATTTGGGAGAGAATGTCCCAAAGATTAGCCCCAAATCTGTGGGTGGATGTTGGCAGAAGGTATGAGGCAAAACAAAACAGGAGGATAAACATTTGCACCAGCATGATTGCTTTAGAAAAATAGGACAATTTGCAAAGGCTTTCGTTTCTGTTTAGAGCAGTGGTTCTCAACCTTCCTAATGCTGCGACCCTTTAATATAGTTCCTCATGTGGTGACCCCCAACCATAAAATTATTTTCGTTGCTACTTCATAACTGTAATGTTGCTACTGTTATGAATCGTAATGTAAATATCTGATATGCAGGATGGTCTTAGGCGACCCCTGGGAAAGGGTTGATTGACCCCCAAAGGGGTCGCGACCCACAGGTTGAGAACCGCTGGTTCAGAGTGAAGGACATCCCTTCCTATTTACAGAGACCGGAGTGGGCTCCACCTGGGTCTTCTGACTTTGATTCCAGATGAAGTTTTTGTCCTTTGCTCCACCCCTGTGAGCCAGTCTCTATGCCCTCTGTGGGGAGCGCGGGGAAGCTGAATGGAGGGAACATAAGATATTAGGGAACCCAAAGGAAAGAGCAAAAGAAACGGATATGGCAGACTGTCCTGCGGCCCAGGAATGATGAAGGGAGACTGCCACCTATGGGCCAGGTTCCAGGGAGCCCACACGTGGGGCTCAGCCAGCCAGATGCAATCTCAACATTGAAGGAGTCTTCGTGGAAGAGTTAGTCACCAAAAAACACTCTCAACTCATTCATGACGAATGAGCACTTTTCCCAATTTAAAGAACATTTTTCTCTTCATAAGAGTACAATCTTGTGAGCCAAGTTCTGTGTACAAAAGAAAAATAAGTATATAACAGACATCTCTGGACCCACCATCAAATTAAACAGATGTTCACATCATTTGGCTAATCCCGCACACCACCTAAATCATTATGGCTGCTTAATAAAAGTGAATCGGCACAATTAGGGACAAACACCGTCTTGCTGTGCCATCCTCATAGAAAAGCAATAGGATAAATAATGATGGGGCACATATCAAACAGATTACAGCAGATGCCTGGGAGGTTGGGAGGGGTGGGAACTGAGAGTAGAATCAGGCACAAAGTGGGAAATACAATACAATAAAATAAAACTAGAGAGGGGCCTTGCCTATGGTAATGGTAATGGGTTAAGAACCAGAGAGGGTAATTGAACCAACTCTGCTCCCAAAGTGAAAAAGAAAATTCACAGGATTTGAGCTTGGGTGAGAGGGGGGAGTCCATCATGTGACAGTGGTTTCAATGGCGTCATACAGTTCTCCTTTGATATTTGAGATCTACGTGTTTGTGAATAGCAAATTCTATTATCCCCATTGTCTTCCATTATCCAATCAGATCTGCCACATCATCGCTACACAATACTGGATTTTGAGTGACTAAGCAGAGGAGGGGAGTGGTGTAGGCGTGTGTTTCTTTGTGTCTGTGAGTTTGTGCACATGTGTCTGTATGTAAATGTGCTTTTGCATGTGTTTATGTCTATATGAATGTGCGTGTGTGCGTGTGCGTGCGCGTGCATACATGTGTGTGCGTGTGTGGAAGGATTGTGGTTCTAGAACTCTTAAGCCGGAAATGCAGCACCTGAAGGAAAGCTACGCCCATCCAGGGGAGCAGCGCCCCCGGAACAGACACAAGCACAGGCCCTGGGCATGGATCAGAGGCAGAGCTGGGCTGCAGAATTTTCTACAGAGGTCAGCAAGTAACACGTAGGGTGCCGGCCTGTACTTCTGGCAAGAACTCAAGGAAGCACAGGAAAGTACACAGCTAAAGCAGGAAAGGGACTTCTCAGCACAAAACAGGCTGGGTGAGGGAGAACAACCTGGGCCGAACCATCCTCTTAGGCCCCTGGCTGAGGGTCACCATCATCATTCCTTACTGAAAAGGAGCTCGCCACTGATACCAGAACCTGCCAACATGCCCAGGGTTCTTTGCACATAAGCACATAAATGGTTCTGAATTCTCAGTGGCTTAATCATTCTCGAAAAATTCTTATGTTTTATGACATGTAAGTTCAAGGAACTCTCTAGATGTTGTGGTATTAGGACATATGGGAGGTGAGTCATAACCAGGAAGATTTTGGTGTCTTTAATGGATTAGTCAATACTGTGTACTATTGTTTCATTTTTTAAAATGTTTATAGAGATACTAGAGGGCCGGTGCACGGATTCGTGCATGGGTGGGGTCCCTCGGCCTGGCCTGTGGGTTATCGGACTGAAACTGGCAGTCTGACATCCCCCGAAGGGTCCCAGATTGCAAGAGGGGACAGGCCAGGCCAAGAGATCCCCACTGGTGCACGAATCTGTGCATCGGGCCTCTAGTATGCATATAAAATCTTTGGTTAATCTCTTCCCGCCCTCTCCCCTCCCCGCTTCCCGATGAGATTCATCCATCTGTTCCCTGTTTCCATGCCTGTGAATTGAGCATCTGCCCCCTGCTGGTCAGTGCATGTCATAGCTACTGGTCGAATGGTCGCTTCGGCATATATATAATCTATAATAATAAAAGTGTAATATGAAAATTGACCAAATGGCTGAACAGTCTGGATGACCTCCCAGAAGACCTTCCAGATAACCTTCCAGATGAAGCCAGGGCTGTGAGGGCCGCGGCAGCCAGGGCTGCGAAGGCCTACTCTTGCTCAAATTTTGTGCATCGGACCTCTAGTATATAAATATTTTCTTTGCATCTTTTTAGCTTACCAGTATGTATTTTAGATTTATATCTGTGTAGATGATATAGATCTAGTTCACTCTTGTTAACTGCTGTGCCACGTTGCATTGCGTCAGTAATCCACATTTTATTTGCCCATTTGACTCCTGAAGGTCAGCCAGCTTGTTTCCACTTTTTAGCTATTACAGGGAGTGTGGAAAAGAACATTCTTTTGTATCTCCTTGGGTCCACATGTATCTCTCAGGAACTTCTAGACACATAAAGGTGAAATTGTTGCTCTTAGGTTATATATTAACTTTACCAGGCATTGCCAAATCGCTCTCTCTAGTGGTTAAGTCATTTTACACTGCTCCAACAGCAGACAAAAGTTTCATTTCTGCATTCTCACCAAGTGTTGATACTGTCAGAGTTAATATTTTTGTCTTACTCTAAGTGTGAAATAATATCTTTGCTTCTAATGGGCATCTCCTTGACTAATGATGTCAACCACATTTTCACGTGTCTGTTGGCCATTAAATGTCCTCTTCTGCTAATAGCTCTTTCACATCCTTTGCCATTTTCGTGTTTGGTTGTTTTTCTTTTTCTTGCTTATTTTTAGGAATTTATTGTACATTTTTTAATACTTTTCTTTGGTTGGAAATGTAGGTTGCAGGTATTTTCTCCAAGTCTGTGCCTGTCTACTTTGTTATTGATATCATTTGTCACTGGAAAGTTTTTTTAAAATTATGTAGTTCAGTTTATCACTTTCCCGTGGTAATTTTTGGTTTGTGCCCTCTAGGATGTCATACATGTTTTCCTGTAGTCTGTCTAAATGTCTACAGCTTTCCAGTAACACTTTGAAATTTACTTTTGCGCATGCCATGAGGGACGCATCTAATTTTTCCCTTTGAAAATATTGTTAGCAAATAGTCTCAGTGCCATTTATTAGTCACTTTCCCTTCTGACTTGTAATATCGCCTGTCGTAGTCCAGGTTCCTATTTATGTGTTAGTGTTTGTGCTTTTTCAGAAAATCTGTCTCATTGATCTATTTATCCAAATGCTGATTGCAGAGCGTTTGAATTACTATAACTTTGTGAAAAGTCTTGATATCTGTTAGGGTGAATTCTTTCTCTGTTTCAAAGTTGTTTTAGCTGTTCTTGGCCCCATACTCTTCTGAATGGATTTTATGACCTGCTTAGCAAGTCAATGAAAATTTCTCCAGGGATTAATAAAATATATTAAATTTGTAGTGTAAATTTAGGAAAACTACTATTGTTAAGCTACTGTTATCCCATATGTGAATATGTTATGTCACTCCATTTTTCCCAGGTTATCTTTTATGTCTTTCAATAAAGCTTTAAAGTTTTCTCCATAAAAGTTTTTTTCTATTCTTTTGTTAGATTTATTTCTCGGTACCATAAAGTTTTTTGTAGTGCTGCAAATGGCATATCTTTTTATTTCATTCTCACTCTTGAATGATAGTTTAACTGTGTATAGAAGTCCAAGTTGGCAGTGATTTCCCCTCAACATTCTGAATATGTTTTCTCTTAGTAAACTAGGAAAAGAAGGAACATTTCTTAACCTGAAAAAGTGTATCAATCAAAGCCCTATATCTTATTCCTAAAGGCAAAATGCCTAAAAACATCCCATTTAGAATCAGATACAAGACAAGGAAAAATATTCAAATGCAAATTCATCCTAAATACCAGGAACAGTTAGAAATGTAACTCAAAAAACACCACATACAGCTAAATTTATTTAAATTAAATCTGAGTTTCAGCCTTTTAACTGGTGAATTTAGTCTATTTACATTATTATAATTACATTCTGTGATGAATTTATTCTGTAATATTATTTTATGCTTTCCATTCAACATGTTCTTTTTTCTCCTTTCTGCCTTTTATAGGACTGATAAATTTCCTTCCGTCAGGTGATTATATTTCTGTTTTTGCATAATTACTTTTCAATTTAGCAAGCATACCATTCAACAATTTGTAGATTAATCAACACCCTTGCTTTCCTTTTAGACAAAATAAGGATCTCAGGTACTTTGTCATTCTCTGGCTCTTCTCACATATTATTATTTCTAGTATTTTAGTTCCATCTTTATTCATAACTTTTGTAAGTGCTTTTGCTGCTATTACTTCAAACATTCAATGTTTGTTTTGATTTGACTATACTCTCCATTGCTTCTTTTCAAAACATTAAGAAATCATTCACATACTATACAATTCACCCACTTAAAGTTTACAACTCAATGATTGTCAGTGTATTTACAGAGTTGTATAATCAACAAAGTCAACGTTAGAACATTTTCATGATTCCCCAAAGAAACCTCATATCCATTAACAGTCATTCCCTGTTTTCCTCCAATCCTCCCGGCCCTAAGCCATCACTAACCTGCTTTTAAATCCATAGATTTGCATATTCTCGACATTCATAGAAATGGGATTGTATAATAATATGCTCTTTTGTGACTGTTTTCTTTCATTTAACATAATGTTTTCAAGGTTCATCCATGTCGTAGTCTGTATTGTACTTCATTCCTTTTATGGCTGAATAATATTTCATTATGTGGAAACATCACCTTTTATTTAACCATTGACCACTTCATGGACATTTGGGTTGTTTCCACCTTTTAGCTACTATGAATAATGCTGTTATGAACATTTGTGTGCAAGTTTCTATGTGGACATATAGTTTCATTTATCTTGGGTATATATCTAGAAGTGGAATGACTGGGTCAAACACTAATTCTCAGGTTAGCCTTAGTGTGAATTTCCAGACTGTTTTCCAAAGAGGCTATATATCATTTTACATTCCCACAACAATGTATGAGAGTTCTAATTTCCCGATATCCTTGCCAACACTTTTTATTATATCTTTTTTTATAGCCTTCCAAATAATGTGTGTGAAGTGGTACCTCATTATGGTTTTCATTTGCATTTCCCTAGAGAATAATGATGTTAAGCACCATTTTTTGTACTTTTATTAGTCATTTCTATATTTTCTTTGAAGATACAAATCTCCCCCTTTAAATTGGGTTATCTGTCTTTTTATGTGAGAGTTCTTTATTATAGATACAAATAACAACTATTATATGATTTACAAATATTTTTTTCCATTTTGTGGGTTATAGTTTCACGTTCTTGATAGTGTTCTTCAAAGCACAAAGGTTTTTGATTTTAATCAAATCTAATTTATGTATTTTTTTCTTCTGTTGCTTGTGTTTTGGGTGTCATATCTAAGCAGGTTTTGCCTAACCAAGGTCATGAAGATTTATTCCTGTTTCTTCTAAGCATTTTATAGTTTTAGCTCTTACATTGAGGTCTGTG
The DNA here is from genome assembly GCF_000327345.1 of Myotis davidii. NCBI lineage: Eukaryota > Metazoa > Chordata > Mammalia > Chiroptera > Vespertilionidae > Myotis > Myotis davidii. The sequence goes on along the minus strand of NW_006300376.1, from coordinate 948,502 downwards.
ATTGATTTTGAGACAATTTTTGTGTGTACAGGGGAGAAGAGGTTCAACTTTATTCTTTTACATATAGCAATCAGCTATCCCAATAACACTTGTTGAAAGATTATTTTTACACTGTTGTGTTGCCCTTTGTTGGGAATTAATTGAACATAAATATATGGTTTAATTTTGGGCTCTATTCCATTGATTTATATATCTATTCTTTTTTAAAATATATTTTTATTGATTTCAGAGGGGGAGGGAGAGGGGAAGAGAGATAGAAACATCAATGATGAGAATCACTGATCGGCTGCCTCCTGTACTCCCCCTACCTGGGATCGAGCTGGCAACCCAGGCATATGCCCTTGACCAAAATCGAACCTGGGACCCTTCAGTCTATAGGCCAACACTCTATCCACTGATGGCTAGGGCTATATGTCTATTTTTAATTCAGTGTTACACTGTCTTCATTATTATGACTTTGTAATAAGTTTTGAAATCTGGAAGTGTGAGTCATCCAACTTTTTTTCTTCTTGTTTAAGATTGCTATTCTGGGTCTCTTGTACTTACATGTGAATTTTAGTATCATCTTCTCAATTTTTGAACAAAAATCCAACTTGGATTTTGATAAACATTGCATTGAATCTATAGGTGACTATGGCAGTATTGCCTTCTTAACAATATTGAGTCTTTCAATCCATTAGCATGGGATGTCCTTTCATTTATTTAAGAATTCTTTAATTTACTTTAATACTGTCCTGTAATTTTTAGAGTATAAGTTTTGTAATTTTGCTAAATTTATTGATAGTTTATTATTTATTTTTAAATAGTTTATCTTTTATGCTAGTATAAATGTAATTGTTTTATTTTCAGATTGTTCATTGCTAATTTATTGCTTCTTAAATTCTTTCTCATGGGTTCATTTTTCCTATTCCCTGAAGGACATCCTTTTGTAGTTCTTTCATAAAGAATCTGTGAGTGGAAAATTATCTTAGTTTCTGTCTGAAAATGTCTTCATTTCACTTTTATTCATGAATGATAATTTAGCTGGGTATAGAATTATAGGTCAGTAGTTCTTAAGATAGTTTTCTATTTTATTTTTGCCTCAACTTTTGCAGATGAGATGTTAACTCTCAGTCTACATAATTGTTCCTTTATAGACAATGTGCTTTTTCCCTCCTGGTTGCTTTTAAGTTGTTCTAAAGTTTATTTTTTGAAGTTCCACAGTTTCACCATATATATCTGAGATATATTTGATTTATTCTAGTCAGTATTTGTTGTGCTTCTTCAATCAGAGGCCTGAATATTTTTTTCATTCTAGAATATTCTCAGCTATTACCTCATTAGTTGAATACTGCATTGCTCTAGTCTTTTTCTTGCATGTCTATAAATATACTTTCACATTTTATTCTTCTATTCTTTTAATTTTGTCATTAAAAAATCTCATTATGAACTGTATTTTGACTACTTTTCAGATCTATTTTCTAGTTCATTGCTGTGATTTTTTTTATTTAATTCAAAAGTAAGGGAGTTGACTTTCCTCTCAAAGAATATTAAATCTCAAAAGGAGGATAAAAGTTTCATCCAGGGGAAACATTTTCCATAAAAAAGACACTGTGCCTTCTCCAATCATATCCTTTAAAAGTATAGAATATTCTCTAAGATGGCTATGATTTTTAAAAATAAGTATTTTTTAAATGATTGAATTTATGCTAAGGAAATATCTCTGAAAATGGTGATGGGGGAAAAGACCACATATATCTTGCTTTTACTTGTTGAAACTGGCTGGTCAGTAGGATGCAAAAGCATATATTTTGAAGTCAACCAGACCTGGGTTCAAATACCAGCTTTACTGTTAACCAATTATGTGACTTTGGCAACTTACTTTAACCTCACTGAATCTCTCTGAATGTTAATTTCATCATCTATTAAAAACCCATCCGCATTGACAGGGGGAACCAATAATTAGTATATAAAGTGCCTTGTGCAGAGTCTGGCCAATGGCAGGTGTTTCATAAAATAGTATTATTTCCTGCATAAGAATCCTAATCAGTACTGGTGTCATCATGTCAGTTATCCCCATATAGTATCTGAAATCTTTTCATTAGTCATGTCTCCTTTGCTGTCACTTTGCTATCCCTATAATATACAGATCAATGATTAATCCAGGTAAGGGATGGAACAGTTGCTTGTGGAAATGTTTATGCTAAGTTATTTTTCATGAACTTTTCCTTTGCATCAGTCCCTTTTGAGGGCGATCAAAGCCCCGAATAAAACATCCCGGGGTCCTTCCTTGCAGCGGATGCTATAATGCAAAGTCTGTCTGGGAGGCACCTCCTGTAAGCAAGACCTCTAGGATCCTTTAAAGATAAATGCTTAGCAAATGGATTCAATCAAAATGGAACTGTTATAAACACACCCTCTCTGTAATTTCTCAAGCAAACATATTTAATTCTGTCTGGCAGCATCCTCTAAATTGAATTCACATTAGATAGATGAGTTCATTGGGAGGATATAATATACTGATGCAGGAATGACTCTGCCTTTGGTGGGGACACGGAGTGAACAAAAGGTGAACATGCCTCATGCTCAGGTAGTGCCTTCACCAGGCTGTTCTCACAAATTCATTCTCTAGTGATAATTATGCCAGGAAATGGGATTTTTCCTGTACACACATTTTAGTGACCAATATCCCTATATATGTAGTGTATGCAAATATGTTCATGGATAAGCTTCGTGACTAAACAGCCACAGGAATGTAGATTTAATTAAACACCTTTATTAAACAACAGAATTAGCCTATTATCTGCAACCCACCATGGCGGGTCTTTATTGCCCAGAGCACAGAGTCTGCTTGAGCCATTGACAAAATGGTGATCCCATTGTTAATATCACTAAACCATTTAATATAGGGGAAGCTTAAATGATTTAGTGATATTAGTAACTATACTAGTTACTATTTATTATGTGGTCTCTGTGTGCCTGATATTAATATATATTATTATATGGTCTCTGTGTGCCTGATGTCAATACATATTATTAATATATATCAATAGATATTTATATGTACATAATAAATGTTAAATTCAGTTTCCAAGTAACTCTGTGAGGAAGGCAGTATTATTAGACCCATTTTATTGATGAGGGAATGAAGCACAAGGAGTTCAGCGCTCAAGGGCGCACAGCTGGCAGCGGGAAACTGGGCTCAGCAGAAAAGTCATTTTGCCGTCACCACATGCATGTGAGGAGGCCGGAGGTGCGAGGGCTGTCCTCCGTGCTCAGTGATTCCTGGACTCAGCTGAGGAGCAGGAGCCGTGCTTCTCCCCACCTGCCGAGCACGTAACGCCTCTAGATATACTGTCACAAAGCTTAAAATTAAAATTTTTTTTAGCTCCACTTAGTTTAAATTTTATGCTTACCTTACCTTATATTTACCTTAACAATTCCACTGACACTGAGGCAATAGTTCTGCCCTTCCTCCCCCCCACCCTTCCTTCCTTCATGTTTGCTGAGTGCTTAGGGATAGAATCTAATAAATAAAATAGACTGACAAAATCGATCCAGAGACATGGAAGCAACAGACTGAAGAATCTCAAGAGGGGAGGGGGAAAGATTAACCAAATAACTTATATGCATAATATACATAACCTGTGGACACAGACAATAGTGAGGTGAAGGCTGGGGGAGGTGGCAGGAGCAGGAAGGACGGGGTAAATAGGGGTGGGGAGAGGATACTTTCCATAATAAAGATACATTTTTTAAAAGAGAGAATGAAGAGGAGGATGAGAAAAGATTCTCTTCCCTTGGGAGTTGGCATTCCAGGCCAGGAAACAGACTGCACACACGTGAAACAGAGGATGAGACAACAGTGCCGGCCACGGGCTGATCCCTTGGTTAGCACAGGCGGGACCATTTCAATGTGCTCAGCCCCTTCCTCCTTCACAGTTAGGCTCCAGCTCGGCTCTCTGATGGAGTTAATGCCCTACGTCCCACGCTGCGGCCTCCCCAGTTCATTGCCTTGGCTCTGCCGCGGTCCTCCCGCCTTTGCTGCCTGTTCCTCATCGGGTCTTCTTGGGCCAAGGCACTCTGACCAAGTGGACATCATAAATTTCAGACCCCTCGAGGTGATGGAAGTCCAGCTCCTGGGCGACGGAGGTGCAGTCAGGGCATCACATTGGCTTTAGCACACAGAGTGACGCTTATCTCTCTTTAGAGAGGGGTCTGAAAACACTGGCCATCTACGGGCATTTCAGGACGTTGATATGGTGATTATAAAACAGGGAGACTTCTGTCTCATCCTCTGTCCTCGGCTGTCTTCGTCAGTCCGGGCTGTCATAACAGAATCCCATAGACTTGGGTGGCTTAAACGACAAAAATTAATTTCTCACGGTTCTGGTGGCTGGGAAATTTGAGATCAGGGTGCCTCTGGGGAAGGCCCTTCTCCTGGTTTGTAGAAGGTCACCTTGCTGTACCCTCTCATATAGGAGAGAGGAAGCGCTGATGTCTCCTCTTTTTATAAGTCCACTAATCCCATCATGAGGGCCCTCCCTTCAGGACCTCATCTAAACTGAGTCACTTCCCAAAGGCCCTACCGCCCGATACCATCACGTTCAAACTTAGGTTTCAACATATGAATTTTGGGGGGCATATCCACTCAGGCCATAACAGAGGTGAAGATGCTTTTAACTCCTACAACTAAGATTGTCTTCCTGGCTCTCTCTTCTCCTGATCCCCGCCCTCCCCCACCACCAAACTGGACCTCACACCTTCCCAGCTGATTCTCTACCACGTGGGACATTTACTTCTATGAAAGATCAGAATAACTCATCTTCCCAGAGTGGCCACCTTCTACTACTAGCTCACAGATCAAAGGAGGTAGCTCAAAAAGATATTTTCATTAAAATCATTTTTTGTAATACATGCACAAAAATCAGAGTTCAAAAGAGCATAACATCCATTTATCAAACCTCATCAAGTGGTATCTCTTTAAAGTTGACATAAACTGGAAAAAAAAAATACTGGTTACTAAAAGCAATTCCTGTTCCCAGCCACTCTGTCCCTCTCCGGAGGCCACTGCTGTCTTTTTTTTTGGGGGGGAGGGGGGAGTGGGAGCAGGGAAATGGGAGAGTGAGTGGGACATAGCCTTTTAGAGGTAACTGCCTGCACACACTTACCAAGTTGTTTTATTTAAATAGAGATGGCAGGATTTTGTGCGTTCAGCTCTGCTCCTTGCTTTTTTCTCTTAATGGATGGCGGCGACCACTCTGCCACTGCAGCGAATGCCACCTCTGTCTTTGGATGGGCAGCGTAGTTTCCCTGTATAAATACAGCATAGTATCCAGGCCAGTTCTTTTTAAAGATCTTTTAGGCTTCTTGCAATCTTTTGTTGTTTCAAACAATGCTTATATGTAAGCGTAGCTATAGAATAAATTCCCATGTAAGGAGAATCATTGGGTCAGATGGCATGCACACTTTAAAAGCTGTGAAATAGTTTAAATATAGAATGAAGAATAAAGAATAGAGTAACACTCTACCCAGCATTCTTACAACAAGGAAAATCACATTTCATTTAGGAAGCACCAAAGTGTAAAGTACCTACTCGGTGGCTTCCGCATTAGTGATTTGGAATGAGGAGGTTATCTGATTTCACGTTGAGATCTAGGAGCCTGCATTCAAACGGTGCTAGGATTGTGAATGTGTTCTAGCTAGAGGCCTCAGCGATGTCCAAAGTGGGTTGTTTTTCTAACCCATCACCTGTATATTCCTGAGTATAACTGTTTGAAGTGCTTGACCCTAATCAATGACAGTGCCCAGGCCTGGCCTGACAAGGTGTGGGGGCTGGAAAGCGAGCTGAACTAGTTAACACGGAACTGCCCGGACCATGTACAGTCCTCCCCAAGTATCTAGCTGTATGAGTAAGTGACTTCACAGGGATTAGTTTTATTTCTTACAAAATGGAATGAGCTTTCAGTTGTATTCTTAGCTTCCAAATTGATTGTGGCTTAATCTCTTTATAAAAGTCATGTGTGCGCTGTATGTGTAATTTCCATTATACTTTCTCACAGACCTCATACCTTCTGCAAGGATTTTAATAATGCTTTTCTGAATAGGAGGTTCCATCCCCTGCTCCCCGTGGGTTCACTTTCTCGGCTGGTTGCACACGTACGGTGAAGGTTTTCCAGGTTTCCTATGAATGCTGATTTCAGTATTAAACACAGCCTAGTAAGTTTTAGCTTACCATGTGTGCAGATGCCTCTCCAGTGCTTTAAAATTTACTTAATTAAAATTCTAGGATATGATTCCAGTGGGTCACATTAGTCTCACTCTTACCTTCCTCAGTTTTCTCTTAGACTTTTTTTCTTATCAGAATTCATATTGAAGCAGCCTAGCAGACTGCTAAACTCGTAATTTATTACTTTAAAGAACCCGCGGAAATAATGAAAAGTATTCACTGTTGAGCACAATGGAGTTAAACTCAGCTTGATATTTATACATCACTGCCCCAAGGATGCAGCTAACAGACGCTTACAAGGAAAGGGGAATGGCTGCCGAGAGAACTCCTCTCCATCTTTCATTTCTCTTTTTCCCTTTGAGCTAAAATTATTCTGCCGGTTAGCCATCGAGTCAGATTTTATAATCTGCTTGCAGTGCAGGCGGGGACAAAGGATGTGTACTGTCTTTACCCTTTATGCCCAGGACACAGTGACGTGCGCACAGCGCGATCCATTGCCCGGGCAGGCGAGGACCGCCACGCGCCCTTCAGACCTCTGGGGCCTCTGAATTTCCCTCCCTTGATGACAGAAAACCCACTGGACTCCAGCTGCCGCTGGGCTCCGGCAGCCATTGGCCGAGACGCTCTACCTCCTGCCTTTCAGTAGGTAGAGGCCAGGTGGGGAGGTGGCCAATGGGTGCTTTGTATCCGGGAGAACATGGCACAGTTAGCTATTTAAATCCGACCAGGGTGATGTCAGCTGGTGGGGCTGAAAGGGTGAGGAAAAAGGCTAAAGGGAGAAGCAATCTTGTCAGGCGGCAGCATTTACGGGCACAGGGCTGCGCATCGCCTGTGCACTGAGCCAGACTCCTAGGGCTCTCTGTGCCTCCTCCTCGCCTCCAACCAGGGGGAATGGCTGTGCAGAATAATCTGATGCTAAATTGCACGGGGAGAGTGTCATTCTTACATGATCTCTCTCTCTCTCTCTCTCTCTCTCTCCTCTCTCTCTCTCTCTCTCTCTCTCTTTACTGGAAGGGCAGGTCTTTACTTAGATAAAAACACACAGCCCCGCTCTGGTTTGCAAACTGCCGGGGTTTCACAGGAAAGCTGGGCCGCCTCTCTCACTGATAAGAGGAGAGCGTTCGCTCCTGCCTCCGGGGGGCTGGGGGTCCAGTCACCCCGCGGGAAGCTTGGAGAGAGAGTTCTCAGCTTCGATGCCGTTTTGCAGCACCAGCAGAAGTTCAGACTCAGGAAATGATGCTAAAGACATTTTGAAAAATGTGAGATGGGCTTGACACAGCGTTGGCACAGGATATGTGACAGGAAGCGGCGTGGCGAGTGGTGATAACGGCCTGGCCGGGCCGGGGCGGGCAGGGAGCGCCTTCTCCGCGGAGCCCAGTGCCCGCGGTGGGAGCGCTCTGAGCACCCAGCTGGGGGCCTCACAGAGGGCAGACTGAGAGCCCACATCTGTCATGCCCTCCAGAGCCTGGGCAGGGGACAGGTGGTGAGGAAGGTGGGTGGGAGCCCTGAGAGCACCGTCTCACCATCAAGGACCTGACAGTCCACTGCACACAGATCGCTTTCTTCGAAGTCGTGTTAGTTCGGGGTGTTCTGGGCTCTGCTCACACCTTTCCCAAAGCCCCTCCTGTAGTGGAAAGCTGGCGTGGGGACCGGCGGGGATGCAGTGCTTGTCCCTGGGGCCTCTCCCGGAGGGCTGCGCGGTGCCGCGTACACAGGTGCTCAGTGAGAATTAGATGAAGAGGCCACGCTGATTCCTGTTGGTGCCGGAGTAAGTTAGTAACGGCAAGATGCCCGTCTCCAGGCAAATCCACTGCAGTGTGAGGACCTGCGGCGGATCGGCTCCGGGGGGCTGTCCTTCCAGATGGCCGTGGCCTTTGTGTCAGGGAAGGGCTCTCCCTCAAAGTCGGGTGCCCCCCTCCCCGCCGCTTGCGGTGCAGATTAGGGATCTGATTTTACTCTGCGCTCGTAAAAAATCAACATCCTGGGCCCCAGGGACGTTTCCACCCGAGAGTGTTGTGCGTGTTTGAGTCCACATGGCAGGACCCGCTCTTGGACAGTTAGCCAGTGCTCCTGCACTGGGCTTCCTTCCAACTTCCGCCCAGCACTGTTCCCACAGCTCCGTCTGACAGGGTGCCACTCACTGAGTAACTTCTGCTGTGAAGAGCGGAGGGGAAAACTTGATGATGGTATGAATTTAGAATAATTATTACATTTGTGTTTCTCCTGCAGTATTCTTCCTTGAAGGGGGAAGAAGGGAGGTATTGATAACTCTTTGCCGCTTTGTTTTCCCAATGTTGTTATTGCTGCTGTCATTTTAACGTGTGGGAAGGCGGAACTATTTGAGGACTCCTTTGAACAACAAATTCTGCAGGAGTCCTGAAGGGGTCACTAGATTTAACTAATACAGAAGAACCCAGTATAGGCCACGACGTGACAGAGAGAGCACAGAGGAGAATTCCACAGCATTGCAAAGTCAACAGGCAGTATCTCATCTCTGTCGAGCATGTCCAGGCCCAGGAAGATAAAAGTCCTTATCTCTAGGTAGACGCGATTCCTGCTTCGAGTTGCTCAAAACCTAGTGGAGGAGACAGACATGTATACCAGTGCCTCTGAGACAGGGCACGTACGTGACAGAAGGGCCGTGTGCACCGAACGCACCCGGAGCGCTGAAGAGGCGAGGTCATTTGCAGGGTGAGGCCTCCAAGTGGGACCTAAGGGAGGAAGAGGATTGCAGCAGGTGGAATGGTGGAGATCTTAGAGGAAACTCTGCAACCTCAAAAAAAGAAATCTCTACGTCTGTGTGAACAAATAGAGCACGCAGTCCAATACAGATTACATTGACAAGGAGGTGATTCAACGGTGTGTGGAGAGTTCCCACCTTTAAGAATAAAAAATATATATGCACGTCGTTGAGCTGTTGGGCCCTAAAGGCAGACTGGCTCCCACTCTAAGCTCAGTCCTTTCAGTGCATTGTGTTATTGTTGGAGGCATTTACTGTCTCTCCCTGGGAAGGTTTTTCTTTCCTGTTCAGCGATGCCAGGCTGGTCATGTGACCTGCTTGCGAGCAGTAGTAAGGTATGCCCCTTCTAAGCAGATGCTTTAAGAGCCATCGTTGACTCCTGCCATGTGCTCTTTTCCTGAGATTCTGGTGATCGGCTACCTCCTCGATAGAGAGGGCTCCTTAGGCTTCAGCGTGGGTTCTGGGAAGAAGACATCCTGGAGCAGATACACACATGGTTGACACGGTTCATTGGCATAAGCAAGAAACAAACCTTCATTATTGTCAGCCACTGAGCTGTTGATACTATAGCATAACTCAGCCTAAGTTGGCTGATAGATATCTTACAACCAATGGGGTTTTATTTGACCTCTTTAAACCTCAGTTTCCTTGTCTATAAAATGGGGAAATTATCTACCTCAGAGGATCACTGTGAGGTTAAAATTCGTTCACTTTGAAGAACACTGCAGGATGCATAGTCCAAAAAAGAGTTCAGTAAATGTTAGCTATCTTTAAAGCTCCATAGAAAGGTCTGGAGGAATGTACGCCAACCTGTTAAAAATAGCTATTTCTTTAATATTTTTTTAAAATTTAAGTATAGTTGGTACACAGTATTATTAGCTATATTAGTTTCAGGTTTACAATATTGTAATTTGACATTTTTATACCTTATAATGTGATCGCCCCACTAATTCTAGTAATCATCTGTCACCATGTAAACTTATCACAATATTATTGGCTATATTCCCCTTCAGCTTTTCCACCCATCACCCTACCCCCACCCCTCTGGCCACCATCCCTTTAGTCTCTGTTTCTATGAGTCTGTTTTTGTTTTATTTTTGTTTAAAAAACAGTTCTCTCTTGAATGTGAGGTTATGGGTGACTTTCATTTTCTACCCAATTTATTTACTTAATCAAATTTTTATAATGAATGTGTAATAGTTTAAGAATCGTAAAAACAAGATATTTCCATTTTGGAAAAATGAACAATAGACACAGTACATTTCTCTATCACAGTGCTTATTGCACCAAACTGACTCGTATTGCCCTGTGATATGAGCATCTGGCCTACTGGATGGCACAACACATGCTGACAGTAATGTAATGGACCCCACTTTCTCATCTGGATGGCTGGGCGAATGGTAGGCCGGGAACCTGGGCATGCCTTAGTGGGTCCTCAGTTTCAGGATCTCTTACGAGGCTGCAATCAAAGTATTGTCCAGGGCTGGGGCCTCATCCGAGGCTTGAATGGGGAAGAATCCACTTTCACACTCTGTGGTTGTTGGTAGGATTCAGTTCCTTGCATGTTATCAGACTAAGGGTCTCATTTCCATGCTGGCTCTCAGCTGGAGGCTTCCCCAAGTTTATTGCCAAGTGGGACTCTCCATATGGTGGGTTATTTCATCAAAGCCAGAAAAGGAGAGAGTCGGTAGAGGAAGACTGCTAGCAAGATGAACGTTATAATGTTACATCATGCGATCACAGGAGTGACATCACTTTTGCCAAATTCTGGTTCGAAACAAGTCACAGGTCCCTCCCACACTCAAGGAAAGGAAGCCCACAGGCTCTGAATACAGGAGGCAGGAATTATTGGGGGTCATCCTTGAGTCTGTCTGTAACAAAAAAGAAATGAAAGAAATGACCAATTTTGAGTACAAAGAAGGGAAACTGAGGGAACTAACACACAGGAGATGGCTCCTTTCCTAGTAAAAAAGGAGATAGCCCTGGCCGCTGTTGTTCAGTGGTTAGTGCATTGGACTGCATACCGAAGGGTCTCAGGTTTGATTCCCGGTCAAGGGCATGTACCTGGGTTGTGGGTTTGCCCCTCGCCCCCAGTTTGGTCACATGTGGGAGGCAACCAATCAATGTGTCTCTCTCACGTTGATGTTTCTCTCTCCCTTCCCGTCTCTCTGAAAAGCAATGGAAGAAATACCCTCAGGTGAGGATTAACAAACAAGGAAAGGAAAAGAAAGGAAAGGAGAACGAAAAGAACAGAAAAGGAGATGAGGTCACCCCTTGAGAGAGAAGAAGTCAAAATGGAGAGAATGGAGGATGTAGGAGGAAAAAATGTTTGCCCTGAGGAGAGGGAGTTCATAGGTTACGTAGGTGACTTCTGAACAGCAGCCAGATTACAAAGTGTGGATCTGATGTGGAGGCAAATGGCAGTTAAATGACTCACTCCAACAATAGATGGCCTCCCGTTTTCAATCTGGAAACTATGGATGGAGGAGGGATTGTCCCAGGGTTGAGTGTGTTAAAAGTCAGGGTCAAGAGTGTACTAAAAGGGCGTTTTAAAGATCAGGGTCAAAAGTCTCTATGGTGCAGGTAAAAAACAAACTAACAAACAAAAGAACCCAAGTGACTCAGAGTTCTTTTTCTACCTTTTACTTCCACATTCCTACTTCTCCAGCTGCCCCGAAGTAAGTCTGAGTGTCCCAGAGTTGGCCTGGCTCTGTGAAGGCCAACGTTCTGCCCAGACGAAGGGACAGGTCCCAGCAGGGCTCCCAGACAGCCTCCATGTGGACACTGCAAAACAGAAGCTCTTTCTGTGGAGACAGGATCCCCCTAGGAGGCCCCCAGGCCCCTTCCCTACCTCCAGGCACTTTTCTGGCACTTCCAATGGCTGTCATCACCTTCCTCTCTCACCTGTGCCCACCTCTTCTTCATCCTCTCCCTCAGCCAATGATTATCAAGTTCCTTTTATTGGTTAGTCCCATTCTCTATACAGTTAAAATGAGTTACTGACCCTCACTACACTGACCTTGGACTCATAATGGGTCAAGGAGGTTAAAATACGGAAGTAAGTAGAAGACACTGTGATTAGTTTGTGAAGAAATCTGATTGTCAATTTCCTGGATTAACTGTTGTCTTTTGTTACAATGCCATCACTTGGGCTTGGCATTATGCTGTTGAATAGGGCTAGCTAGAGTCTAGACCAGGGGTGGGCAAACTTTTTGACTCGAGGGCCACAATGGGTTCTTAAACTGGACCGGAGGGCAGGAACAAAAGCATGGATGGAGTGTTTGTGTGAACTAATATAAATTCAAAGTAAACATCATTACATAAAAGGGTACGGTCTTTTTTTTTTTTTTTAGTTTTATTCATTTCAAACAGGCCAGATCTGGCCCGCGGGCCATAGTTTGCCCACAGCTGTCTCTAGACCAACAGAAGAGAAAAGCTCATGGCCTTTGAAGGTCATCCTGCCCACCCCCTTCCTTCCAGCAAGGCCCTAGCCGTCATCGTCCTGTAGGAAGAATTCAGGAGGAGGACATGAGCTCCTGGCTACATGCAACGCTGATGATAGAGAGTATTTTTTTTTTTAAAGCTTTGAGTCAATGTAAAGTTTTCTTGCTTCAGAGAACTCTTAGAGAGAGGATAATTTCCCACATGAATAGAGCTATGGCAGGTCTCATTCACCCTGGTATCCAGCCCATTGCAGGCCCGTAATACTCACTCAATAAACATTTGTTGAGCTGAATTGAACTTATCAAAGGATGACACGTGAGCAAATATGAGTCATTGTTTAATGAAGTCAAATATAGTCATGTGCCTCTTAACATGGGATTAGGTTCTGAGAAATGCATAGGTAATTTCATTGTTTTGTGAATATCACAGAGTGTACTTACACAAACCTAGATGGGACAGCTTACTACACACTGAGGCTGTATGGTATAGCTGCTCCTTGGCTACAAGCCTGTACAGCATGTTGCCACACAAAACAGCACGAGATTAAATTAAGCACAAGAGACATGGTAAACATGAGGTGTATGAGGCTGCTGCTGGTGGAACACAGCTACTGTTTTACAGTAAACATTTTTCTATAAGTAGAAAGAGCACACTCTAAAGTAACTATGAAAAGTATAATATAGGAAATATATAAACCAGGAACATAGTTGCTCATTGTCAAGTATCATATACTGTACATAATTGTACATGGTATACTCGTATAGGACTGGCAGTGCAGTAGGTTTGTTTAGACCAGCATCACCACAAACACATGAGTTAACCCACTGCACTATGATGTGATGATGGCTTCAGTGTCACTAGGTGATAGGAATTTTCCAGCTTCATTATAATCTTATGGGACCACCATTGTATATGTGGTCCATTATTGACCAAAACATTGTCATGGGACACATGACTGTAAGTGAAAATGAGAATACCCAATGCTTCTTACAAGAGGCTGAATATAAAATGTGAAGAATTGCTGCTATAGAAGGATTACCATCTTCTTATATAAGATACTGCTTTTTTTTTAAAAAAAATGCAGGGTTAGGATCTATTTTTAAGAAAACTTTGGGTTGAAAAATTTTAAATGCACACAAATAAAGAATAAAATAGCAATAACTGCACAGCCGGTGTGGCTCAGTGGTTGAGTGTCAACCTATGGACTAGGCGGTTACAGTTAGATTTCTGGTCAGGGTACATGTTCGGATTGTGGATTTGATCCCCAGTAGGGGGCATGCAGGAGGCAGCCGATCAATGATTCTCTTTCATTATTAATGTTTCTGTCTCTTCCTCTCCCTTCCTCTTTGAAATCAATAAAAATATATTTTAAACAATAACAATGACCCATATTCCCTCCATGCAGAAGTAAGTATTTCCACTTCGAGGGTAACAGCCCGAGTCAGTAAATACTCCTGGAATTGTTCCAGATTGTGGTGATGGCTGACCCTTAGGAAGCCCTGGAGTAGGGAGCCACAGCCTGAGAGTCCTCTGCGCCTCCAACCAGGGAGGCCCAGCAGGATGGGGCCCAAAAGAACCAAAGAAAAGAGAGAAAGAACTCGTGTCTCTTTTTCAGTCTCTTGTGTTCACTTACCTGCCTACAGACAGACCACATCCTTTGTCTCCTCACATCTGACTCTGCCTTGCCTGTCTTCGACCCCGAGACTCCTAGATACATACATTATTATACAAGTGACAACCTTTTAGATCCTATTTAATGATTTCTTTGTACGAAACTTCCTGGCCTTAGTTCCTATACCTTATCTCCCGCGTCCGCCTCTGTTATTTTTCCCTCTCCTAATAAAACGTCTGCTGAGGAAATGTCACTGGAATGAGCCTTTGTGCTAATAGGGGCATTATTTTCTAGGAAAGCCATGCAGGTGGTCTGGGAACATAAAATGCTGCATCAATAATATAACAAGAGCAGAAGATTTGACCCGAGAATAAAAAGCAAAAGGAGATCTTAGAAACATTTTGCTTCCTCAACTTTAGGCGCTGGAGAAGTGAAGGCGGCGATTTAATCTGAGGGCTATTCCTGACGGGGAATTCGGTCATGTCAGGAAAGCTGCAAGTCAGAGGGAAAAGTCAGTAAAATCAAAGGAAGCTTGTTGTGTAATGATACTATTAAAATGTCAGCACCCTTCTTGGAGGCGGATCCAGGCAATCCAAATGAAAGAAGGGAGGTTAAAATGTCATGTTGCTTGGCTAAGAGCAACTGCCCTCCCAAACATGCTGTTTAACTTCTGGTTACCCCTCTCCCTGATTCAAGCTATTTATGTATCTTGTAAAATCAAAACAAGGCCACGGTAGTGCAAGAAGAAATGGGTTCATTATCAGCTTGCAGGAGTATCCCTTGGGACTTAACACTTCTCATCCCACTTCTTTTTTGGAAAATAGTTTGCTAGTTTTGTCACAGGCCACCATAAAACCTACCCCCGCATCTGAATAAAATTAAAGTTTGTCTGCTGTCAGATTAAACACACCCCTCTCCGGTTCTAGATTCCCAGGACCCCTCCCCTTCCTGCAGAATTGAGAATAAGCACCTCCTCCCTGAACTCGAGGATCTCCAGGGGCCTCCCTGGTGCTTTCTCACTGTTCCCCACATCGAAACCACCTTCTTCCATGAAGCCAGCGCCCATCTTGCCCCCAAACCAGACCCTCTTCTGCCCTCACAAATGTTCATCCCTCTTCGTGGCACTCACTCATTCTGTCTGGCAGTATATGTGTTCCCTCATCTTTCTGTCCGCCTCTCCACACACACCACTTCCCAAACCCACACAGTGGGCTCTCCGAGGGCAAGAACTGGGGTGGCTTACTTTGCAATCCCTTGGGTGTGGAGGATGATATCTTGAACACTTGATAAATATATGTTGGTTGGTGGTGGGTCAGAAATGTCTAATAAGGACATTATTAAGAGAGTTGTGCCTAAACCATTCATGGAAGTTGTCTGTGCACTTGTTTAAGCCATGGGGCTAGGCACTCCTCAACCTAACAAATAAGCCTGCCTTTTAATCACTAGAAAGAAGGAGCTTTAATGATTTGACAAACCAGAATATGTTTCATCAATTTTCCTTATTTTCTCCAATTTCAACTTTTATACAGTTAGAGAGAAGCTAGTTGACACTATTTATAAACTTGGAGAGAGATTTAAATCAGAATTTATAAAAAGGCTACTAGAGCAATTTGGTCTGGACAGGAAGGAATGAAAAAATAAAAGCAAAACAAAGGAGACTCGGCATTGAGATGGGCAGGAGACCACTGGGCACATTAAAAAATTCTTTTCCTACTTAAAAGTCACGCTCCTGGCAACTCTAGCTCATTTGACAAAAGATACCAAACAGCTCCAGGTCTTCTGGCCAAATAATAGGGCACACTCAGGCTATTAAAAGATAACATCAAAATAAAAAGCTTCTGCAAAGCAAAATAAACCATCAACAAAATGAAAAGGGAGCCCACTGTATGGGAGAATATATTTGATAATGATATATCTGATAAAGGTTTAATATCCAAAATATATAAGGAACTCAACTTAACAATAGGAGAACAAACAATCCAATTAAAAAATGGGCAAAGGGCCTAAATAGACACTTCTCCAAAGTGGACATGCAGATGGCCAAGTGACATATGAAAAAATGCTCAAAGTCACTGATCATCCGAGAGATGCAAATTAAAATGACAATGAGGTATCACCTCATACCTGCCAGATGGCTACCATCAACAAATCAACAAATGACAAGTGCTGGCGAGGATGTGGAGAAAAGGGAACCCTAGTACACTGCTGGTGGGAATGCAGACTGGTGCAGCCATTATGGAAAACAATATGGAGTTTCCTCAAAAAATTAAAAATGGAACTCCATTATATATCCCAAGAAACCAGAAACACCAATTAGAAATGACATATGCACCCCTATGTTCATAGCAGCACAATTTACAATAGCTAAGATTTGGAAACAGCCTAAGTGCCATCAGCAGATGAGTGGATTAAAAAACTGGTCTATCTACACCAAGGAATACTATGCAGCAGTAAAAAAGAAGGGCCTCTTACCCTTTAAG
>NW_006300376.1:919383-931245 GCF_000327345.1 Myotis davidii | reverse complement strand
TCAAAGCAATGAGGTACTATCTCACACCTGTCAGAATGGCTATCATCAACAAATCAACAAATGACAAGTGCTGGAGAGGATGTGGAGGAAAAGGAACCCTCTTGCACTGCTGGTGGGAATGCAGACTGGTGCAACCACTGTGGAAAACAGTATGGCGTTTCCTCAAAAAACTAAAAATGGAACTCCCATTTGACCCAGTAATCCCACTTCTAGGAATATATCCCAAGAAATCAGAAACACCAATCAGAAAGAATATATGCACCCCTATGTTCATAGCAGCACAATTTACAATAGCTAAGATTTGGAAGCAGCCTAAGTGCCCATCAGCAGATGAGTGGATTAGAAAACTGTGGTACAGCTACACCAAGGTGTTGTCAGGGCTGGTTCCTCTTTCAGCTTCTAGAGGCTGTGGGCACTCATTGTTAGGTCATTGCAGTCTCTGCTTCTGATACCATATCTACTCTCATCCTACAGCCCCTCTTGTACGGACTCTCATATTCATCCTACCACAGGAGTATTTTGTTAAGAATTTTTGTGTCTTGCTCTGGCCAGTGTTTCTCAATGGTTAGAGCATTGGCCCGCGCACCAAAAGGTCTTGGGTTTGATTCCTGGTCAAGGGCACGTACGTCGGTTGCAGACTCCATCCCCATCCCCATCCCCATTGGTTGCAGGAGGCAAACAATTGATGTTTCTTTCTTACTCTCCCTCCACTCTCTCTCTTAAAAAAAAAAAAAATCAATGGAAAAAATATCCTCAGGTGAGGATTAAGAACAACAAAATATTTTTCATGTCTTATATTCATGAAATATATTGATCTTTTCTTCTCTGTTAATGCCTTCATCAGATTTTGGTATTAGGGTTAATGCTGGCCTCATAAAAGAAGATTTGAAATATTTCTTTATCCTCTGTTTCATAGAGGATTTTGTATAGAGTTGGTCCTAATCTCCAGAACCTATGTATAGGTTAACTTATTTGGCCAAAGAGACTTCGCAAATGAATTAAGGATCTTGAGATGGAAGAATATCCTGGGTTACTCTAGCAGAATTTCTGCTGTCCCTAAGCTGCACACAGATTGGGAAGTTATCTAAAGCAAAATGCTGCTGTAAATAGCGAATCTCACCAGGGTAGATTCTTATCTAGTTCCTCTCCACCTTTGGTTATTTTTCAGCGCTTTCTAGGCAGTCATTTTTTCTCCAGATGTAATTTTTATTTGTCTAACCAAAATACTCTGTCACTGTTGGCTTTTACTTCAAAATATTTAAAAAGCTGTGATACGTTTACACAACAGAATACTACTCAGCTGTTAAAAAGAAGGAAATCTGACCTTTTGCACCAGCATGGATGGACTTGGAGAGCACTATGCTAAGTGAAATAAGCCAGTCAGAGAAAGATAGGTACCATATGATTTCACTCATATGTGGAATCTAATGAACAAAACAAACTTGAGGCAGACTCATGGATTCATAGACCAGATTGGCAGCTGTCAGAGGGGAGGGGTTTGGGAGCTGGGTGAGAAGGGCCAAGGGATTAAGCAAACAGTAAAAAGAAAGACTCATGGACACAAACAGTATGGTGATTGCCAGAGAGAAGGTGATGTAGAAGGAGGTAGAAGAGGGTAAAGGGGAGACAGATGGTGATGGAAGGAGACTTGGCTTGAGGTAAGAAACACACAATACAATGATACGGATGATGTAGTGTAGAATTGTATACCCAAACCCAGCATAATTTAATTAACCAATGTCACTCCAATCCATTCAATAAAAAATAAAATATGTTCAAAATATTGGAAATGATATATTAAGAAGTTCAAAATTACCCAGATGCTCATATCTGGAGCCTAGCTGTGCATAGGACAAAGTAAAGCATAATTTGGGACTCCGTACAAAAAAGTGCACAGACTCTGTGCCTCTGCACCAGCTGCCGTCCCTGATGTAGCTGCGGACAGTTCTGTCCCGCTGGCGAGCCGTGTAGGACGGAGCAGCCTGTGGCAGGAGGCTCGGGCTTAGAACCCAGAGGGTGAGCAGCGAGTGCCCCACATCTAACCCCGGGCACAGCCACCTGCCGTCAGGCTTGCGGCCTTCACTACCAGACACACGGACAGGAAGGACTTATGTGGCGGCTGGACAGTGGGATGATCCACGAGCGGACGCTGTATACTGTCCAGGAACAGAGCCACGGTAGGCAGGGCGGGGAGAAAGTGCTTTTAAGGACATACAATTTCAAGCATGAGCCCAGTGGTAAGCAAGTTTACATTTGACAAAAGAGGGAGGGTGAGTGACAGGAGAGGGGAGAGAGGGCTATTACTCTCAGGTCCAAATTTCCTAAAATAACGTCTGTCGCGATTCCCCTTTATAAGTGAAGATTGAGACTTAGAGAGGTGACTGGCTTCAGTGACTCCAGCATGTTTCACACACCCCCTGGGTGATATTGTGCTTTTTAGAAGTGAGAGGTCAAGTTGCTAAACCCACTGCCTTTGATGGACGACAATGTGGTCACTAAAGACGTGCAAGAGACACAGAGAAGGCGCCATTGTTTTAACTAAAGAAATTTAGAAGGTGCAAAACATGATTTAATATCATTTCTTGAATGCCTGCTATGAGCAAGGCACCATATAATATGTGTGTTTATGAGCAATGTGTCTAATCATTACTCTAATTTTGCATTTAAAGAAATTGCACCTCATAGAAAATCAGTAATTTGTATATAGTTACAAAGCTGGCAAATGCTAGAGTTGGACTTTCCAATCTTTCTTAATAAAATAAGTTCTTTATAAAACAAAACCTATTTTACTTACTTTCATCTCTCCCCAAATAAAGCCAGCTAATAGCAAAATTCAACACAAATGTTGTGTTTTTTTTTTAAAGTTTCTTTAACTTCCTTTAGTAATTTATTACTGTGTTATATCAAGCATTGTCAAGAAATTTTTCTGAGGCAAACTCAAATCCATCTTTCATTAATGTTAACTGCTACTCATTTGGAACTCTCTAAAAGCATAAAATATTCCTCCATCATTTGGAACAAAAAAAAAGAAACAAAAACTTTATGTAAAATCTCTAACTCTGCTCTCCCCACACTCAGAACCTATCCATCAGCCAATCCTGCAGTCAGTTACCTAGAGCAGTGGTCGGCAAACTGTGGCTCGGCAAACTGCGGCTCGAGAGCCACACGTGGCTCTTTGGCCCCTTGAGTGTGGCTCTTCCACAAAATACTGACTTCTGTGCATGGGCCACGAAGTTTCCATCACACTGTACGTGTGCGCCCGCATGTGGTATTTTGTGGAAGAGCCACACTCAAGGGGCCAAAGAGCCGCATGTGGCTCGCGAGCCGTGCTTTGCCGACCACGGACCTAGAATTTTAAGTGGGTCAAAAAGCCACTCTTAAAAAAATAAAACCTATTCCTGGGAGGCTTATATATCCGTCATGCACATCATTGTATTCATTATTTTACTTACATGCTTCCCTCCTCATGGCTATCTGAGAGAAATGTGTCCTAGTTTTTTCCCCTTTGAAAAGGAAGGAGAGGCAGCTGTGGGCCAGAGGCACTGGGCCGAGACCCTGGGGAAGCAGAGCGGGGCTTTAGGACCAGAGAATATCATGGTTTCTGAAAGCAGGAAGAGGGAAGAGGCCCCTTGTCGGGAATATATTAAGACTCGTTTGCGTCTCTGGACTTTCTAGGGTCTCTGTGTGGGCAAACCTGACCATTCCGACCCCATGAAAACGCTGCCTGTGATGCTGCTGCCCCGGAGACGAGCTCGTCTCCCTTGGACCTGCCGTTCTCACAGAGCTGGCCTCGCTGGGTTGACTCATGAAAAGAATTGATTTTGCAATATATACAAATATCGGCATCGTTACATGGTACACCTGAAACTCACATGGCAAGTACATCCCATTTAAAAATTAACTACACAAAAAGAATGGGCATTGTGCTTCCTGACAGCCGAACCACAGGCCTAGCCAGGCTTGTCCTGTGGTTTCAAACACACGTGGCCCCTCCCAGCAGGCGTCAGACCCATCGTCAAGTGGGCAGAACCACTGAGAGGCAGGTGCCGTACCTGGCGGGCAGACAGTAAGGAACTGGGTTTTGTTTTAAATACACTATGAAATGTGTAGTCAATCGTGTTGTTTTCTTTGCTTTGGTCCCCGGGACACTCAGATCCAAACTCCGAAGTTTAAGACTTTCTGACGTACATTTCTACACACTAACTTTATCCTTGACCTCATCTTAATAGTCCACCTTTTATTTTTGCCCTTTTGCTTTTTGTTTGTTTTGTGTGACATGCAGTGCAGATTTGTATAAAGCCAACACAAATCCGTTTGGGAATAGTTGGGAAGTAAATAAACAAGGCCTCTTTGGATTATCTTTTGTTTTTCCTGGAAATTCAGGTTTTTATTTATTATTTTCAAATCTTTATTGTTGAAAGTATTACATATATCCCATCCCCCCCTTCACCCCTTCTAGCCCGCCCCCTCCATGCCCCTCATCCCAGGCCCTTCATCACCCTATTGTCTGTGTCCACGGGTTATGCATATATGCATACAAGCTCTTTGGTTGATCTCTTCCCACCCACCTACCTTCCCCCACCTTCCCTCTGAGGTTCTGAAGTCTGTTCCATGATTCAACATCCCTGGGTCTATTTTGTTCATCAGTTTATTTTATTCATTAGATTCCACATGTGAGTGAGGAGATTATGTGATACTTGCCCTTCTCTGTCTGGCTTATTTCATTTAGCATACTCTCTCCAGGTCCCTTTATGCTGTCTCAAAGGGTAAGAGACCCTTCTTTTTTACTGCTGCATAGCCCCTTAGTGCTCACCTCAGACTTTTGACCTCCACGAGTCTAAGAGAAAAGATTTGTTGTTTTTAAGCCATTCAGTTTGCAGTAATTTGCTACAGGCAGCTTTGGGAACCTAACACAGCCACTGTAAAAGACATACCCTATGAAGCCACAGTAATAAAAACAGTGTGGTATTGGCATAAAGCTAGTCATACAGTCAATGAAACACAATGGAACCCAGAAATAGAGCCCCACAGTACAGCCTATTGATTTTTCACAAGACCCCACAGTAATTCAATGGGAAAGGGAAAGACTTTTCAAAATGGTGCTGGCACAACTGAAGGTGCACATTTGAAAAATGAACCTTGACTATAAAGATAAATACAAAAGCTAAAACCACAGAGCACGTACAAGAAAACACAGGATGGTATCTTTACATCCTTGGATTTGGCAAAAAATGCTCAGATGGTCACAGAAAGTAATAACCATATGAATAATTATTAAATTAGTCTTCATCAAATATTCTGTTTGTCAAAGACATTATTAATAAAATGAGTAGACAAAGCACAGACTAGAAAATATTCACCAAACATGTATCTGACAAAGATCTTGTGTCAGAATATGTAAAAGAACTCCTACAACTTCATAATAAAAAATGAACAACCAAATTTATTTTAAAATGCAAAATACTTAAGCATACATTTCACAAATGAAAACACACACCTAAAAAATAGCATATGAAAAAGAACTCAACCTCCTTCATCCTCAGGGCAATGAAAATTAAAACCACAATGAGATATCACAACATAGCCATCAGAATGACTAAAATTTAAAAGGTTGCTAAAGCAAAATGTCAGTAAGGATGTGGGGTAACTAGAATTCTCAAATGTTATTGTATAATATTAGGTGTATGTTGGACTACAAATGGTACAAGCACTTTGGAAAATGGCTTGACAGTGTCATACAGTTAACACAGAGCTACGCTTTGACTTACCAGTTTCATTCCTAGGTATGTACCCAAGAAAAATGAAAGCATATATCCATTTAAAAAATGCTTATACAAGAATATTCACAGCAGCTTTTTTTTTTCACAACAGCCAAAATCTGGAAAGAAACTCAATGTCTATCAATCAGACAGTAAGACCCGTTTAACAATGGCTCTTCCATTGTAAGAACCAGTAGTACCACAATGGGATACTACTCAGCAGTAATAAAGAAGGAATTACTCAACAGCACGGACACACATCATAAGCATTATGTGGAGTGAAAGAAGGCAGGGATTCCAGAGTATGGGTCCAGTTATGTAAATTTATAGAGCAGGAAAAAATAATCAAAAATCAAAACAGTGGGTGTCTCTGAATGAGGGATAACTAGGAAGAATTATGAGGAAACTTTCTGGGGAGATGGAAATGTTCTATACAAAAGTTAGGTTACTTAGGAGAACTTATTTGTCTAATTTGTACAGTTGACATTTGTATATTTTAATGTGTATAAATTACCCAAAAGAACTAACACAGTAAAAATTGTAATAATTGTGTGTGTTGGAGAGAGATACAGAAGAAACAAGAATGGTAGAATATTAATAATTGTGAAACTTGGGGGTTGGGTACATGGGAGTTCATTCTTCTCTCCTGTTCACTTTGTATGCATTGGAAATGTTCCATAAAAAAGGTTTTTAAAATATAATAGTTGACAGATAATTCCTTTTGAATATAGCAAGACCCATTGAATATAACCTAGTATTTTTAATTAGCTAGAGGTTAATAATGGAAAATTAAGTGGCTTGTATCATAAATGTATTTTTCTTTTTTTCTTGGATCATTTTCATGTGTTTCAATGTTTAAAAATAGAAGAGAGGTCATCACTGTAATGCCGTCTCAGTAATGAGCTTTGTCACTAACTCTTCCTCAGAGAACATGCTAGAGAGTTCTGATTTTATTAGAAAGTTGTATGAGAATGTATTTGACAAACCCAAGACATTAAATGGTCTCTTTTAAAAATATTCCTCTGAACTATACACTTAAAAATGGTTAGGATGTTAACTTTTATGGTATATGGATATTTCAGCACAATTTTAAAATTTTTATGTAAGTAAAAAAAATTCTAAATGAAGAGATTAAATGGTTTTGTTTTTCCTCCCCATGCTTCATAATTATTTCTCTTGCCCTTGGATGTCACATGGTAGTCATTATTACAGTTCCAGGAAATAAAATGCTTTTTAAAACATTTCAAATAATTGTCCTCAAATACCCAGCAAGTAAAGATCTGGGATCCCAATATTCGTTAAAATATATAAATATAAATGTTTCATGAACAGTTGATTGAGCTGTAAACTTCTGGATGTGTTTAATTTCAGCAGCTTGTTTTATATTAGCTTTTTTATTTCATAATTGGCTTGCCAACTTCGGGTGGAAGGCCAGAAGAAGAAATGGGATGGACTTCTTGTATAAAGAACATTTCCGTAGAAATACACTGAAGCAATCCTTAGAGGAGGTGGAACTGCAGAGCTGACTTTCCATAAGGTTCTAATTTAGAGTTTCTTCAAGTATGTAAACTTTCACACTGGAATGTCTCTGGCTGGGTACTGGGGGAGGTTTTGAAATCTCTGTTTCCTGGGAACATGGTGGTTTGAGAACAGAACAGATATTCCTCCAGGGCAGTTTTGGGCAGCCAGGCAGCAGGAAGCGCTCAGCGGCCCAGCCAGGTAGAGGGGGGGCGGTTTCTGGAAAGAATAAACAGCCGCTGCTATGCTCTGTTCATGAGACACTTGGTTGGAGATGTAAAGTCTTGAGAGAAAGAGTTTGATTGAGTTTAGGTCCTGAGCCTACCTCGGGTGTGTGTGTGTGTGTGTGTGTGTGTGTGTGTGTGTGTGTGTGTGAGAGAGAGAGAGAGAGAGAGAGAGAGAGAGAGAGAGAGAGAGACTGAGAGACTGCTTCTGCCAGAAAGAACCTCCAGGAACTCCTTCAGCCTTCTCAGTGTGAGGCGGGGTGTCTCCAGTCCCTGTACGTGATGGAGGAAATACAGTCCCACTAAAGAGCAGGGTGCTGCTGCAGAGAGGGAATGGAGGTTGGGTCCACTTCTGATGGGAAACACTGTTCAGAAGGGACTTCCCTAACGTGGCCACAGTTCACCCATCCATTTATTTTCACTAAGACACTCTCAGGCTCCTCCAGCCCAGGGAGATGACAGTGTCTCTTATGTTCGTGTTTGTCTCAACCATCCTTGTAACACTGAGTGCAGAGCTGGTAGCTTAGGATGCTCTGGGCTGCAAGGAAAACTGCTACTCAACTGGCTGAAACATGACGGAAAATTATTATTTTACGTAACAATTAATCCTGGGATGGTTGGTTGAGTCAGTGGCTAGGAATATTATCAAGAACCTGATTAATTTCATCATATGGCTCTGCCGTTTTAAATGTCAGTCATGGATGACTGCCTCAGCTCCAAGCTTCAAATCCCCACGCACCACTCTCCAGAGGCAGAACAAAAGGATTATTATATCCTAGTGCCTGTTTTTAAGAGCTAAGAAACCTTCCTCAGAAGTCCCTCAACAGCTGTCTCTTCATGCCTCATTGGTCAGAACTGGGTCACATGCCTTTTTTGGCAAGTTACCATCGAGGAAAATGGAATTTCCCCAACTGGCTTAACCACCACAGCAGGGAATGGGGCCAACCTTCCCCAAAGCTCGCGGTCACAAAGAGTAACATGGGCAGCAGGACAACATTGGGTGAAGCTTTATGGACATTAGTCATATTCGTGGCTCCTTATGTTTGAGAAACAGTCCACATTATGAACCCAGCCTATCCAAAATAGGAGCAGCCTGACCGCCGTGGCTCCGTGGGTGAGCATTAACCTAGGAATTAGAAGGTCATGGTTCCATTCCAGGTCAGGGCACATGCCCAGGTTTCAGGCTTGATCCCCAGTAGGGGGCGAGGCAGCTGATCAATGATTCTCTTTCATCATCGATGTTTCTATCTCTCTCTCCCTCGCCCTTCCTCTCTGGAATCAATAAAAATATATTAAACAAAAACAAAATAGGAGCAGAACTCCCTCCCAGTCAGCAGGTATGTTATCTGGACGCCCCAATCAGACACACCTGATGAGACTTGAATACAGAATCGAGGAATGAGGTGCCAGGCAGAATCCATTTTCCAGGGAAGGTGGGGGATCATTGAAGAAAGACAGTCTAGTTTTTAGAAACGGCTGAGTGGTAACATCCTGCATAGATAGCATCCGTGTTGATATGGGACAGTGGCCACAGGTCTCCACGGAAGCAGTTTGGTGGTATAATTTGGGTGTTGTTCTAGGGTATATAGCCTTCAAGCCTGATCTTTGATCCCTCCTGGGGATTCTCTGAGCTCCCCAATAAATTCCTTTCTGGCTTCAAGGAACTAGCTTGAGTGGGTTATATTGTTCATTACCGGGAACTCTACAAGGAAGAATTGAAGAATGGTTCCTGGGTAGGCAAGACTGTGTCTACTACAGTAGGTATTTGGTGTCGCAAAACGCCAAGGGGCTGTATTCTGTGGGGTGCACCTCACTTACAGAGAATAAAATGTGGGCAGTGCCCCAGATGTTGTGCCCTGCTGCCAAACTTGGCTTCCTTTCTCAGCTACCTTGCTTGGGATGGAAATCTGCTCTTACTGTCTCTCTCCTTCAGTGTTTCCACCGAACGGCTTCATACCCTGAGACTTTTCCCTCCTGGCCTAATGGGTAAGTGCAACTTAATACCATGTGGAAGGAATCACAGACTAATCTAGCCAAGCCAAGCATAAATAAAAAGTCAAAAAAAAAATTGAGATGCCATATATACTTGATTCTTTTAATCCTCTTACAAAGATAATGTACCTTCCCTCGCCTTTATTTAACTTTTTTAACAAACAAACAAACAAAAATTACAACAACATTAATGACACGTCCATAACAGAAGGAACAATTGCACTTACAACTCTGCCCTTCCCCTGGCCTGACAGAGCTACTGGTACCTCTTAACGTTCTCTTATTTGTGTCTCTCAATGTGTCCACCGTGCCCTTATATTCATTAAGTGGGTGCAACGTATTTTACCTAACCACCAGTCACCCCTACCAGATATTTAGGAGGCTTCCAGCTTACCAATGTTCTTATGTTAATTCTGTATTAAACGGTCATAAAAACATTGCCCTTCTTTGGGGTAATTCAAATCACTGAGTCATTTATATATATTTTGAATGGATTTGCCTGGCATAGGGGTTTTACTTCGTCATCAGCAATGTATGTGTGGACACCAGTTTCACTGCACCATCACCGACAACGAGTGTGTTTTAAATATATTTTTTTAATTCAATAGAAGCAGCATGGGACCTTATTGCTCTTTTATTTTGTTGATAATTACTGAGGTTTTTCTACAATTCTGATTGTGAACTCTGTCGTTCAGCCTTCTCGGCCGTAGGAGGTCCCAAGCAGAGTCAGCACCAGGCTCATGGATGGCAAATGTAAAAAAGATGTGCAGTTATCAAGCATGCTTCAGAAAGTGCCATGTGGTTTTTTTCAGGAGCTGGTTTTAGGCAGAATTCTTTTAGAGGGTTATTATATTGGATTGTCCTAGTTATGTCAAAGGGTGGCCTGGGGGAGGGGATTTCTTCATTTGTCTGCACATTGCTGAACATTTAATTCCAAATTTTCTGCTTAGTGTATAATGAAAAATGTTCACCAAATTTCTGGCAGTGGATGTAAACTGTATTTTTGACATTTAAAAAATTTTAAAATAGATTAATATTACAGAAATACATCGGTTCTCTGTAACATCCCTTCCCCGAAATAAAACTGCTGTTTTGCTGATAAATTACTCCTTTTTTCTCTTATTTCTCTGCTAAAACCACAAACTGTTACTTAAAAAAAAGAAATTAGCCATGAAAAGAAATTTACATGTTGGCGACTGTGGCCTAATTTTAAATGCTGGTATGGAATTTCTCACAGGAAGCCAGGGTCCTGGAAAACAGAATGTTCTTTTTTGAATCGGGAAATTAATTGTAACTCTTGGGGGAGGACAAGCAAAAAGTAACAAAAATAGTTTTTGGCTCTCAGAACCCACCAATGGCTACGCTGTAAATGTGAGAACTAAAACGATGAAACTCTTAGGAAAAAAAAAAAACAGGAGAAAATCTTCATGACCTTGGATTTGGCAATGGATTCTTAGATATAACACCCAAATCACAAGCAACAGAAAGAAAAACAGTGTGGGTCTGGCTGAGGAGTGTGGCCGGAATGCTCAAAAGATCACCTCTGTTCTTTAAGCTGCAGAAACTCCAGGACCTAAGAGGTGACCCTCCCTAAGAGGTGACCCTCCCCTAAGAAGTGACTGCACTGCCACACAGGTGCCCCTTGTGAGCTCCTGGGGGGGGCTGTTTCCTCCCATGCCCCAGGGGAACGCTCCCTGACCTGCCTTTCCTGGCCAACCATTGATTCCCACCCTCTGCCTCCTTCCTGTGCCTCTCCTCTGTCTTCACCTTTCTCTCTCTCATGGTACCTAGATGGCTAGGACCCACTCTATTGCACAGACCCCTAAACGGGGGCCAAGGAGCTCCCATGTTTCTCCCGCATTACAAAGTGGTTGGGGAAGAGGTGATTCTTGACCTCGGACTTCCCGGCCTTGAGCTCAGGGCTCCTCCTTGGATAGTTCATACCAGCCTCTGCTGACTGTAGATCTGGGAGGCTGGTGACCCCTGCAGGTGCCTGACTGCAGGAGCTGATTTGCAGAAGAGCTGTTGGCTTGTGACGATGGGAAAAGGAGAAATAGGAAAATCTCAGAGAGGGATGGAGGAGGGGCTGACCCTTAGCCAGGCCTGTGGATGAGTTTTGAGGCCCCTCGAGGCAGGTTTAGGTGAGAAGCCCCAAGTACACTGTGAGTACACTGTTTGTGAATGGCTGTGTGAGACTCTAGGCTGGAAACAGTGCTGCCTCAGGGCTTGGGGACAAAATGCAGAATCAGGAGAGCCTGCCCCGCCCCAGGCTGGCACCCATGGGGAGAATGGTAGAACCACAATTCCTGAAGGAAGAGTTCCCGAAGCCGAAGCCCGTAGCAAGGGGCCCTTGAGATGGTGGGAGCGTG
>NW_006300376.1:917329-919362 GCF_000327345.1 Myotis davidii | reverse complement strand
GTGTGTGTGTGTGTGTGTGTGTGTGGAGCAGGGAGGGGTGGTAAGCTGACTTGTTCCTGAGCACGGGTGAGATGGCACAGGCACAGGCACTCCCAGAAATAATTGGCAGGAGATGAGGGTGGAGAGGCCAGAGGGGCCTGGGGTGACTGTCAGTGGAGAGACATCTGCCTTGTAAGGGTTGTTCATTACGATGCCCTGACCCTGAATATCATGCTCTTAAGCCCACATTCATTTGTTCTTTTATTTGACATCTATCTATGTTCCAGCTCCCATTCCTGTATTGAACATACCCAAAGGTGAGCCAGAGGAACAAGATCTCTCTGATCTCAGGAGCTTACCATTCCATTTAGCTTAGCATTTCCATTTTCTTCTTGGGGTTCTCCTGTCTGTGGCCCAAGTGAACAAGAAGTTTACTATATAGCAAAACACACACACACACACACACACACACGAGATGGTTTGGGGCATCTTTTAAAACTTCCTACAGAGGCATTAATTCTTCTTGATAAGGTTCTTGAAAGCAAGGTTGGTACCTTGGCATGGAACCCCTGTACTGAGGGCTCGGGGAGGATGGGATGCTGCTATTCCATTCAGGATGAGCTTTCCTCACAGCCAATTGTGACCTCCGGTGGGTCCTAGCTAGACAACTGCTCTGTCCGGAGCTGTTTGAGGAGACCAGCTGGTGCACGATGCAGTCACACGGCTTCCAAGAACTTAAGCCACTTAGTGCAAAGCCTGGCAGAGCTTTCTAATGTGGGTGCTAGGCTGAAGTAGGAGAGGGGGTGTCATGGCTGGCTGAGGGCTTGGCCCTGCAGCTTAATTAGAGGGCAGGGGAGGTGGGATCAGTGGGGGGCCTGGAGCAGCTGCAGCCAGCAGGCAGAGCAGCAGGCGCCTGGAGGAGCCTGGGGTGTCCATTCCTGATAGAAAATGAGCTGCTCTGAACACTGCTGTTTGAGCCCAAGAATTCCTTCTCTTGGGTTTGAGCTCTCAGAATTGAAATGGTTACAAAATTGCGAAGTTTCTGTTTCTTTCCATACCCTAATAAGAAGAGACACTGAAATTAAAAAAAAAAAAAATTAATGTCCGTTATATCCCAGTAAAGCTAAAACTTTAAAAACAAAATCAAAGTTTAAAAAGGACTGTGATGGACACCCTGTGTATGTTAACAATTGCTGGGCGTAAACTTAGAAAGAGCCAGGAAAGAATAGTTTCGCTGAGACTGTCGGTGCTGAAATGCACTTTTCTTGGTCAGCTCAGGCCAGTCCAATGCTGTTCAAGTCTCAGAACGAAATTGTCTTACCCAGACTGCATCGTGGGACCATCATCCTGTTTACGGCCCAGCTGATATTTCCTCTGCATTTGCATCACAACTTGTTATCTATGGGTCTTGCAGAAATGAAATAGGAAGTGAGACAGTGGAGTGGTTTATTTTAAACTTTTTATTTTGAGCTCATTGTTGAGTCACATGCGGTTGTAAGAAGTAATATGGAGAGGTCCTGAGAAGTCCCAGGTGCACTTTGCCTGGTTTCTTCAATGTTGACACCTTGCAGGACGATATTGCACAGATCACAGCCAGGATAGTGACAGGGACACAGGCCATCACATTCAGGTTCCCCCTTTCACATATATGTGTGTGTTTATTTTGTTCTATGAAAGGTGAAGTGTTCTGAGCTCCAGTGAAGAAATGTACTTTGCAAATGGAAAAGTGGTTTTCATGAGGTTTTACGTTTTTGTGGCTATTACTTTTGCAGTCTTCATAGGAAATATTATATACCCTATTTAGTAATGCCCTTTATCTGAGAGTATAAAGGACTGTGTGGTTATTCCCATCCCAATAAACATGCTGAACATCTTTAACTCTTGAAAATGTTGATACTTGAGGAGAAACCAAGATGGCGGCATAGGTAAACACCGGAAATTGCTGCCTCGCACAACCACTTCAAAAATACAACTAAAAGACAAAATGGACATCATCCAGAACCACAGGAAGGCTGGCTGAGTGGAAATTCTACAACTAGAAGGAAAGAGAAAAG
>NW_006300376.1:908182-915497 GCF_000327345.1 Myotis davidii | reverse complement strand
TTCTCAGAGGAAAGGGGATGAGGAGGGGTGCTGGAAGAGATTGTACAAAAATCTTACACCTATGGATGGGGGGGGGAGATGAGGGCAGAGGGTGGGGTAGGAACCAGGTGGAGGGGAGCTATGGGGGGTGGGGAGGAAGAGGAACAACTGTAATAATCTGAACAATTAAGATTTAATTTAAAATAAAATAAATATTGATACTTGAGCCCTGGCCTGTGTGGCTCAATTGGTTGAGCATCACCCCTTGTGGGCTTGATCCTGAGTAGGGGGAGAGTGGGGGAGAGGGTGTGCAGGAGGCAGCAGATTGATATCTCTCTGTCTATCTTCCTCTCCCTTTCTCTCTCTAAAACTCAGTAAAAACATAATTTTTTTAGTAAAAATACTGGTATTTAAAGCCCAGATGCATTCAGCTAGATTTGGGACCTGCTAGCATTCCTTCTGTCTGAATATTGAAACCTGAAGCTGGACTCTACATTTCATGATCACTCACAGTACATAAACAAATCATTTATTAAAAAACTGAATTTGAGAGCCCCAAGAAGTGGCCTGGGTGTCCCCCTCTGACCCCTCAGGTCCAGGCTAGTTAGGGGATTCCTTCTTCAGGCAACCCAGTGCTATCATCGCCCCGGAGAAGCGGGAGGCCTCTCTCTCCTGGAGCCGCAGCCCGAGCCGTTGCAGCCTCCTCTGGGTTACCAGGTCTGCGGGGTGGCACCCGTGCACAGGAGCTGTTAGCACAGCACGAGAGTCTTGAGGACCAAACTGCTGACAGGTCAGGCTCTTCTCTCCCGCAAGCCCCTCTCTATCAGTGCTTCCTCTGGCCTTTGTGGGCCTCTCACCACCCTGACCTTCTCCAGGGCAGTGGCCAGCCAGGCCACACCTCGGACTTCACTAACTGGCTCTCACAACTGAGCTACCTCCCAAATCTCTAACCCTCAGCCCCTTCTCTGTCTACAACCTCCTCCCACGGAATTCTAGAGCGTGGCTATACCCTGCAGGTCACTTAGGTCAACCTCCACATCTCACAGGTGAGAAAACTACAGCTACCGATTGACGTGCTCCCAGGCACACAGCCAGAGTGGCAGCAGCAGCGTATGAATTGAGGTCTCCTGACTTCCAGTCTAGAGCTCTGTCTACCACAGGACATTCTCAGTTCCCTCCTTCAAACCACCTCATCTACTCTGGGCCCTTGTGTGACCTTTGTCCTCCGGCCTCTCCCAAACCTCACAGACCCGCCCCACCCCCCCCTTGACTTCCCCATCAACCCAGGCCTAGAGCCTGCCCTACAGACTTTATCCTCTGGCCCATCCCCAGACCTGCTCATCCCCATTCACACTGTCTCTGCTCTTCTTTCTGGGCCATGGGTACAGAAAGCTACAAAAGTGTCCCACTAAATCCACCAATGGAAACTGACCAATGGAAAAGGAGGCAGAAGAACATGGGCAGTTACATTTCGTCTTCTCTGCTTCTCCTGTGGACTGCTCCATGGTGAGCTCCTCCTTGCAATCCTCCCAGTACTGCAGGACATCCCTGCTGAGTGCCCAGGCTCTCCAAGGGAGACAGCCTACCCAACGGCAAGGCACAGAGGTGGGGAGTCGCTGGGAGTGTCCAGGGAATGGCAGCAGTCGGTTTGACTGAGCATGTGGTGTGTGAAGGAGCGTGGCCTCCGAAGTCAGACTGGCTGGGCTTGAATCCTAGATTCACACTTTTTACCAACTGTGTGACCTGGGCAGGTGAAGAAATGAAACCTCAATTTCCTTGCATGTAAAATGAGAAGAACAGTAGGATGGAAAAATTTGCTGATTTAAAGTCATCAAAGCATTTAGCACGGCACCTGATAGAACCCCCAAGTAGACTTAGTTATTATAGTAAGGTGGCAGCACAGGTCGCAGAGGACCTGGGGTTTGGTTTGGTCAATGGGCAGACATTGAGAGCCTGTGAGCAGAGATGGGCACATCCAGGACTGTGGCCTGTGACAGTCACTTTGGCTGTTGAACACAGGGTGGACTTGGAGTAGGAGGAGAACGAGTGGGGTCAGAGGGGCCTGTTGGAGAGGAAATATAAAAAGTGTCCACGAGGGCATGTGGACAGGAGGGAGGGACTTCCAGGACAGCCTCAGGAGTCTGTGAGCCTCATCTTGGGGTCGTGCAGAGAGTCCGCTCTCTCTAGTCCTTCTGCTCGGAAAGCCAAGGGCTCTTTTTACATTTTTGCTTCCTGTTGGGTCCTGATGGAGGCCCTCAGACAGGGAGCTCTGGCCTTCATGGGTTCCCCATGCTGGGTTCCCCATGCTGGCTGCTGCACATCACAGCTTCCTCCCAACTCTAAAGGACACGGAACCGTTCCCCTGGGCGCTCCTCCTCTGCAGCTGAATCAGAACATCGGGGTGGGTGCTGGGCAGAGATGGTTTGTGAAGCTTTCCATGATTCTACTGGAAGGCAGGACTAATCACCCTGCCTACTAGAGATTACTCTCTTGGTTCGCTTGTTCCAGTCCGAACAGGGAGCCTTCAAAATCTCTTAATTATCAGGAGACACTTTTCATCAGTTTACCCAGGCCACCATGGCAGACATCATTAGCATCTACCCAACAGCCATTGCCTCTTCTTCCTGCTAAATAGACTCGTTTGGTTCAGGTGGTAGCAAAATGCTCAGAAAATATGGGCTTCTCCCCCAAACCCTGGAGGATGAAACTTGATTGATTTAAGTCAATCAGAATAAGAGTAATTCCATTCATCTCTGGCAGGCACTGGGCATGTGACACAGCTCTGGCCAATGGGATGTAAGGAGAACACAACCGAAGGGCTTCTGGGAAATGTTTTCCCCTGTGTAAAGAAGAAATGTATAGGAAGAGGGCCTTGCCCTTCTCTCTCTCCCCTGCTTTGAAACGCTATCATGTAAGAGTGAGTGCACAGGCCACTGCTGCCACAGCCGTCCTGTGACCACCTGGGGAGGCATGACTGACAGACACTCTTTATCATCCCTGTGCTGCAGGGCCAACCCTGAAACAGCCGACCTGGAGGTTTATTGTTAAACAAAAGCATAAATGTCCTGATACGTAAACTTCTGTGGCTGGGGTCTTTTGTTCTTTGCAGTGCAAAGCTTCCAAAAGATGCAGGCACGCTCACTTAGTAATGTCTCACGTGAGCTTGACAAGGACTAGGGGTTTTCTGATCGTCTCTTTCAACATGCAGGAGGTACCACAGCAGTTCTTTAAGACAGAGCAATTCATAGTTAGGACTCCTGCTGACTCAACCCCTGAAAACTAGAGCCCTCTCCCTTCCAATGAAATACTAGGAGTTAGAGACTTTGTAATTAACTGGTAATTATGGGGACCCTCATTCATTAGCACCGCTAGCAACACATGACTTGGCTGCTCATGGAGAACGTGGCCTTGGGTGGAGGAAATGCTGTAGGAGGGATAATGTGTTTAAAGGCAAAGTAATACTTAAGATGTACGAGTAACAGCTGAGCCCCATTAAATAGAGAATTCTAATGTAATTTTTTTCAGTTAATAAGTTTTAGGACCATTCCACAGTCCTGTGCCTACCCGGTTCCATGAAGTTAGTTAACTTCCATTGCATTGTAAATTTCCACCACGTTGAACTTTAATGTATTTGCACCTTTAAATCTGCATGCAAAAATTACATAGGCTATCAATTTGATGAACTCGACGCAGGGATTATGTGATAAATATAATTAAAGCACTGAGATTCCATATTTACAAAGGCGGAAAGTGTCTTGAAGTGAATATTAGAATTCTAAATTGGTGATTTTTACTCTATGCCAGAAGCAATTTTCCCCCTCTGTGAGTCATGTCTCTGTTATGGCCATAAAAATCATTGGGGAAATTGTAAGCATTAAAGAAGTATTTCTTTAGACTGTACCTTTTAATAATGTGTAAATCAAAATAATCTATAGATATTAAATATGAGGGGTGTGTGGTGTAAACTATAATATGAACTATAAAACACATTGGCAGAGTGTGTAGGTATAAGTATTTATGAGGTCATCATTTCATTACTTGCATCTTAGAGTGTGTGAAATTATATTACCCATCCTACCATCTATATAACTCTCACTTTAACTCAAAATCCAGAAATCCAGCAGGCATTTGTAAGTGACTGTAAAGATTCTTAAGTTCTTGATCCCTGTAGCCCCACACAGGACCTACGGAGATCAGTCTGGGAGAAAATGAAGAGAATTCTCTAACAGGCTCCACAGCCCAGGAAGTACAGTGGGGCCTTGACTTACGAGTGTCCTGATAACGAGTTTTTTGAGATACCAGCTGTCTTGGCTGATTTTTTGCATTGAGTTGATAGAGTAATTTGAGTTAATAAGCTCCTTAACGAGCTCGGTCTCTGAACGAATTAAACTCGTAAGTCAAGGCCCCACTGTATCTCTCAATGCTGCGAATGAGCGGCCTCAGCCTGAGAAACTGTAGTGACACGTGTACCATAGCAGAGGGCACACTGGACTTGGGCACCAAAAATACCACTTTCCTACCTGTGTGGCTGTGGGCAGATCGCTAATCCTCTCTGACCCTGTTTTCACCACCTCAAATTGGGAAAATAGTCCCTGAACTAACTATGTTTCAGGCTTATTACAAACTCCAAACAAAGCAATACAAATAAAATGCTCCAAATGAAAGCAATTTAGAAATTAGGTAGTGCTTTATAAATGTCATATTTACAATTGTTTTGTTTTCCTCTTTAATCTCTCTAAGGTATAAAAATTGTCAGCAATTTTGTTTCTAAGATAATTCCACTTACAAATTTAACTATGTCAAAGTCTGTTAAATACCCATTAGGTAACCATGGAGGAATAGCAGGGTCAATATAATAGGCCGCTACTATGATAGCCTCAATATTTTCCCATATTGTGTCCTTCTGTGTAGTAAACCGGGCAGCTTTATTGCGATAAATAATTGCTTCCTATGATTCTGTCCTTGTCATTCTTTCAGTTGTTCTAACTTACCTGGCAGACATTTCCTGGCCACTGAGCTGGCTAGCTTTGGGTTCTAAGAGTGGGCTTATGAGGTCTATTCCAGACCAAGATCTTAGGATGCAAGAGCATAGTTAGTAACCGGCTGCACAGCAGGTGTTGAAGCTGAAGTTTCAGTTGCAGTGGTGATTGTATATCCTCCGTTCCAAAGAGAAGGTGAGGCAAAGTCTCCACAGAGCAAGTTACAAAGAAACAGAGACTCTCTGGACCTGAGGGTCCAGGTTGAGGCTAAAAACAAGGAGTCAGAGCAAAGTGGGAGAATGTGTAAGGACATTTCTTTGGAGAGGAGCATGGGCATGCCACCGCATTCATCTCAAACCCCGTGAGAGGGGCTGCCCAGGGGGACCTGCCAGAGACTGCAGTTGGGTGGTCCAGAGGATTGGAGTCTGACTCACTCCTGGGAAAACTAAAGCTCCATGTGACATCCTGGAGGAGGCTGCAAGGGGATGGGCCTGCAGTCTCAGAGTCACTGGGGCAAGAGATGTGTGGGGTTTCCCTTGGACAAGATGAGGGGTCATCTTGAGACCCATTTAAATGGGCTGTGGTGAACCCTGAATTTCTAGGGCAGGGAAGGAGTTGTAAGCAACTGTGGAATAGTGCTGCTTCCACCCAAAGAGCCCCAGGCGGGAAGGTCCTCATTAATGGGAAACTTCCGAAGGGCCGAGGGAAGACCCACATGAGTTGCTTTAACCATAGGCCAGGCACAGCAAGGTCAAAGGCAATCAACTCCAGGAAGAAGTGCTCCTGCCTTCCCCTCTTCCCACTCCCCATCCTCCAGGGCAGGCAGGTCCTAAGTAGCCTCTAGTGAGGGGGCAGTGGTGGGAAAAGTCAGTTACTGCTGGGAAGGTCAGTTACACACCTGCAGCTGGGATCCTGGGGCCGCAGAGAAGCCGCACTGCCAAGTGAAGTTTGCTGCATTTGTTTATGTCTTATACCCAACATTATAATTTTGGTTGAAACGTAGTTCCTATATAGGACTATCAGTTTCCTAAAAATGAGCAGAAAATACAAAAACTCAGCCCAACATTCCATCCAGGGGCAGGGGAAGACGATAACACTGAATATATTTTAAAATGATAGTGAGAGACAAAAATGAAATTGGCTTTTGATCACACAAGTTGTGAATTCAAAATACTATGGTTTTATATTCAATGGGCAAAGGTCCCTTTGCACAATGGAGTCCAGTGGCCAGTAAAAGGGACTTGATTATTCATGTTCAGTCACTGGATAAAAGATTTAAACCCTGAAGAAACCAAATACTTTGTTTTAGGCCCTCAAATTATCCAATCGACTAATAAATGTTTATTGTCTGCTATGTTTGAAATCCTGTTGGGTACTCTGAAGATGACTGACATTCCTTTAGTGCAGGTTAGTATCATTTACCACCTAGCACAATGCCTTAACACTTAGTATGTGCTCAAAAATATCTTCAATTTAATTATTCTTCACCATATACTTAGCACCAAGGGATGTGGCATTTTCCCAATGTTGACAACAACACTTGAGCTGAAAAATTCCCATATGTGTAAAGTGTGGTGCAAACCTGAATGGGGAGTGATTATGGTCTCACTTGTATTTAACACTGTTAAGTGTTGCTGAGTGGTCTAATAGGAGAGAACAGAATTAAACCAGAAAAATATGCGGGGTTCTTTTTGCCAATCAAGTGTTTTGATGCAGTAAAACAAAATGATTGCCCACGGGAGGCCTAGAACTGAATCTAGGTTGTCACTCACTAGACTTGGGGCCCCTATTTTGTCTCTAGTGAATGGGGATGCCAAGCTGGCTAGCGCAGAGTGGCAGGGATGCTCAAAAAGATAATATTCAGTGTTAATATCCCTTGTAATCTCTGAAGTGCTATCCAAGTGCACAGGCTCAATCATAGCAACAGTTTAACATTTCGTCCATTGCATAACGTTTTAAATGGATTTTCTCACTCAGTCTTCACCATCACAGGACCTGGCTAGGTCCTACTATTCCCCCCCATTTACAGATTGAGAGGTTAAGCCACTAGTAGTTCGACCTAATACAGTGCCGCAATCTGAACGAGTAAATCCTCTAACCCCTAAACACTCCGCAGGCGGCAGTCCTACTTGTTATTTATAGAGGCGCTGAAGTCTCATCCGGGCTCGACACAGGTGGTTCCGTAAGTTGTAAAAGTAGACGCTTTCCCGCCGGGTTCGTCCACGCGGAGCCCTCACCCTCTCCCTCTCATCCAGGGGCCTGCGGCCTGACCCAGGCTCCTCCCTCGCCTCCGCAGTTCTGTGCGAGGTTACTGGGAGGGGACCTCCTGGCCACCCCTCGCCTCTCCCCGCTCCACT
>NW_006300376.1:899861-908165 GCF_000327345.1 Myotis davidii | reverse complement strand
GAAACTGGAAATGAACTGAAGCCCCGCAGCTGGGACTGCTCCCGCGCTAATCGCAGGTGCTGCGGACCGGCCAGAAGCCCCCTTTCCCGCGCCCACTCCCAACTCCTTCCCTGGCCCGCTCCTCGGGATTGCCCAGCAGTGACCCGCCTCGGCCGCAGGCGCCCCGGGTAGGTACTTTGTGTACGGTTGCCATGGAGACGTTGGCCGTCCGGTGGGGCAGACGCGCAGGGTGAAGATGCTGCCCCGCCTGGACCAGTGGAGGAGGGGGCATTGTGGGGGTGAGGGGAGCCGCTCTCCGCGCGAGAGGTGAGGCTCCGCGGGTTCACCGGGAACCCCCTCCAGCTGTCCTCCTTTCTGTTCCCAGATGGAGGGGTGGGGCGGGAAGAGAGGCCCTGAGAGCGCGGTGCCTACTCGCTCGGCCGGCCTCGCTGTCTTTATATCTATACACTGAGCATTAGCCGAGTGCGCGGTCCGTACTTCATAGACACTCATTAATATTTGCTGAACCAGAGTAGGGTAGACTAAAGGGCTTTGTCTGGGCAGACAGGGACCCAGTTAAGGTCGCACAAACTGTACCTGGCCTCTTCTATGCAACAGACAGAGCCTTGATAAATAAGTGTAGGTGTAACAATGTACATTAAAATGTTCACATCATTCATTCCCACCAGTATCACAGCAGGCCTTCCATCTCTCCCTGATTTGGAATTACTTTACTTGGTAGAAAAGCAAGTACCACTCTTATTTGTATCCCGTTTTGTGAATTTATTATGTTCTGATTAGTTGTTGATTTAGCATAGTTGACATTAAATAAAATATTTAACAAAGATTCTTTGCTCATAAAGGAAAACACCCCTTATTTGAACTTAAATTTTATAAAAATATATGAAAACTGAACAAATGCCATTCCTTTTCTTTTGCAATGTATTGTTTTTATTCATGGAGAAATTCTTGCTGTATTTCTTATCGTATGGCGCTTGGACAGTAGTAAATGTTTTCTGAGGGCCAGGCACCATGCTAAAGCACTTTACGCGAGTGATGTCACTTAATTATCAAAATAATTCTATGAGGCTATTACTATTACTACACATATTTTACAGACCAGGAAACTGAGGCTTAGAGATGTTGGAATCCCTGCCCTAAGTGATATAGCTGCGAATTGTCAGGGTATTTGAACCCTTACTCCAGCATCTGAGCCCTGAGCTATTGCCTCTTTGGATGCTCATATTAACACAAAGGTAATTCAGAATCAGGTGAAGGTCCTGATGATTTGATTTGCAGAGAAGATAATATGGAAATGGCCAGTCTTTCCCCGTTGCGAGCATCTTGATAGTTGCAGTATTGCATTTAGCAAGAAGGCTCTGATTCAGGTGTCTGTTGGCACAAAGGTGAAGATAGGTCTTCATCATTAGGTATAAACTTATAAATAATGACTCAAAACTTTTGTACCAACCAATAAGAAATACTTTGTTTAAAACTGTCTCCAGTTTCGAATTTCCTACCACTGATGGTATTCATCTTCTAGTGGTTCTGTGGACACCATAAACTCAGGACAGCGATGCAAGACAGAACTTAGCTGCTTTCTTCTTCCCCTTCAGAGTTTACTCTCCTGTTTTCTTTTAAAAGGCCCCCTTGCCCTCCTACTCCCTAGGTTGCATACCTGGTATCACCTCTGCCCTTTCCTGTCTCCTTACATGCCAAATCCTGTTGGATGTTCAGCTCTTGGTGCTCCTCACTACTTCTCACTTCTCTTGTAACCTCTATTTCACCTTCACTCCTGTATTTAGGACTTTCAATACCTCATCCACTGATCACAACATTTATCGAATCTTTCTTCATGCCCAGTGACTCAAAGTTACAATTGTTCTCATATGACCACGTGGCACCAAGAATCAAATGCCATTTGAAATGAAGTCCAATATGCTTTTCTAATCTACTGTAACAAATGTCTCCAATTAAGGAAGCCAGGCAGCCTCCGTCTGGGTATTTCCTAGCTCAGGTCTGCATTTGAAAATGGAGTCCAGTCCTGGCTGGTGTGACTCAGTTGGTTGAGCATCATCCTGTGCACCAAAAGGTTGCCAGTTCGGTTGCCAGTTTGATTCCCGATCAGGGCACATGCCCAAGTTGCAGGCCCAGTCCCTGGTCAGAGTGCGTGTCAGGAGGCAGCTGATTGATGTTCCTCTCTCTCATCAATGTTTCCCTCTCTCTCCCCCTCTCCCTTCCTTTCTCTCTAAAAATGAATAAAAACACATTTTGAAAATGGAATCCAGAAATTATGTGCAATTGTTGACCTTCAGCTGTGCCTCACACGCAGAGCTGGGGCTGAGTCTGGTGGGACAACACCGGTTATGTAGGCACAGTGGAGGGTGTGCTGACAGAGACAACTGGGGACCTTGTGGAGTATGGAGGACAGGCACTACCTGAGGCTGGGAGGGTGAGAGGAATGTTTCCATGAGGGCCTCTTAGGTTTGCTGGGTGGTTGTAAAGACCTGTCTGATTTTGTCCCTTCTAATTTTTCCCTTCTTTCCATGCTGCCAATCCCTGACAGATCACATCATACCTCAAAATCTTTTAATTTTCTCATCAGTTTTTATTACTGTCTTGACCTGCCATTCAGTTCCCTGTCTGGTCCCACTCCAGTCTTCATTTCCAGAGCTGCTCCTCATTCATCACACACCCATGCGTTCCTGGCACTCTGCCGTGGCTCACTCACTGACAGAAATTCCTTCTCTACTCCAGCCCCAATGCCAGCCAGTGCCACTTGCTCAAAATCAGCCCATGATCCCAGAACCCAGATCAAGCATCACCTCCTCCAAGAAGCCTACCTGCCACCTTCTCCCAATCAGAAGCCCCCTCCTCTTTTGTAATCACATAGTGTGTTGTTGTTTTTTTAATTGCCCCATCAGTTCAAAATCATTTGAATACATATAGGGCTGATACTCAGCTGCTAACCACCAAGAAGCCACTCCAGTTGTGAAAATAATGGCGTGTCTCTGCGGTGGTGTGTAAACAGCTGCAGCCCAAGGCCTCTGATGCCCCACCTCCTACTACCCCACCTAGCGGGTAGTAGTTTGAATATCATCCCTGGGCATATGTCATAGCTTGTTTTTTTTCTTTTATTGCTTAAGACTCTATCCACCTCACAGAAGTGTTGTGGGGATTACATGAGATGATGTACTCAAGAGTACTTAGCATAGTGCTTGGTATTAAAATAAATGTTTAACTAGCATTAGTGGTCCTTCTTGCCCGAGAGTGAAGATAGTATTTATTCCCATCTGTGTTCCCAGAGATCCAAGCAGAGGGCTTTGCACATGGGAAACAGTTAATCAGTTCTAGCTGAATGGATTTGTTTAATTTCTCAGGAAAACTTTTGTAAAGTTAAAATTTCTGTGGTATTATTGTGAAATACTTTAAAGAGGCAAGATTTCTTTTTAACTCTGAGTAATTGGGTTTATTTTAAGTCGGCAAAAACCATCTATGATAAGAATTTTTAATTTAACAAATAAAGGAAAAAATCTCCTCCCCGCCCCCCAAATTTACTTCTAACTCAGTTCCCTGTCATTGAACATTTTCATGTTTGATTTGGTTAATAATATATTAATATTAACATAATAACTGGTTAGCTGTACAGACCTTACATTATTAAAACAGCTCTTCACAGTATACAGTTAAAATGAGATTTAGGAGGGAAGAAAGAAGAAAGGTGAGAAAGTTGTGGTAGAATTTGTGGTAAAAATTTAGAGACAGAAAAATTTTAAGTATTATTTGCATTGTTTCCAACACTATTTGGTCAGCCTAACTCCTGTATGCCCAAATAATTTACAGACTTCCTAGAATGTGACTTGAGTAAATGTTCTGCTTCATTATTGTATGAAAAAGTATACTTTTCAGTGCAGCCTAGTACAGCCAGGAAGAACCTTAGTCAGGAATGATAGTTCATTATTATTTATCCAAAGCCCTTTCATCTTTATTAGGTTTGTTGAAAAAGAGCACCTTTGGTTGTTGCCAGACTTATTGGTGACATGTGGGGCCAAGAGAGTCACAAATCTGATTTGGATTCTGGAAGAAACTTGTTTATTGTACGGAAGCTTCTCTTACTAAGAGGTGTAATTTCTTATTGTAATGCGCCTTGCAAAAACAAACAAACCTAGCCCTGGTCTCTGTGGTT
Organism: Myotis davidii; assembly: GCF_000327345.1. NCBI lineage: Eukaryota > Metazoa > Chordata > Mammalia > Chiroptera > Vespertilionidae > Myotis > Myotis davidii. Next base: position 904,000 of record NW_006300376.1, on the reverse strand, counting down.
TAGTGGTTAGAGAGTCATCCTGCACACTGAAGGGTCTCAGGTTCGATTCCTGGTCAAGGGCATGTACCTGGGTTGCAGGGTCAACCCCTGGTCTCTGTTGGGGAGTGTGCAGGAGGCAACCAATTGATGTCTCTCTCTTATGTTCCTGATTCCCTCTCTCTCTCTCTCTTCTCTCTCTCTCCTTCCCTCTCTCCCTCTCTCCCTCCCTTTTTCCCTTCCACTTTCTCTAAAAAAAAAAGTAAAAGTAATGGAAAAATATCCTCAGGTGAGGATTAAATAAAACAAAAAAAAAGAAGAATCTTCATTCTCAAAACCCTTGTCTATGACTTTAGCCCTTTAACTGACGTTAGGTGGCCTGAGAAGGGGTAGTTTGAAACTGATGTTTGGCTTTTATTAATCTAGAATACTATCTCACACTGAAAGTGATTTGGATCAATCCATTCAAAGGTATGGACAAATGTGGGGTTGAACCTTTCTCTGAGTTTACAAATTATATTTATAAAAGCAAATATAGTTTGGAAATAGACCCTATCTATCTAAATTTAATCTTAATGCTAGCATTTTGTGTGGAGAGCAGTAGGAAAGAAAAGGAAAATTTAGTTTAAAAATTTAACAGAACCCTCCAGTATTTTGGGGGGGCTGGTAGAGGATAGATCATTTTTTCGCTTTCTCTCTCTTTTTTTTAAATGTATATATTTTTATTAATTTCAGAGAGGAAGGAAGAGGGGGAGAGATATTGAAACATCAATGATGAGAGAATCATTGATCGGCTTCCTCCTGCTCTCTCCCTACTGGGGATTGAGCCGGCAACCCGGGTGTGTGCCCCGACAGGGAATCAAACCATGACCTCCTGGTTCAGAGGTTGACGCTCAACCACTGAGCCATGCTGGCCAGGCTCATTTTCTCTTTTTAGTCCATCTTCTTTCATGACTTGTCCTCTTTCTCTCCAGGCTTAGCTTTCATTCTGGGTCTCTTCCCGGCATATCCTTTCCTCAATCACATATATTCAGTGGCCAAGCAGAAGACCAGCGCAGAAATCATAAGTGAAGCACGAAATGCATTAAGAACAGTTGGGACCCAAAGACCATTCACGCCACAGGAAGACCAAAGAAAACTATTTGGACCTGCCTCTTCAAGGACACCAGAAAATAGACCCCCTTCCTGCTTCAGGTATATGACATTTCTCTTTCCTGTACATCCAGATATGTAAGCCACGAGATGGCACGTTCCCTCTGACTTCTGCAAAAAATACCAATTATATCTCTTGTATCTGTTCAGGATTCTCAAAGATAATTTTAGGCCTTGGGTCCACGAAGTTGGCTTGCAATGTTAATAGTGGTTGTCGTGTGTGTTTTAGAAAGCAATGTGAACAAAGCTTTTAAAAATCATCATATGCATTTCTTTTCATTATTCAGTATTTTTAATTCTCTCAATGCAATGAAAAGACTTATGAATAAAATGTGTTAAGTACTATGATTTGTTAAAATATCTCAAGACTTTGGCATTGAATGCTTTAGTTTTGGGCTAGAGTTAACTAATATAAACTAGAAATAAAAGAAATGATTCTTCACAAACTAATATTTCTGTTCCATCTCCTGTGCTAGCCTCCATGCATCCAATTTTGAGTCATCTGATTCCAGGCCCATTTCCAGTGCACGTCTCAGCCCGCTAGAACTTGTGAGTACTCCATATCACAAGAGCTGTGAAGTGGAATTGGTCAAAAATACTTGGTAGAGTATTAGTACGTAGACCTAATGCACTAATAATTTAATATGAAAACAAATTCTTTTATACTTTTTCAAATATAATGGTTAGTATCTAATAAAACACTTTTATTTATCTACAGTTTAATAATAAGAAATTTTAGAAATAGAGTAGCCTGGTAAACCAAATGTTTCACGGTATTTTTTAATTCAAAAAACTTATGCACATATATCATTTTATTTGTAATAGTTATATAAAAGTAAAAACATGAACATAAAGAGTCAAATATTTGCTACCAAAACAACTCCAGCAGTCTCCTGTCCCCTTCTTCTTCATTCTCTCCTCACCAGTGGCTCTCGCTTTAAGCTCTTTTGGCACATTTTCTTGTTTTGTTTTTCATCCAAATTTCTAAATAGCACAAGGTCTTGCTGCTCTCTGACTTAGGAGCTGGAGAAATTATCTAATGACTTCCCATTAAGGAAGATGAAGTCTTAACTCTTGTCTATCCTCCCACACCTCCCCACAACACATTCACCCTTTCTGTCCCCACTGCTACTCCCAGTGTAGATATAGCATAATTTTGGCCAAAGCCCTTTCCTCTGATTGTATTAACCCTGTTTACAGAGGAGCCTTGAACTAGGAAGGATTGATGATGATCACTTCTTCTTCCCTGCGCCACTTTGTGTTTTCCCTGGGATTAATAATTGCCTTGCTTTTTTTTTTTTTTTTAGTTTTGTATTATTACTATTTCAACCCCAAACTCTTCCCCAGTGCTTTAAATCTCCTTCATATATTCAGGCACATTAGGTATTCTGTTGATTCATCTCCTTGGAGAATTTTCTACCCTCCGTCCTGGACCCCTTGCCCTGGGCATTTGGAGCACAGCTGGCTTCTCCCTCTTAAGCTGGAGGTACTGTTTGCTGTATCCAAAGTCCTCCTCTTTCTTGATTCACTGTCGATTTGGTGGAGCACCCCCTCCAATAACTTCCTGAGAAGGGGTGTATGGGTAGGGAATTATTTGAGACCTCAATTGCTTGGTTTTTTTTTTCTCTCTCTCTGGAAATATGTAGGATTTCTCTTTGTTCCCAGTGTTCTGAAATTTTATGATAATGGGCCTTTGCTTTAGTCCATTTTTATCCATCCTGCTGGGCACTTCAATGAGGAATCAGCTCTGGGAAATGCCCTTGAACTATTTTGATATGTCTTCCCTCTTTTATGTCCTGTTTACTCTTTCTGGAATTCATTGTTTGGATGTGGGATCCTCTGGATTGGCACTTTAATTTTCTTATTTACTCTTTTCTGTTTCTCATCTTTTTTTTTTTTTTTTTTTAGAAAAGATGTTATCTTCTAGTCATTTTATTGAGTTCTTTTTATTTCTGCTATCATATTTTTAATTTTCCAAAAGCTTCCCCCCCTTTAAATTATCGTTTAAAAAATACATAGCGTTCAGTTTTTGTTTCATAGTTGTAGCTCCTCAACTGCATGTATTAATGATAGTTTTGATTTTTCAGTTGTTTTCTTCTCCCTTTAAAATTTCTGTTGCGTGTGTGTATGTGTGTGTGTGTGTGTGTGGCTTAAACAACAGAAATTTATTTTCCCACAGTTCTGAAGATTAGAAGTCTGACATCAAGGTGGCAGCTGGGTCGGTTACTTCTAAGGACTTTTTGCTGACTTGTGAATGGCTGTCTTTCCCCCCATGTCTTCACATGGTCTTTTCTCTGTGTCTTGATGCATTTTCTGTTTGTTCGGGTTTGTTTTCATATGAGAGCTCTCCTCAGATAGCTCCTGCTGCTTGCCTGGCTGCCCTTATTTGAGAGTGGAAGCATGTAGAGTGGGTTGGTCAGCACATAGGTTATGCCTACCCACACCCACATTTATTATTTTTAAAATATATTTTTATTGATTTCAGAGAGAGGAAGGGAGAGGGAGAGATAGAAACATAAATGATGGAGATAATCATTGATCAGCTGCCTTCTGCACGCCCCACACTGGGGATCGATCCTGCAGCCCAAGCATGTGCCCTGACTGGGAATCAAACCGTGACCTCTTGGTTCATAGGTCGACACTCAACCACTGAGCCACACCAGCTGGGCCCCACAGCTACATTTAGAGGGGAGGGATCTGGCTGGGCTGTGTTGTTTATGAAACTCCCAATGGCAGCATCTTTAGGGCTTTCCTTGAGGGCCAGTTAATTTTCTGTAGAAGTGTCTTCTAGGCTTTTTCCTGGAGGACAAAGGTTGGTTCTAACTTCCAGGAATCAGGTAGAAGAAGAAGGTAGGAATCCCTGACATTCAGTGTTTAAATGTTCCATTACTCTCTATGCTTACACAAAGTACCCTGGCCATCAACTGTGCCCGATTAGCCTGATTCAGAGCTGCTGTTTTACCGTCTTGAGAGAACAAACCTCCCATCTACTCCTGGGCTCTGCAGCCTGA
>NW_006300376.1:897492-898812 GCF_000327345.1 Myotis davidii | reverse complement strand
AGTTGCACAGACCTGCAGCCAATCCTTCTGATTTTAGGTGCCCCTCCCTATGCCCCTGCTACTGCAAGTACTAGGGACACCAACTCCTCAGACTTTTATGGAATTGGAGTGTCACTCAAGCTGCTTCTCAGTTTTTGTCACTGTATGTGTGTGCATGTGTGTGTGTGTTTTTGGTGGACTGTTTGAAAGTAAGTTTCAGACATTGTAAGACTTTACCCACAAAAATTTGTGTGCATCTCTTATGAACAGGATAGTCTCCTATATAACCACAGCGCTATCCTTGCGTCTCAGAAAATTATTACTCAGTAATATAATTTAATGTATAGTCCATGTCCAAATTACCAATTGTCTCAAAATGTATAACATAGTCTTAAAGTACTCATCAAAATGCCTTTGTGAAGAAGATTATATTTGTTTTTATATTGCAGATGATGAAAGTAAGATTCCAAAATAGTATGTGTGAACTGATATGCAATAAATATTTTGTCAGTCATTATTGACATATGGCTTCTTGCACCTACAACCTTGGGTACTACTGGGTTTTGAGCCAACTACAGTAAGAGGACCTCACCTGGGCAGTCCAATGGGTCTACCTGGTTGTAGAATGGCTCTCTATTGTATAATTCTGTCATTTGACTCCTATCAATCGTTTTCAATATTGCTGTAGTTTTTTAGGATTCACTACATCCCTTGCCCCACTCTTTCATAAAAATTTGTATTTCTAGACTGAACCTGGTCCTTGTCAAACTGGTACCATTCTGAGACTGTGGGATTGGGTGTCAAAGAGAGATAATGTTGGCATTGCCTCTGTTTAGGGTCATTGAAGTTAAATTTCTTTCCTGGATGCTAGGTGCAAAGTGAAAATGGGCTAAGAAATCTCCATGTTAAGTTACGTAACTCCTTTAGTTTGAAATAATTTTGTTAATAGTGGATTACCGTATTTGCCGGCGTATAAGACGACTGGGCGTATAAGACGACCCCCTAACATTTCCACTCAAAATACAGAGTTTGTTATATACTCGCCGTATAAGACTACCCCCTCTTCCGCACACCTTCCACACACCAAATAAAAGGTAAAACAATATCAGATTTGATTTTAACATTTTAATTTATATTCAAATGCTTATGACATGCAGGAAAACTGTCACAAGGCTGTATGTAATCAAACATATACATAAAACAGTGCCAGTTTATTACCGGTAAACATACCGGTAATTCACTAAAGAAAACACACTCTATAGACTGGTACCGTAGATGCTTCTCAGGAACACAGGCAAGCAGCCCACAACCTAGAGGGACTGTCAATGATAGAAGAAAGAT
>NW_006300376.1:883668-897409 GCF_000327345.1 Myotis davidii | reverse complement strand
GACCTCACTAGTGCGCAAGTGCGAGCTCTTCAACATTCTAACAGGCACCATGATAGCGCAAAATCGCGAATTTTCAATGCATATGTAAAGAAATATACGGTAACCCGAATGTACCACACTCGCAAAATCGCACACAGCCAACCATACACCCAGTATGGTATCGCGATTCGCGATTTTGCGCTATCATACTGGGTGTATGGTCGGCTATGTGCGATTTTGCGAGTGTGGTAAAATCGCATAACAGCAAAATCGCATAAGAGCCGAGCATACACCCAGCAGCGCTGCTGATGCCTGAACGGTATGTGGAATGAAGTGGGCGGACATCGGGAGGCCACTATGGCACGGGGCAAGCACTATGGGCAGTCTATCTGAAGTGTACCTGGCACATAAGACGACCCCCCACTTGGAGGCATATTTTTCAGGGCCAAAAAATCGTCTTATACGCCGGCAAATACGGTACGTAAGGGTCTTAAGTATAATTCATTTTAAACAATAAAGTTTGGAGCTCCCAGTCGAGAAACTCTGAAAGTGGGGCCTCATACTACCTGCCCTTTGACAAAGGGAGGAATAAGGGGAAATAAGAGTGGGAGGATGGAGAGGGGGATAGAGAAGACAGGATAAAGGAGGAAGGTGCGGGTAGGGTATCTAATAGAGGATAAACTTGCCCAAAGAATTTATAAAGTCCTAACCAATTGAATTTCACACTATTTGGATCTAGGACACTTTCTCAGGCTTGTTTAATAATTTCTCAACCAGCACTCAGACAGGAAAGAGGGATCCAGAGAGCAACTCTTTCCAGCTCCTACATTTAACACATCAGCTCAACTCTGCGCTTGCACGAAAACCCTCCTTCTCTGTTTCTCCCCCTGTTTGTCTGTGGGCTGCCTGCACTCAGAAATGACCTGGGCTTCAGAGAGTGATGGGAAAACGAATGCCCCTGGTCCTGGCCACTGAGGCCTTGGCTGGCTGGTCTGACTGGCTCACCAGTGTTCCCATTAGCACGAGTGACCTTTTAAGACAGGGGAAAGCCTTGCAACGTAGTCTTCCCTTAACATTTACATCGACCTGCGCTGTAGGAATGCCTAGGCACACCTTTGTCCCTTCTTAGCAGCCCTCCACCTTTCCCAGCAGCTCTGAGACCAGGCTGTTGTGTGGTGGCAGCTATTCCTGGTTTCATTCTGCAGCTCTGGTTAGCTGGTATTCAGATTTATAGACGCAGGGGCAGCTGCTCTCATGCTTTGATTGCAGAAAGTAGGAAAAGGCATGGGACCATGTGAACAAATAGGGAATTGTGTCTTTCTTCACTATCACTGTCAAAACAGAATTCTCCCGGTGTCTCCCAACCTTACAAAGCCTTGTTATTTAAGTTCCAGGTATTTTTATTAAACTTTTTATTGACATACAGAAAAGACATAGATCCAAAGGGCGCAGCTTGAAAAATGTACACTAGCTCAGCACACTCGGTAAGCAGCACTCAAAGAAAATAGACCATTGCCAGCCTTTCAGACACCGCCTCCCCATGGTCACTGCTGTCCTCACTGCTCACAGCACATGTTAGTTCGAGCCATAATTTGTATATTTTACTGGAGGCCCAGTGCACAAATTCGTGCATGGGTGGGGTCCTTCAGCCTGGCCAGTGATGGGGGCCCATTGGGGCTGGCTGGCCGGGGGTTGGGGGGGAATGGGAGGTTGGCCAGCTGCAGGGAGGGGCCATGGGAGGTTGGCTGTGGGAGTGCACTGACCACCAGGGAGGAGCTTCTGTGTTGAGTGTCTGCCCCCCAGTGATCAGTGTGCATCATAGCGACTGGTCAACCAGTTGTTCCGGTCGTTCGATCTTAATGGTCGCTTAGGCTTTTATATATATAGATAGGAACCAAACTCCAAGTATTTGGTGAGTAAAACAAAATGTAATATATTTTTAAAAGATGGGGACTAAGAAGCCCATACTTTGAGGTTAGAGGAGATTCAGGGTGAGAAAAAGCAGACTAAGACAAAACAATGTCTTTCACTGTGTCTGGAAGGAGTGGTAGCATTACCTCCGTGAGTCACCTGCTGGGAGAGACAGAAGAGCCCAGGGTACCTGCGAGAGGAAATCATGGTAATAGAAATCATGTCTGATTGCCACATGCAGACGTCATGGGCTTGGGGGAATTTTTAATATTTGCTTTCTAACTTCCAAGAGGTGTGTGTGTGTGTGTGTGTGTGTGTGTGTGTGTGTGTCCCCGCGCGCATGCGCGCACTGCTGTTTTACAAATTAAATCATAGCAACTTTCTGGGGTGGGATGTCATAGACTCCCGTTCCCAACCTTCATGTATAACAGGGGACACCCCATGTTCCCAACTGGTGATCCCAAGGATCCAGGTCAGAAATCAGTCAAGGACCAAGTGCTGGGAGGAGAGCCGAGCCAGCCAGATCCCTTAGATGTTCTAGGAATTTTGCCTTCTTTCATTAGGTGGTTCTGTGAAAGTAGTCTCTCAGTCCTCAATGGACTGGAGCAGTTTTATCCACCGGAAGAAACCTTAAATTCTGACTTTGCAGTGTCCCTGATTATACTCAAGTCCCTGGTTCATGTCAAGACACACAACACGGGGGAGGAAGGTTCTCCAGTGAAGACTGAAACTTACTTGAAACCTTCTCTGAATTCTAAAATGCCACGAATCGTGTATGAAAACATTTTTACTGTTTAGCTCTATAAACACCATTTTGCTCTGCAACATGGAAGACCATTTTGTAGAACCTGACATGATAGAATTGATGGTTTCTTTAGTCGTTTTCCCTGACGAATTAAAAAATGCTTTACATGTGTCAGTTTGTATTTTAAGTAGACCAGTGAGGTGTATGTTTAAATGAGATAAATGATTTAGTAAAGGTCAACAGTAAACTGGAAGTAATTTGTCATTATGCCAACACTGGCTCGCGTTGTGCTAGGAAAATCCCACCTTCTATCAGGGAGCAGGGAAGGGGCTTTATCTTGCCATCAGAGGTAATTCAGCTATTGTCCTTTGGGTAAAACTTAGCTTTGCAAAAGCATTTTTCCCTTTATAAGACCTTTTATTTAGTGTCCAAAATTTTTAGAACAGTTATGGCATTTGTAAAAAAACAGAAACAAACATTTATTTATCTGCATTATTATTATTTGGCAGACTTCTTGGGCTTTGCTTTATATTCAAGGTACCTGCAGAGTATAGATGTTTTGAGATAAGAAAACTTCGTGTCTGCATTCAATATTGAGATTGTCCTAATGTATCTTATCTTCCATAATAATACCTAAAGCACTTAACTTTCCTGTTTTATATGCTTTTAGCTTTTTTGGTTACTCTTAGTTTCGTGGCCTAAGTCACATTCTAATGAATATTTTGCAATACATTAGGGAGAATAAAAAGTAAAGTGACTATTTAACAAACAAATATAGCAGAATTTATACAGGCAAATGAGTGTTGTCTCCTTCAGAATAGATGCCTCTGAATTCAGGATTTTTCTTCCGAGCAAAGTTGTGTCAGAGGCTAGAGCCTTGGCTTTGTGACTTAAAAGTAACTTGGAGCCAAATTCGGTAAATAATGAGTGAGTCACTCACATAGGGAAGGGAGCTAGCATGTCTGGAGCCTCCGTCACAGGAATTGTCTCTGTCAGTGTCCCTGCAAGAAGGGGACTCTGTCTCCATTTGATAGCTGGGCAAGTTCAGAGAAGTCAGTGGCCAGCCCAAGTTCACACAGCTCGGGAGTGGATTCCACTCCAGATCAGTTTGATTCCAAAGTCATTTACTCTTCCTCTATACTATGCTAATTATTTTATTTACCAGTTTTCTAGCTGTGTTTAGAAGAATGTGTCTCTAAAGTCATAACTAATTTTTTATGTGGTTCATGAACTGATTTCAGGTGCAAATGAACAAATATTTTGAGTACACCTGACACTAATATAAAATAATATTGAATGAAAAAAATATTGAATGTCAACTGTAATTGGAAAAGAAAAATTTTTTTGAAAAATGTCATCATTATTGAAATAAGTAATTCCTTGGAGGGCGAACTCTAGGATAGATGCCTTTGTTCTCTTAATGTATATAAGAAAAACGTGTTTAAAATTATGTGTCATATATGATAGATGACTTCACCCATTTTTCCAAATTATCTGACTTGACGTTCACACTGGATTTTTAAAATATTTATTGACAAACCTGTGGGATTGAGAGTCACTCATTTCACATATTTATGTAAGTGATTTGAGGAACTTGAACTTGATTATTTTTGGTTAGAGACCTCAAAAGCACTACTGCCATAAGATTGCTCTTTGGCAATTCTGCTAACAGAGACAGGTAATTCTGCTAACATTGGAGGGAGGAAGGACTGACCACCAGCAACACTGAAAGTGGGAGTTTAGGCTTCCATGAGGTTTTGGCCCTGGGTCAGAGGCCACTGCCACCTGGAGCTTAGATCTGAGGATGCACTGGGCAGCACAGTGCCTGGTGCTGGTATTTTTAAAAGTCTTTAAGGAATTGGGATTTTGCCAGTAATGTTTCTTTTCTAAGGATATCAGCATAGAATTCTAGTGATATGGAAAATAAGACATGTTTATGTCATAAGTCCAAGACAACTTCTTGCTCTTATGTTTTGTGACTTTAGTTTCTAAAATTTTATATCATTGCCTGGCCAGTGTTGCTCAGTGGTTGAGCATTGACGTGTGAACCAGGAGGTCATGGTTCAATTCACACACCCAGTCAGACACATGCCTGGGTTGCGGATTCGATCCCCAGTAGGGGACCTGGAGGAGGCAGGAGGGAGTCAATGAGTCTCTATCTCCCTCTCCTTCCCTCTCTCTGAAATAAGTAAAAATATATTTAAAAAATGTTTTTTTATATCATTAAAGAGTACTTCTGTGGAGTCCAAAATGTGTAATGGTCGTATTTATATTCCACATAGTTTTTGACACATATAGGTGCCCAATACATGTTTTCTGAACTGAATTGAACACATAAATTTGCAACGCATGTTGAATATACTCTCCCAAATGTTTTAGTCTCTCATGCAGATAGCTGTTTGCTAGCATGGATAAACTGTTGTTTTTTAAAAACACTAAGCAGGATGGTAGTGTAATTAATACAATGTATTTGACAAAGACAACGAACAAGAGTTATCTATATAACATATTGAGTAAGATGGCCCATGGGACGCAGAGCCCGGGGCGGGGACCAGCCAGGCAGAAAGCCCTGTCTGTGCTCAGCGGGAGGGGCAGGGCCAGCCCCAGGTGCCAGTCTGGTATGAGACACAGAAACTCACACCAGTCATTTAAACATTCTCTTTCCAGAAACCGAAAGCTCCGGCGTCTCCCACCACAGAAGGGGACCCCGGCCTTTCCTTCCCGAAGCCCCCGGTGGACCCCGTGAAGATGCGGAGGATAAGCAGCGCCCGGGCGCGCTTGTTCAGGGCGTCCTCCCAGGGGGCCCTTCTGCCAGACCGGACACCGCCTCCCGCCGAGCGTAAGGCCCAGTGACCACCTTTACACCTGGGGGCGGGCATGTCTCTCGAATTTGCACACAAAAGCTATTTTTATATCGTATTTTCAAACCCCATCTGATTTTTTTTTACATTAACTAGGACTTAGTTAATATTATGCAAAAGCTGGGTAAGAAATGTTGTTCACATATTTTTCTGGGTGTTTATAAATAATACCTAAATATCATAGTTTTCAAAAAACTGTTACTTGGTAGAAAAAGAATAGGAGGACAAGTATTTTCTAATGAACGGGTTTATCAAGATTGGATAAATGATTTTAAAAATTAGAGTTTAAGCAATTATTCATTTCATTAGGCATTTTTACGACTCATGTAATGTCCACTGAGCTTGGGTCTTTGGCAGTACCCCTCCGATCCCATGGGAAAATATAAGCAAAAGTTGAATGGGGCTTTTCGTGCTGTCGCAGAATTGCCGGCAGGTATCTAAATCTGGGGACGGAGGGGTATTCTAAGGTGTGGCCCCACCAGTTGGCATCATTCCCTGCCCAGGGCATGCTAAGAGTTTTCAAACCAAGCAACAGCAGTGGGTGACAATCAATTTAGTGGATCGCTCCAAACATTAAAAAAAATGAAGTAGACCAGCCTGTAGCGGAAAATGTCAGGGTGCACTGCAGACAACAAGGGGAATGAGTGTGGCTTCGAGAGACTTTTCCAGCCTCATACCTGTGTGTTCAGGGCCCTGTTGTAAATTTGCTATGTAGTACATTCATAGTCAAGCGTGTTATACATTTACTATTACTCTCCATGGTCAGAAAAGTCGGGAAACCACTTTGCCCGGGGCCAGCAGAACTGGCCCTCCTTCAGTTGAAGGCTTGGTGGAGGGCTGGCAGCAACCACACAGAGGAGGGACTGAGGATGGATGCCGAAGGCTGCGAGCCGCACTGAGGCGCCTCCTGGTTTCACATACAAGCCTTTCCTTGTAGTCATCAACATCTAAACGCAGCGCTCATGGGAGAGTCCAGATGTATGACTTCTTGTGAAAAATCTAACAGTCCAGCCACTCCAGGCCCCCTTTCTGTGCAGCCCCCAAGAGAATGACTGGAGCTGGGTATATCCACCCTGTTAGCCCCGGATGTGATCTGCTGTCCCCCATGTCGCCTGACCCCTCAGCTCATGTTCCTGTCTGGTTCCTGGGTCTCCAGAGATCCCTCCCTGACAAACCTGAAGAGGTAGCATCAAGGAGAGAAAAGACAGGCAGTGCAGGGTGTGTGTGTGTGTGGTGTGTGTGTGTGTGTGTGTGTGATGCAGTGATGTGTAGTGCAGGAGAGTCGTCCTGCTATGGATGCAGGAGCTGAGGCCAAAGGCCACGCAGGCCAGGCTGGGGGAAGGGCCCGCTCTAAGCTGCTTGCAGGGAAAAGCCAGGGCAGGGTCTAGGCAAGGGAGACACACCATCCGCCTTATGTTTCTCAGTGTCGGGGCACATTACAGTCACCTGAGCCACTTTCACAGGCTCCACACTGGGCCCTACCAGACCAGTTCATCAGAAGGGAGCGGTAGCTGCAGGAGCAAAGCCCTTGACAGGGTGAGAGGGGTGGGATCAAGGTTGGGGGTGAAGGCAGACGCAGAGAGGAGCAGGGTCACTTCTTGTGAACAGGATGGCAGAGCTGGTGTAAGAGCTACTAAATGGCCGTTCGTTGGGTGGCTTTGATCGCGAATGCTGCAGCTGCATGTAACACTTTTAACTCTTGGAAGCTCACCCTGAGAGCCCTGCTGCTTACCGAGCTACTCACGGCTTTGTGAAGGTGCCTGAACAGGTGGATGTGTCACCCACCACCTCGTCTTCTGTGCTTCCCTCATGGCTTAGCTCCTCCCCTCCTGGGCCCCCTGGCCCTTGGCCACAGCACCCCAGTTGTGCTCAGAAGGTGCCGTGGGCAGCAGGTACCCTGTCCCAGCACCGAAGCCATCTTTGCGCCTCCAAGCTGCCCCAAAGCACGTCTTTGCTGCGGTTCTCTTATCCACCCTGTTTGCAGCGGCCCCACCTCACCATTTCCACCATCCCCTGGGTCTGTGTCAGCACTCAGGAAGCTATGGCAGCTAAAGGCATTGTCCCTTTAAAAGCGCACATTGCCCCATCAACAAAAACGCTGCCGCGCTCTAGCCTTGCGGCCACTGTCATCCGTGCAGTGGCTCCCTGGGCTGGCTTCAGTCTCTGCTGTGTACAGAAGGGACCCTCTACTGGGTGATTGTCAATGGAACCATGTTCACGGAGATGGAGTGGCGTCCCTCTCTTTGGTGGGAAGTCCTTTGCAGCTGACACTGCCACGGGCAGGGCTCGGGGTGTGGTGACAGGCTGGGAATTTCCAATCTACAAAAATGAAAGGGGAAGAGATGTGTGTGCCGTCTTCTTGGGCCAGCAGTTTAGTTGCTCTGGGGTTTTTGGCTGGAGAGGGCAGTGTTGTGACAGCTCCCCGGTTATCCACACCAGACAGAGACCGCAGTGCCGTCTGCACCCGCTCACCCATCCCGGTCACCTTTGCCATCACCAGCCCCTCCCGGGCCTCCTAAATGGGCTTTCTAAATACTGCTTGGGTCTGCTCTCCTGTCCCACCTCCGCCTCACTGCCTTGATCACCTCCGGCCTTGTCCCTCGTCTCTGGCCCTCCTGTCTTGCTCCACCTCACCCTCTGCGGGGGCTGCAAGTGGGTCAACACAAGGTCGCTTGGAGCAGCCAGCACAGCCTGGGGAAGCCAAGCTCCCACCCAGATGTGGCTGTGGGCCGTCTCCCTTTATCTCACCGGACCACAGAAATCATGTTCTGTGTGTGCCATCAGGGATCAGAGGTCAGGAAGCAAACAAAAATCAGATTGCGTCATCTTCTTGCTAAAAAACCTTCAGAGGGCCCCCTGCGCCTAAAGGAGTGTTTGCCAAACTGAGTTCTAGGGAAATTCTAGCAAAATATGAATAGCTTTTCCTTGGAAAAAGAGCTCAGTGCTGAAATAGGTGCACTCACGTTCTCTCCCCCTCGGAGACTCGCAATACACATGGGCATGTTCAGAGAGTCGGTAAAGCCCCTCTGGTAGAGGAAGCGTTTAATTTTAATTCCACCCAGCATTTCACAAGTCGGCTTGGCTCTGGAATCTGTCTTTTGGGGAACACAGTTTGAGAAACACTGACCTAGCACAGACGTTGGCAAACTTTTCCTGTGAAGGGCCTAATAGTAAATATTTTAGACCTTGTAGGTCACACAGTCTGTACGTCTGCTCAGCTCTGCCCTTCTGAAAAGCAACCATAGACTGATTTGTGGCCAGCGAAATTTGAATTTCATATAATGATCATGTTACAAAACATGTTTTTTTTCTTTTGATTTTTACCCCCAACCATTTAAAAATATGAAAACCATTCTTAGCTTGCAGGCTCTACCACCATGGGAGGTGGGCCAGATTTGGTGGTAGTTTGCTGACTCCTGGTCTGGAGGATGAAGCCCCCACTCCTTGCATGTACAGCCCTGTTGTGATCTGGCCCCAGTCAGGCCCTTCTCTCAACCCTCCCTGGCCTAGCCCACCCCACAGTCTATGCACCAACAATGTGGAATTCCTTGCATTTCCCCACACCCACCCATCCTGTTGTTCCGAGCCTCATGCAGGACCTGCTGTAGAATTTGTTGGACCTAGTGCTAAATGAGAATGTGGAGCTCTTTGTTAAAAAAATTATTCAGAATTTCAAGACGGCAACAGCAAACATTAAGCCAGTACGGGGCCCTTCTCAGCAGGGGCCTGCTCGACTATCCAGTTTGTACACACAAGAGGCTGGCTGGGACTCGAAGCTTTTGTTCCTCCTTCTCAGAACTCCTTTTTGCCTCCTGTTAACCCTTCAAAATGCTTCTCAGGCCCCACCTCCTCTCTGAATCTTTCCCCGACCAACTCCCAACCTCTCAGGACTCCCCCATTCTCTCTGTCACCCTTACCGGGCTCGGACCACCGCACTTGTCTGTACGGCATGTCTCTCTTTACCCAGGTCTGCTTCTCTGTCTCCCCTACTAGGCTGAGCAACTTCAGAGGTGAAGAGGTTTTTCTCTCATTGTAGCCAGAGAGACTAAGACAGGATCTGGTATACAGCAGGCGGCAGAGAAGTGTCTGTGGGCTGGAACCGCTCCTGCATGGTAACGCCGGCCCATACAGAGCTAGTACAGCGGGCTGCAGAGATTGGCCAGGGAGACGTGGATCATCGCCACAGGTGCTCAGCTGAATGGCGGCGCTCCATCGGGAGCAGGAGTGAGCCCCAGGCAGCCTGCACTGTGGTAGTAGCGGCCAGTATGACGATTCATAACAGTAGCAACATTACAGTTATGAAGTAGCAACGAAAATAATTTTATGGTTGGGTCACAACATGAGGAACTGTATTTAAAGGGCCAGAAGATTGAGAATCACTGCCCTAGTAGCTTGTGAAGATAAAGGGGCTGCAGCTCCTTCACCTCTCGGGCGGGTGGGTTTCCCCCTCCAGGACAGTAGCCCATGGCAGCTGGGACTTCTTGTTCACCACTGGGCCACCAGCACCTGGAGCAGCACCTGGCCCTCTGGCGTGGGTGCTGAATAAATATTCAAGGAGTGGATGGATGAAAGAAACAAGTGCTAAGATATAGGCACAGGCTAAAGATTCTTTGTGATCGAAACAGAATGTGTGCCTTGTAACTCAGTAGTAAAGACCTCTAAGGGAGCCTGCACTGTGCAGAGAGCCCCGGGCCAGCAGCCAGGATTCCGGAGTTCCATGAATAGTAACGACACTGACGTCTAGGTTTTAGTGTGATAAGTCACTAGGTCATGTCATTTAATTCTCACCACGTCCCCAAGAAGTGGGCACCACGGAGGAAGGTGAGGGAAAGGTTGAGTGGCCTGCTCGTCACACAGCCTGTGCTTGAGCCCACGTCTGCTGAAATGCAAAGCCTACTCTCTTCCCACTGTACTGTCCTGCTCTCCCTGAACTTCCCCTGTGACCTCACACTAGTCACTTAAGCTATTTTCTCCTCTGAAAAATGAAGATGAGCCTAGCCAATTTTTCAGGTTTCCTTCGGCTTTACAATTCAGTGTGTGGACGCAAGGAGCTTGGTCGGAAGCGTAGCCTAGGTGGTTTTGTTGTCGGTTTTCATTGGTTTGTTGGTTCAAGTGCAGAAAAGGAAACCTTGAGTTGCTTTGGAAAAGCTTGCAGAACAGTATTTTTCTATATGAAGCTCATTCCCCCTTCCACTTTGCAAACATATTTTATCACAGACCAGAGTAGAGCAGAGCAGCATGGATAAGCTGTCCCTCCTGGTAAAGAAGCCGTGTTGTATTATAAGTGTCAGGCTCTGCAGTTGTAAACAAGGCATGTGTTTCGGTTCAGAGGCTGACATCTTTTTGCAACTCTATCTTGGTCCCCTTCAGAAAGCCTGGGAGGGCTTCAGCACACCCCTCCGTTCATCACCTGGAAATGATCTGCCACGACCCAGCCCAGCCCCTCTGACCACCTCTCCTCCTCTCCTCCCCTCACACACTCCCTGCCTGCTGTTCCTGGAGCATGTCAGGCACAGCCCTGCCTTAGGGCCTCCGCGTCTGCTTCCCCTCTGCTGGCAATCCTGTCCCTCAGCATCTGACGGGCAGGTGCCCCACCTCCTTCAAGGATCCATCTACCATGTCCACCCATTGCCAGTCCTGTTTACCCTTCTCCACTTTTCTACTTTTGCTTTTTTCCATAACACTTATCCGATATACCTTATTTATTATGGTGTATTACTTATTATCTGTTTATTCAGATGTAAGCCCTATGAGGTCAGGGATCTTTGGTTTGTCACTGATGCATCCTACGTGCCTAGGACAGTGCCTGACATCAGGGGGCACTCAATAAATATCTTTTTTTGAATCAGAAATTACTAACATGATTACATGTAGGAAGAGGATGTGATGCAGAGTATGTATGTGGACTTAGGTGGTTCATAAATCTAACTTTAAGCGTTTGCCTTAGGTAGACCCCAAGCTAATAGAAATAAGATCCTCTTCATTTTTACCTGCTGCATTGATGATGCCAAGCCTAAAATAGTGGTGAGGTCTTATATGGCCAGGGACGTTGTATCCATACTTGATTATAAGTGACATGTAATTTTTGAATTGTGTACATTCTTAGATTTTAAAAAAATATTGAAAGATGGTGATTCCTAAAATAAGAAATGCTTTGACAAAACATCTCCTTGGTTATTACAGGAAAGAAGACAGTGGAATCCAAAGACACAGTTAGGATGGGGGACTCTCCGGTGAAAATCAGTGGGATTTATTTAACAGAACCAAAGGCCGTTGGCCACTTAAAGAGTCACCCACTTCAGCTAACGTATGATGGAGGCTTCAGAGAAATCAAGGAGCAAGAAATGTTCGAAGGGGCAACATCCTTGCCATCTCATCTGAGAAGCGGAGGGTCAGTGTTCTTTTTATTTGATTTTTCTGGCGAGGGCAGCGATGTCATTTACCAGTTTGTTTTCTAACTTATGTAGATGATTGGTTCACATTTTCTCTTTTATATAAAGCAAATCTTAAGTTAGCGGTACATGAGAAGGAAAGGCTTCTTCTCACAGCTGCATGGAGTTGATTTTACACCCCCCCCCCCATTTAACCCTTAGGAGAATATTTGCTCATACTTGCCTAGATGCTGCTCTGATAGGACTGTCAGGTTAAAGTCCTGGCTTCAGTTGCACCAGTGGTTCTCAACCTTCTGGCCCTTTAAATACAGTTCCTCATGTTGTGACCCAACCATAAAATTATTTTCGTTGCTACTTCATAACTGTAATGTTGCTACTGTTATGAATCGTAATGTAAATATCTGATATGCAGTATGGTCTTAGGAGACCCCTGTAACTGATATGCAGGATGGTCTTAGGAGACTCCTGTGAAAGGGTCGTTCGACCGCCAAAGGGGTTGCGACCCACAGGTTGAGAACCACTGCCTTAGGTCTTCTCCTTCAGACCTTCCTTGCTCCACCTGCCATCCATCTCCAGGGAGGGGCCTCCCAAGCCTCTCCCACACAGCCCTGTCCTGCCTGGCCAAGTCCCTGGGCCACTTTTTATTAAGAAGGGATCTGCAAGTGTGTTTCCCCCATGACTTTTCATTCCTTCAAAGTATTAGCAACAAAACCAACACTGACAAACTAATTCATGATTTATATTCTGTTGGGTGATAATGGATATTAATCAATTAATACTGTAAGAGAACTTTTTAAAAAATATATATTTTATTGATTTTTTTACAGAGAGGAAAGGAGAGGAATAGAGAGCCAGAAACAGGGATGAGAGAGAAACATCGATCAGCTGCCTCCTGCACACCCCCCACTGGGGACATGCCCTCAACCAAGGCACATGCCCCTGACCGGGACCGAACCCGGGACCCTCCAGTCCCCAGGCCGATGCTCTATCCACTGAGCCAAACCGGTCAGGGAACATATTTTTAATTATGGCACCAAAATACCTGAGTGTGGATGGAGACTCATTTTAAGAAATGTCACGGTTATAATTACACAGTTGATTGTTTTCTGTAGGGGTAAAAACAGAGGGGCTGTCAGAAGAGACAACATGGATTTTACGTGTGTGTGTGTTTGTTTCCAAGGAGCATAGCAGCCACTGATCATGAACCAACAGATGCCAGGAAATCCTTCCCTTGTTTTGATGAGCCCAACAAAAAGGCAACTTATACAATATCTATCGTCCACCCCAAAGACTATCAGGCCCTTTCAAATATGCCGGTGGAGGTGAGTATTTTTTTAAAAATTGTTTGTTTATGAATGTAGTTAGTTTAAAATATCAGGTAAGTTACCTGATTTGCTATGAAAGAACACTGCTGAATTCTAAAATTAAATGTGCTCTAGTGGCTTATTTAGAGGTGTCAGAATACATTTCCTTTGAATTCCTAGAAGTCTTTATCGCAGGAGATCACAGTCCAGTCAAAAAGCCACACTGGGTTTTCTAAGTTAGAGAGAATACAGCAGGCATATACCAGCTGGGCTCTGCTTTACTGAAAGAATGACAAATATATGGAAAAATAAAGGAATTGAAGACTGAAAAATATTCAAGGGTCTCATCACTATTCTTGGTTTGTATTTGAATATAAATTCAGCTTTTAAAATAGAAATATTGCAAAATATCATCACTTAAATATTGGTGTGCAGAAGCCACTCCCAGGGAACAGTGTACCCATAGATTTTCTGGTGAATTAGACGTGCTCTTTAAACGTTTAAAAAATAGGCAACAACAAGTTCTGTTTGTATAATCTACACATAAAT
>NW_006300376.1:882060-882811 GCF_000327345.1 Myotis davidii | reverse complement strand
TTAATCCGTAAAATGGAAATAACTGTGCTCCTTCACTCCCACCTCCTGCCAGCCCTCACCATGGGTTGAGGAACGATGAATAAGACTTGAGAGGCTTGTATTTAAAGTACCACATGCTGTTAGTATTATTGGAGTAAAAAAGAAGAAAAGAGGGCTCTCTGGTCAAAGATGGCAAAGCAGAGGCCCAATCGAAGCAACAAAGAATGAAAAACAGAAGTAAATGTCATCGATGAAACAAGAACAACAACAACAAAAATGGTTCCACCCCAAACTACAAAACATGGAGCAAACTTCACACTGTGTTTGGGGCCCATCCCCTCCCCTTTGGAAAGTGAGCTGCCTTGCACTGGGTGTGAACCCCTGCTCAGTCTGTTGGGAGGAGGAGTGCCCTGCCTTCCCTACCCATCTCTCTCGAGGTGGTCAAGTGGTCAGAGCTGGCTAATCAGAATTCTCCAACCCACCAGCCACCCGCAGTTGGTTCAGAGGCGGGCACATAATCCCAGCCAGCCCAATGGGATTCTTCCCTCGGACCTTTGAGAAAAGTGCTTTTCCTCCAAGTTCACAAGCTATAAAGATGCTGCTGCCTTGGAGCCAACTCATTGCCTTGTGCAGAGTGACTCTGAGAGGGAAGTGATGTATAAACAAACAGAATGGAGATAGTGACCAAGTTCAAGGATGTTATATAAACCCCTAAACCCAGCTGTGCCTGAGGCCACCACATCTACACTGCGGACTGCTCTGTTTTGAGCCA
>NW_006300376.1:868391-881877 GCF_000327345.1 Myotis davidii | reverse complement strand
TCCTTCCTTTCCTTTTTGCCTTTCTTTCTTCTTTCCTTTATTTATTTTGACAGGTACAGCTTGTGGTGTAATAGATGAGGTTTTTGTCACTTGGAATATTGCAACTAAAGGAGTCTAGTTAATCTTCCAGACTCTGTGAAATATAGATGAAAACAAGAGGGAATTTGAGAGCAGACACCTCCTCAGACCTTGAAGAAACAGGTTTCACTAAAACTGAGTCTCTCAGTTCAGAAAGCTGTAGCCAGGTGTCTTTTATTAGAGAAACGAGATCTGAGGATGTGGGCAGGCCACTGGAGAGGTGAGGAAGCCACTGTAAAGACCCCATTCAAGACAGTCAAGATCCAGATCATGAAGCAAACGGGGTGGGGTGGGGGTGGGGGGTGAAGCTGAGGGTGACATGCTCGCCTCGTTTCCTGTGAGCCAGCTAGTTTGGGGCGGGGGTGCAGTTCAATAGGTTAACACAGGGCTTTTCTGTGAGTCATAGCAACCTGCTACACATAACCAAGGGAACACACACTCAAAATCAAGAAAAGTCACAAACTTGGTGAATGGATGTTCAAGAAAACTAAAGCTGAAGGCGCAGCATACCCCAGGTCTCTCCTCTGTGGATCCTTTTCATTATGCAACAAATACATGACGCTGTTTAAAGAAAATTAGTATTAGGACAAGAGTTAACATGGGACTTGATCATAGATATGTAAAGAATTTAACAAACATAGATGAAGAAAATGAATCGCAAAAAGAATTACTCTCCAAAAACAAGGAAAGCGTTAAAACAATTTTGCATAGCTTCCAAGAGATGATTGATAATGTTATCAGTCTCTTTTAAAAAAAATAATGGCAGGGGGGAGCTCTGCTTTGTAGTTGTTTTTTCTAAATATTTTTATTGGTGTGTGTGTGTGTGTGTGTGTGTGTGTGTGTGTGTGAGAGAGAGAGAGAGAGAGAGAGAGAGAGAGAGAGAGAGAGAGAGGGAATGAATCGTTGATTGACTGCCTCCTGCATGTCCCCAACTGGGGAGCGAGCCCACAACCCAGGCATGTGTCCTTGACCAGAATCGAATCTGGGACCCTTCAGTCCACAGGCTAATGCTCTATCCAAATGAGCCAAACTGGCTAGGACAAGAGCTCTTCTTCGGTTTATAAGAATTCAAATTAGAGATTATAAACCCATGAAAAGTATGCTCATAGTTATCTAAAAAGAAATGGAGGGAAAGGTATAAATGTGGAGAGGAAAGCCACGTTAGATATGAAAAATAAGAATAAAACAGCTGATAATACAATGAGACTTAGTGGACAGGCTAGAGGAACTCATTCAAAATGCAGAAGGTAAGAAGATTGGAAAGCTATTAGAGAGATTGAGATAGACATGGGAGGTGTGACACTTGTATTCCTGAATCCTCCTCCCGCTCCTCCTCCTTTTAGTAATATCTTACTTTGAAGTAAGTTCCAGCCTCTTCCAAGTGATTTAGATATATTAACTCACTTGATTTTTACATAAATCCACTAAGAATGGAAGAGATCAGAGCCAAAGGAACCAGAAAAAATATTAAGACATAACAGAACACAACTTTCTGAAATAAAGATTTGAATCTGAAGACCAGGTGGACACATTGTATTGCCAAAAAAAAAAATTGATATAAAACATTGCCAAACAGTGCTCAGCATTAGAACACTGCCCAGTACACAGTCCACACCAGTTAGTAATGGTTGATCACAGGGATAAGTGGAAGAAGGTCTCCTCTGGCCATCCAGGCTGAACAAGCAAGTCCCACAAAAGGAGGAAAGGCGGGCGGCCCCGGCTTTATTAGAGCGTCCCTCGGTGCTAGAAGGCAGTCACGTCACGTCTGTGAAGTCCTAAGTATAAGAAGGACAACCCGACAACCATGTCACCCGCCAAGTTGTTCGTCAGTAAAAAGGCAACAGACATTTCCAAATGTGAGTGAACTCTGGGTCTACAGTACTAAGGCACTCTCTAGATAACTCAGATAACAAAGTGGTGAGTCAGATTTCAAAACTCAGAAATGAAGAAGCTATGGTAGACGCATTTGTGGTGAGTATTGACTTTGTTTTCCTATTGAATTAAAAGTAAACAAGTCTGAAAATGATGGCTGTGGAATGGAAACCTTGATGATGTCGTAGTGACATAAATAATCAGAAGCGGTATTTGGGAGGAAGCATGAGTGCTAATTACTTCACTTTGTAATAGGGAATAGATTTGTCAGTAGCTACAGCCTGAAATTGAAGTATATTGTTTAAAAAGAATGATTTCAGCATCCTAATGTTTTTCATTATTTTTTCTTTTTCTTAACTTCAGAGAAATCTTTTAGAAACTAAAATCTTTTGGGAGGACCCATTCATCTGAAGTTCTGCAATCCCTTCAGTTTCACCTCAATTTCTGTTTCTCTGTTAAACTCAAGTAAAATTTATAGTTCATACTTTAAAGTTGCAATGCCATGTATTGTGATCCCATTTATATGTATCCTTTACCTGCCCTTCCTCCAAGTCACCTTTCCATTCTTTCATTCTTTTATCTGAATATATGCAAAATATGTCTGGATGGTTACTACATATTAATAATATTTGTTTCTGGGTGGTGGGATCCTGGGTGATTTTTTAATAATTTTCTTTGTACTTCCTTATATTGCCTGGCCTTAATAATAATAAATATATCATTTTTTTCAAAAATAATGAAGTCATTATTCTGTTAAGAAATTAAGGGTAATGTGGCCGAGAAACTGTTTTAAATTGGAGAAGATGCGTTGGTCAGAATGACTTGGTGGAGTCCCACCTTGTTTGATAGTTTTCATGTAGGAGGCATGTCTTGGGAGGTGCAGAAGTGGACCCAGTCCTTGAGGAGCTCACGGGCGCATCTGGCTTGTCACTCAGGTGTGGTCCGTGGAAGAGCAGCAGCAACATTACCTGGGAGATTGTGAGAATTTAGAATCTCAGGCCCCACCCCAAACTTGCTGAATTAGTGTCCCCATCTTTATAACATATCTGGGTGATCTGCATGTGCACAAACGTTGTCAAAGCATTATTCCGTGATTTCTCTCTGCTGAAGGGAGGGAAGGAGAACTGACACTGGGGGTCAAGCCCGCAACCCGAGCATGTGCCCTGACCAGGACATCCAACTGTGACCTCCTGGTTCATAGGTCCATGCTCAACTACTGAGCCACGCTGGCCAGGCAAGGGCACCTCATTCTGACTGAAGATCACAGCAAGTTTCCTGGGCTCGGGGGTTTGCGGTGCCGCCCAGGGCTGATGTGCAATAGGGGAAGGGATGTGTGCTTTCCTAAAGGAGCAGCAGAGCGAAGGGGGTTTGACCTGGTGGCAGGTGGCCTGGCGCAGCAGGGCATGGACCCTGCGGCCACAGACTGCGGGGCCCCTGAGGGGCTTTGGGCAGCAGAGAGGCTGGCGGCAGTGTGGGCCACGTGTGGGGAAGGGAGAGCCCGGGCAGAGGTGACCGTCGGGGTCCGGCAGGAGGTGGTGATGTGTGAGCTGGAGCCCCGGCTGAGGCGTTAGGGATGGAAAGCAGAGTGGGGACCCTGTGGCATCCGTTTGCTCAGAAATGTCCTGTCGAAGAGGCAGGCACAGCACCGTCCCCTGTGCTCAGGCCTCGGTGCAGCAGTGAGGAGGCCTGAGGGCTTTTCACATGAGGCTCTTGGAAACCGCGGCTACGAAGGTCATGGAATCATGAAATGGGGCTTTCACTCTGAGCTCTGGGAATTCAAGCCTAGTGTCATCTTCTTAGTGTAAGGAAACGCTTAGCTCAAAATTTGCCAAATTTTCTTTTTATCATAAGTATCCTTTAAAATTTCCTTTTCCAGTTTTACATGTAATTTTTCCAAAATAAAAATAAATTTATGCTTTTTTTCTTAATTCCAAATTCTTCTATTTAGTTGACTTAATATCCAGTTATTGCTCTAAAGCAGGAGGCAACAAACGACAGGCCAGGAGCCAAATGTGACCAGACAGCTATGGCTTTTACAGTCCTTGAGCTAAGAATTGTTTATATGGTTTTAAATTGCTACCTTTCTTATTGTTATATTTTTAATCCTTGCCCGACCAATGCTTATTGATTTTAGAGAGAGGGGACGTGGGGAGGGGGAGAGAGAGAAAGAGACATCAACCTGTTGCCTCCTGTTCACCCACCAACCGGGAACCGAACCTGCAACCCAGGTCTGTGCCCTGACCTGGAACCAAACCGCTACTTCTTGGTGTATGAGATGACACTCCAAGCAACTGAGCCACCTGGCCAGGGCTAAGTCATGACCTTTTAAATGGTCACAAAAGTCCCTACATACCAGCCTCCATTTTGCCACTTGGCACACAAAGCGTAAAATATGTTCTGTCTGGCTCTTTAAGAGAAAATTTGCTGACCCCTGATTAAAGAACCTTACTTGCAATGATTGGAAGAACTGTCTGATTATAGCAAAATCTGAATTTTAGAATAGTTTTAAAGAAACATATTTCATTTGTTATTGTTATTGTTGTTGTTGTTATCATTATCATTATTATTGTCAGTGTATATTTTATCCAGCAGTAGATGTCGTTAGTGTGACTGATTAGTACCTCGGTCTGGGTATGGCCTTGCCTCGGCTACAGAGTTTGGTTCTGACCATTCAGAGTGAAACGAGGTCCTTTGTCAATAACTGGGACACATGTGGGCTGCAGACGAGAAGCCTGGGAATGCCAAATCCATTTTGCTTTCTTCAGAACTCCAGCCTGATTGCAGATGGGACCAAAGGAAGGGCAGACCTGAGAGAATTACAGAGCGATGAGGCCAAAGCCCTCATCACACCATGCCTGAAACCCACCCTGGCTCTCACCTTTCGGGTCAGATGAGCCAATAAACTTCCCTTACTGTTTGTCAGTCAGAGGTAGGTTTTTGTTATTTGTAGATGAAACAACCTTAACAAATCAAATGGAGTTATTTTACCTCTAAGAAGAATTTCACAGAGTAGCTCTACGGAATAATTTCTGGAATTGTTTTATCCTTGGAACATCAAAATCATGGAAAAATATAATTATGGCCTTTAACAACATGGAACAGGAAACTGGGCAGAGGAGCAATTATCCTGGATGACAGCATCAAGATCTAAAACCGGCTGATAGGCAGGAACACTTTACCAAATATAACACTGAAATTCAATAAGAACGAGTTTAAGAAAACGATTAAGGATGAGCTGCTTGTGTAAGAAAAGACAAGACTTGGCCAACCCTGTGAAGTGACCACCAAAACCACTAATATAGTGTCAGGCTGTATTATTTCGACTCTCACCTCTTTGCTCCTCAGGCCACACCTTCAGCGCAGTGCTGGGTTCCAGACTGTAAAAGGAATCCAGACCAAGGGACACTCAGAGTGACTCAACGGGCTGGCAAGAATATGTAAAACCTTACCAAATGAGAAACATTTGAAGGAACGGAGAAGTTTGTTAATGACATCAATGACAGCAGCTGCGGTGACAGTAAACACTTAAGTCCTCGCCATGTGCCAGGCACTACGCTGAGCCATTTCACCTGATATCATTTCGCCCTCACAACAACCCTATGGGGAGAAGGGCCATTACTTGCCACCCCCTCATACACAGAGGAAACCAACGTTTAGGTACAAATCTTACCTGAGCTCATACAGCTAGTCAGTGGTAGACCCATGGGTGTTAGGTCATAGCTTTAAGTGGTGAACGTACCATCTTTCAAGGATTGTCAAGAAAGATGATTTGTCTCCTGTGGCTCCGGTTAGTAGAAACAAAACCAATGGGTAGAAGTTACAGGGAAATAGATTTCCATTGAGGACAAGGCCATCTAGTCTCCTCTTCCTTAGGAAAGAGGGGGTTCTTCTCTTTAAGATCATTGACTCAACACAAAATTTTTGGACAGTTCTTCCTCAGTCCTCATCTTCGTGGACCTGTTCATCATATTCATTTCCACAACAGTTTGGGCTACATGAGAGCATGTTTTATTTCTCTTCTTCCTTTGGAGTCTCTCTCCCCGTTCTGCCCTTTGCCCTCGTTCTGACGGGCTTGTTCCGCCAGCCCGGGGTTTGAGCCAGTCTTCTGGGGCTGCTGCTCCCTGGGCTGCTTTGGTCTCTGACAGAGCTCTTGTCCTGATTTCCACATCTCCTTTGCAGATGCTCCATTTTCCATCAGAAATCCAATGCGGCAAAACCCAAACTTACTTCACACCTCTAACTGTTCTACTGCCCACCCTCCCTGTTTTGGGTAGCAGTCCTACTCTCCTGTGCCTCCAGGTCTACCCTGTGTTTGTTTTGCCTGAAATCCATCACTAAATCCTACCGACTTTTCATGTATAGGGTCTCTTGTATTTTTTCTTTCTTGTCCAGTCCCATTCTCACCCTCGAAGGACCTTGTTAACCTCTCTCCAAGTCTCCTAAATACTCTTGCTACTGGATACTTCTAAATCTCATCACCTGCTTGTATAAGAGCCCGTGACAGCTCCTCACTGCCCATTACATCGGTTCCATGGACCCACCCGAAGTTTCAGGCAGCTGTTCCCAATACCTCCCAGCAGAAACCTTCTATGCCTATCTTGCTGGCCGGTGCAGTTCTCCCCTGCCCTGAGAAACAGGCTCCTCACGCCCTCTTCACCTTCACTCATGCTACTCTTCCCCTGAGAGGAGGTTTGTCATTTGCTGGTTCAGCTTTTATTCTTTTAAGGCCCACTTTGTGGTCCACGGCTTCCTTCTCGGCATCCCTCTAGTTCCTGCAACCCACTGAATTTCACCTTCTAGTACTTGTACAGAGACTCTATTGCCATTTTCCATTTTTAAAAAAGTCCCTTAGTTCCTCAGAGTAGACTTTACATTTCTTTAGGGCAACTCATTCGAATGTTATGTCTAGCACTGGACTGCTCAGACAGGTGTTTGTTGGCTCAGAATAAAGAGAGGAATAACAGTGACAACTTGTTACGTTATTCCTATGTACCAATCAGTGTACTACATAGAGGCATTGCAGTCATTTTAAGAGGAGGAAATCAAGGCCAGGGGGTTAAGTAACGTGCCTAAGGCCACCGAGCTGGGAAGCGTTGGGCCCTGAACTTAGACCTCGGTGGTTTGTGTGCAGAGCCTGCACATCCATTCGCTGTGCCATGATCGGCCCATTCCAGGCCTGTGCCGTTCTTGAGAATCAGTGTAGTCCAGCACCGCTGCGCTTGTGTATTGAGAAGGACCCACCCCCCCCTTGGGGGTACACAAATGTGGTATATAGGAAGGCAACCTCATCACTGGCCATGTCCTCAGTGACTTTGAAAGGCCATCAGCTGAAAACTACCTTGCTTGATCGCAGCAGTTGTTTGGGACAATGATGAAGAGGGCCTTGCCTCTCTTGTCCTCGCACGTTCTGGTTATTTCCAGGGGTGGTAAATATGGAAACCTCCAGCCTCACACCCTCCCAAGCTTGCGGCATTTTTCTCTCTTTGGAGGGTCGCTTTCTTTTTTTTCTATCTTCTCTGAGATCTGCTTCATTTACTTCAACTCTGAGAGTGTGGACAATAAGAATCTCACCCCCATTTCTTCGTGTGATTGTCTAGGAACACCTTGCTACCAGACCTATGTTTTTACCTGAATAAAAATGAAGTAATTTTTTCAGAGTATTAACTAAATCAGTGATGGCGAACCTATGACACGCGTGTCAGAGGTGACACGCAGACTCATTTTTTTTTGGTTGATTTTTCTTTGTTAAATGGCATTTAAATGTACAAAATAAATATCAAAAATATAAGTCTTTGTTTTACTATGGCTGCAAATATCAGAAAATTTCTCTATGTGACACGGCACCAGAGTTAAGTTAGGGTTTTTCAACATGCTGACACGCCGAGCTCAAAAGGTTTGCCATCACTGAACTAATTAGACATTTTGAAGAAGGTTAGCTTGATCTTTTCTCTCGTATGATAAGATCAAGTGTTAGAGAAAAAGGACCTATTTATGGAAAAAATATATTTGGAGAAGCTAAGCCTTGGGGCAGTAGGAAAGGTCAAGCAAGACCAGCACTGGACATTCATGGGCATCTCACGTCACAGGAAGCAGGAGCAACGGGCATACAGATGGATGTTCGTGGGTAACCCTGGCCCCATGTATGTACACTCCTTATGGCTTTCAGAGCAAATTTTATATTTGATGAATAAAATTTTGTTCCAAAATTTTCACTATTCTCTCAGTGTTTTGTGCTTTTTTTTGTTTGTCTTGGAATTTTACACAGATATTTCAAAGTAAGTACTTTTAAGTTTCAGCTCTACCTAAACAGAAATGATATCCTTCATAGACCATCTCTATATTAAACGTAACCTTAATTAAAAAAGAAATCGGTATACTAGTATAATCCTGCTATTGGCTAGCCATCACTCTTTTATTTGTAATATAAAATATTTTGTTATCTAGGATTGCCTAAATTTAGCTTCAGTTTTTTTAACATTTAAATTATGTTTAAAAATAAAACATTTTCAGAGAATATTCATTTAATTTTTAAAAAGGAAACAGGACACTGTGATGGGAAAGAGCAGTGAATTGGAAATGATAAGACTTGGGCTCTAGATCTGACCTTGCTCTGTAACCTTGGGAACATCTGATGAATTTGGGAACTTGTTTTGGAGGGGGGTCTTGAGGGAGGAGAGAGAGAGAGAGAGAGAGAGAGAGAGAGAGAGAGAGATATTGCTCCCAACTCATAAATGCTAGGCTTTTGTAATTCAAGCATAGAAGAGTTCTTTCTTATTCTCACAGTGACCTCTTGTGGTAAAATTCTTTTTTTATTTGCAAAGTCAACTTTGGGTTTATTTTTGTTGTTATTTCTAGTAACTATATTTCATATTGTTAAGCAAATATGGCTTGTTTTCAAAAGGTGAATCTTGGTTGGAAATTAGAGGTCGATTAAACTGGGATCTGGTCACCCTGTGGCTTCCTCAGAAACTACATGGCCGACTCCCGACACCTACCGAAGAGACATGCTCTGGTGTGCGCTGAGTGCTGTGTGTGTTCCTCTTCCTCCTAGGGACCAGGGGAAGAGGCGCCCGAGGGCCTCCTCATGCCCCAACAGCTCGGACCTGAGCAGGCTGGGAGCCAGTGCAGGTGAGGTGCTTGTGTGCTTAGAGGTCCCCAACATTCCTTCACCTGCGCCAGAAAGAAGTGTCTGACGTTGGCTCACTGTTTGAAAACCCCAGGAACTTGGCTCAGCTTGGTCGCACAGCAACATTTATTTTTATAACTTTTTGTTATTTTCACAACAGTCTTTCTTCCCATTCTTCCAGCTCAAATACTATTATCTATAGGTTACACTCTTAATGAAATTATTTTGTAAAAACGTTTGGAAAGTTTCAAACCATGACATCAACATAGTTATTGAGTTCAAAACTTTGGTTCAAAATCGTTACTCACTTAAACGAAACTATCAACTACATGAAGACAGCTCTTCGGGTGTTTAACCTAGTTGAGAAAAATATGTGACAATATTAGTCACAGACTAGAAATGATACAAAATGTATCATGCCATGGAAAATCGCAATTAGAAAAATGAACTAGACTACATTTAAAATATTGAATGAAATGAGTATAAGCATAACAGGACATGAAAAATTGAGTTGCAAAAATAATGATATATGTTGTTTATGGATATAGATCCATGTTGTAAACCTGCTCAAACATGATAAAAATAAGCACCTGGTTTAGAATGGTGGTAACCCCCAGGGGGAGAGAGAGTAGGGAGAGCAGGTGCGGGGAGACATACAGAGGGCATCAACTATATTTGTAACATTTTGGTTCTTTAAAAGAAGGAGGAGGATGAAAATATGGTTAATATTTGACCAAAGCAGTCTGGGGTATGCAGGTGTTTGTTATATTCTTTGTACTTTTATTATATGCATGAAATTTTATGAAACCAAACTATTATTAAGGTCAAAAATGTTTTTATTATCTTCAAAACTAATTCCTTATCAGTAAAGTGACTTTTGTGGCCGATGAGAATTTCTGTAGTACTCAGGGAAATCTTAGATAGGCTCATCTCCACATCAGCATTGTTGCTGAGGCTTTTACATGTACATGCTAAAAACATCAGCCAATAAACACTGCGTCAAGTTTTTGTGTCCAGAGCTCAAAGTTGTGGTTTAGAACTATAACCACTGAGACAGCAAAATCTTCAAAAACATGCTGAAATTTCTGCTTGACTTACCCAATTTCCTGTTGAATCATAATTTTTTCTATTTAGCAAACTTAGGTAAAAGTGCTTTCTGAAATATTAGCTTGTTGCTCACGACTGAGACAGACTGTATTTTTTTGTGTGTGGCTCTTAAAAAATAATCATTACAAGCCCATGCTTCAGTTCCTTGTTAGTGTGTAGCATGGGATTTGTGTGGGGAGCAGAGCTAGAGGAGGTGGGCGAGGGGGGAGATGTGGAGAGCCTGGAGCTGGAGACAGCTGCTCACTCAGGGGTCCCTAGGAGGGAGTGGGAAGCAAACCCTTACACGACAGTGCCCAGCTAACTTCCATTCTGAGAGCAAACACACCCCAGAAACATTCAGACAGGCCTGTGAGGACCTTTCCTTTCTGAAGGTCAAACAGACTGTTCTGTGATTTCTGGCTCAGCCCTGTAATCCGACTCTTCCGGGGATGAATGTTACCAGTTCTGTTTGTCCTGAGAAAAGGGGGTGGACAGTCCTGGTTCTCACAGAGCCATTCTGTTACAGAGCATGTTGCATAGGCGGTAAACATGCTGATGTGAGCTCACTGGACTTGAGATTTGTGTGTCTAGTAAATTTAAGGGCATCATAAATGTTGGCTGATGCAATTATTTGTCTCACATCTTTTGGCTTTTGGCTTGATATATGTTGATTTTAGTCATATACTTTGGACTCTGAAGATGTCATGTCCCTGGGAATATGAACAGCTATGTTTTCTATACTGCTTGAATATTCAGGTTTACTTTTAGAATCCCTATTTGTAATTTATCAGAGTTATGGCAGACTCATGAGAGTCATGATCCCAAAGATGGTGACGGTGGCCTGTAATCTTTTATCTGCAGTTCTAAAATACCTAAAGCTCTGAAAGCTGACATATTTTGCAAACCCCTTTAGTGACAATGCCTGAGCTGTACTGATCCCAGGCCAGTGTAGTCTTGGTTCCACCAGTGTGAATAGTCACATATTTTGCTACCAGGGGGCTGCCCCAGAGGACCCTCCTGGGGGTGGTATGTAAAATGCAGTGTGTGCACCCTATTGCCTTACTAAAATGCAAAGTTTTCTGCATCCCAAACCACATCTGGTCCCAGAGGCTTTGGATAAGGGATTGTAAGCCTCTACTGATGAGCTGATTTTTTTCCATTTCAACTATGTGTTTTGTGTGAATTCTTGCTTACAGATGATGTGAAACCTTGCAATTAAAACTAGCGACAGCCCCTACACTGCTTAGTTACAGCTTGTGGACAACCCCTTTTGTCTACTTTTGCTGCTCACGTGCTCCACCTGCCCAGCGCGTGTCAGCCCCTCCTGGTATTAGGAAGGTTTAATAAAAGGTGAGCTTAGTCTCGCTGCAACTGGGAGTGACTGTTTGCAGCAGGGAGTGCACTGGGGCAAGGCCTGTGAGCTGGGCACATAGGTAACGGGTATAGCTTTCCTGCCTCTCGGCATCATCACCTCACTTAATAGGCATCACATATATTCTGTTCAAGAGTAATACAAGCATGTGAGGAGTTTTGAAAAATATAACAGAGCACATAAAAGACATTAATAACCCATAATCCCAGCACTTGAGATGACCATTGTCATCCCATTTTACAGAGGAAAAGCAAAGCGACTTGCCCAACGTGAACCTGCTCATAGGTGGCAGAGCTAGGACTCACACCCAGACAGTACCTCCAGAACCTGTGCTCCTCAAGGGCCTCCCCGATCAGCTTGTCCATTTTTTAGTTGAAACACCCTAAATTTATACAGGCCACACACCTTTCTTTTTAAATATATTTTTAAGTTGATTTCAGAGAGGAAGGGAGAAGGAGGGAGAGAGAGAAACATCAGTGATGCGAGAGAATCGTTGATCTGCTGCCTCCTGTACACCCCTCACGGGGGATGGAGCCCACAACCTGGGCATGTGCCCTAACTGGGAATCAAACCTCCTGGTTCCTGATTCATAGGTTGATGCTCAACCACTGAGCCACGCTGGCTGGACCAGCCCACACACCTTTCAATTCTCATTCTCATCCTCTCTCTCTCTCTGACATTTTTTAGGGTCCAGGCACCCACTATGTGGTCACTTAATTGGTATTAGGGAGGGCACAGATTTCCTGATCCAAACCAGATGTGGTGCCCCCTCCAGCTCAACTGTCAGTGTCTCAGATCTTGAGATAATTCCTTGTGAAATGTAATCATGATTTACAGTTTCTAATATGATTTGCATTTCCCCTCAAAGTTACCTTTTAGTTTGCTGATTTGCGGCAGGGCAGAATAGCATAGAGGTCAAGTACAAAGACTATGGATCTATTTGACACTGGGCAGGTAACTTAAGACGCCTGAACCCCACTTTCTTCATGTGGAAAATGGGGACAATTTGGGAACCTCCTCATCGCATTGTTACAGAAATTAAAGGTGGGCCTGCTGCACCCGACATATATGGCGAATGGTCGCTTCACTTCTCTGCAGGCTGCCTCTCCAGGCAGCATCCATCGTGATGTGCTGTATCATACAGCCTTATACACCTCAGACATGATGACCTGTTTGTTTTTTAATCAAGGGAAGAAATTGCTATTTATTGAGTGTTATGCTGGGCACTGGGCTCAGAGCTGTGCCTGCATCATGTCTTGTAACTCACACAAAACCCTGAAGGCAAATGATCTGATCTTTGCTTTGCTGGTGAGGCTTAGAAAGAAAGAGAAACTGGCCCCTGGTCACCCGATGCATCAATAATGAAGTTGAATTTCAATTGAGATTTGGCAGCACCCAAAGCCCACATTTTTCCCACCCCCACCCCTACCCCTAACCCCACCTCCTCCCCCCACCAAATTAACTTGGCCCCCAATGCTGTGGACATTTTATTTTATACTAGAGGCCCGATGCACGAAATTCATGCAAGGGGTTTGGCCCTTGCAGTCCTCGCAGCCCTGGCTTCGTCTGGAAGGTCATCTGAACAGTCATTCTGCTGTTTGGTCTAATTAGCATATTAGCTCTTTATTTTATAGGATAGGACAGAAAATCCCTGCAAGCCTCCCTGTTGTAAAACTTTCCATTAAATGTTTTCAAGATCTTTATTCTTTACCTAGCTATAGTTTTCTATTTATTCTGCTTTAGAGAGGGATACGTTTAAGTAAAAATAACTCAAAACTGTTTGCCTTACTGACAACAATTTCAACATTTACAAAGCTTAAGATTTTATGAAGTATCCCAATTGGAATTTTACCTGATCTTATTGGGGTTTCATTTGGGGTGATTTGATTAGAAGACATGTAGTTCTAAATAGTGTTCGTCGAGCTTTGGGGGCAAAATGTAATTTAATTCTA
>NW_006300376.1:861347-868013 GCF_000327345.1 Myotis davidii | reverse complement strand
TAGAATTTCCACTCAGCCAGCCCTCCTGTGGCTCTGGACGTTGTCCTTTCCCTGGATCAAGCTTAATTTGACTTAGTTGTTCCAGGCAGCAATCTCTGGTGTTAACCTATGCCGCCATCTTCGGTTCTCTCGAGTTTACTATTCTTAGTGACAGATAGCAAAGGCTTTTGACGATGCTCCAGTTACAACTCTTTTCAGTGCTCTTTCCCCTGCTCTGGGTTTCTTTTGCAGGTTCAAAAGCTGACCTGCAAGAAAAGGTTACAGAGATGGAAGTAGACGATGTCTTTTGGAATACCAGGATAGTGCCAATTTTGCACAAATTACAGAAAGGTAATAAAAAAGTATTTTTTGTTTTAAATCAGAAATATCTGTGGTTACATATATATATGTCCCCGTTGCCCTGATGTTTTTAGTATGCTTTGACTTTCATTTCCATGAACTCATTAAAAAACAAATGAAGTCATCTACCTGTTTACCCAGGACTATATGTAAACCTAATTTTTAATGAGGAAAATTGTACTTTAAGTGCAGCATGAGAGTCTACTTGTAAAATCCCCCTTGGAATATATATTTATTTTCATCTCCTCTGCCCACAGGGATGCTGGTTTGAGCTCTTTAGGGTGGCAGTTAAGCAAGAAAGTGAAAGATTGAAACAGATTGCAGGTCTCTGAAACTTGACTAAGTCTCGTAGACTGGCGTCCTGGGCAGCTGTGCCCCTGGTTTTCTAGATCCAAATGCAGATGTCCTGCTCTCTTTAGTTAGAGCACACCTGTCAGGGGTGCCTCTCGGAGCAGGAAGTGTTGTGGGGTGTGCACTCTGGAGTGGCCGGCAGTGAAGGCCCACGATCAACAGGCCTCTGCAGATGTGGCCTGTGGGGAGCTTGCCAGTCAGGGGAATGCCCCCCCTCCTTCTTCCTCTCTCCACTGCTCGGGGAGTTCATTTCTGAGGTTGAAACAGGCTCCCGTGGAGCTGCAGCCATGGCCGGGGGCTAAGCTCAGTGCCTGGCACAACAGCACATAGTAGGCCTTCACTAGCAATTGTGGGATGAGTGCCCCTGAGATGAGCAAAACAGCACGGCAGCCACAGGAAGAGGCTCAGGGGAAGTGGGTGAGTGAGTCCTCCCCAGCAGCCACGCCGAACAGGGAAGCCGTGCAGACTCACTCCCTAACAGGCCACATGAGCTCAGCTCCCTGTAGGTTCTTGGCCGGGCTCAGGCTGATGTGGGAGGCCTGCACATTGGGGGACTCACCTGACCTCAGTGCAGGTGCTCCTCACCTGCCAGGTGAGGGGTGAGTGAGACCAGATCCTCACCCAAGTCCACTGCCACTCAAATCCCTGAGAATAAGGATGTTCTGATGTGGTCCCTCTAGAGTTCCTCATCTTCACCCTCTTGTTGGTAGGCCCGGTTGACTTCAGCCCTGACTTTAGGAGATGCGGGCCTACGCTAGTGAGGGAGCACTTAGTGCGTAGGAGTTTAACAAGCAAGCTTACGGGGAGGCACCCAGCGGGAGTGGGGCTGGCAGTGCAGGGACCTCTCTCGGAGGAAGACTTCAGCCTGAAGGATCCCAGGAGGTTCTGAGGGCTCTGTCCCATGGGCCCCCGCAGGAGCTAACAGGGCCTTGGGTTTTGACATGTGGACGGTCTCAGAAGGATTAGACGCTAAAGTAGGATGTGTCTTCCACAGACAACTTTAACAGCAAAAGGGGCAGGCTGGGTTACTTGATCCTTTGAAATTCTTTTTCTTTTTCTTTCTTTCTTTTTTTTTTGACATAATTTTAGGCTTATGGAAAGTTGCAAGCACAGTACAAAGAAATCCTGTATGCTCTTCCCCCAGATTCCCCAGAGATTAACATTTTACCACATTTGCTTCATCAGTCTCTCTCTCTTCCTCCCTCTTGTTCTTTTTCTCTGATATGCCCCCTTCTTGCCCCCCGCTACACACACACACATACACATTGCTTTTCCTTTTTTAAACCCTTTGAGAACAAGTTGCTGGCATGATTCCCGTATCCCTAAGTACTCTGGTATATACTTGTAGAAACAAGGGCCTTCTGTGATATACCTGGAAGTTACCATGCAGCACTACATTCAGATTTTTGCCAGTTATCCTAATAATTTTCTTTTTTTTAAAATATATTTTATTGATTTTTTACAGAGAAGAAGGGAGAGAGACAGAGAGTCAGAAACATCGATGAGAGAGAAACATCGATCAGCCGCCTCCTGCACATCTCCCACTGGGGATATGCCCGCAACCCAGGCACATGCCCCCGACCGGAACCGAACCCGGGACCCCTCAGTCCGCAGGCCGATGCTCTATCCACTGAGCCAAGCCGGTCTCGGCCTAATAATTTTCTTTATAGAAAAAGAAAATTGCGATCACAAGTTCCAATTATTTGTCACATCTCCTTCATGATCTTGGCATGTTTGAAGAGTCCAGTCTAATTGTTTATGGACTGCCCCACAAATTGGGTTTGTCCGGTAGTTTCTCACAATTAGATCCAGGTTAGGCATTTGGGGCAGGTCTATGGGATGGGTGGTGCTATGTCCTCAGTGCATCCTATTAGGAGGCATGTGATGCTGCCTTGGTCCATTGCTGGTGAGGTGAACTCTGACCACTTGAGGAAGTTGGTGTCTGCCGATTTTAATAGCAAAAGGGGCAGGGCTGGGTTACTTGATCCTTTGAGATTCTTTTTCTTTTTTTACTTTTTACTTTGACATAATTTTAGGCTTATAGAGAAGTTGCAAGCATAGTACCAAGAAGTCTCTTCCCCCAGATTCCACAGATACTACGTAAGCCTTTCAGGAAGTGAGTCTGCACGACTTATAGTTTTTCTACTGTAAAATCACTATTTCTCTCTTGTAATTGATAAGTATCTTATGGGGGAAGGGGTACTTTGAGACGATGTTGTTGTATATCATTCATCAAACTTTCACTCCCTAGCTTTAGCCCCTTAAAAATCTTGATAGCTCTTAGATTCAAGTTGTGTTTTGAGGATCCGTGGCATGGATAACAAGCCAACTGGTATCAAGTGTTCATTTGATCAATCGTTTTAAAACTTGGCCCTTGAGCCTTATTTTTTAATTTTAAGCTGAAACAGATGCCCTTGAGTAGAACCCACCAGGTTGAAGGCTTGGTGGAGGGGGACATTAGGCGAATGCCTTAAAGTCTGAACCCACTGGCCTCGGGTTTGAAGAGACTGCCAGTTACAGAAGAAGAAAACAACGAGACAAAAGTGTTTTTCACAATAGAGCTCAGGTCTTTCCCTGCATTTAAAGTTAGTCTAAGTCATTTCCCATCAATTCATTTATTGAAATGCATAACTGAAAGGCATTGAAGGTTACTTCGCTATTGAGGTTTTAAATTTTTTCTTAGATGTTATTGTTGAAAAGAGCTAAAAATGGCCTGAGTCATTTCCTTCTGCAGGCGCACACTTCCTCTATGTGGGCTTTTAAGAGCACATTATGGTATTTATTTAAGATTGGTTTCCTAGCTTTAAATTCTGTGATGGAATCTATCAGAGATAATATTTTTCAACAGAATACTGTGGACCTTGGATTCGTGTATTTCTCTTCACTTTCCGTGTCTGCTTTTCTCCCTTACATGCCTGTTAGTGTGGCTGCCACTTTAAGAGATGGCTTTCCTCAGACTTCTAATTACAAAATGAAGTGTTCTAGTCTCCCTGCTTCCTAACAAAAGTCTCTTTTCATATTCTCCCTTTTCTAATAACCACCTCCAAATCATGGTGGGTGTGGGGACATTTTGAGATTTTGTTTCATTTGAGCCTCTGTTCTCACTCATGAGCATTCTTTTCACACAAAAATATCGATCGTTGTTTTTAACAACAGATATATTAGAAAATGAATATGTATTTGACTATGTCACAGGCTGTCGGTACAGTATTCTCACTGCACCATGCACAATTGATACAAACGTGTGAGACAGGATTCCTGCTCACTTAGCATGACGTCTGTTGGAGGGCACTGGACATAGCACACAACATCATATACAGAGCTGTGGAAATAATAGTACAAGATAGCATTTGTTGTATGTGGATTAGCGCACCTTTTCTGGATAAGCCAGAACATCAACAGAGCCTTGAAGAGCCAGAATCAGTAGGAACCAGGAGAAGAACATTCTAGGCCAGTAGACTGTGCTCCAAAGGGTTAGCGATGGGGATGTAAATGGTCTGCTTCCATGAGCCCACACAGAGCCCTGGCTGAGGGGGAGGCCTTTAGAACGAAGGAGACCAACCAAAGCGGGTACCATTCCACTCGTTAACATGCTCTCCTAAAGACTGTGTGTGCTAGGCAAGCTCACTGACTGGTTAGTAAACAAGTCGACATGGTAAGAGATGCAGCAATGAGATGAAAAGAAGTCAGGTAGATGAAAGTGCTAAGAGAGGGGAAAGGCCTCGTTGAGGCATTTGAAGATGTCCGGGGAGATAATTATGGGGTTTTCACTTATACTGTCTGTGCTGGACACACCTGAAAACTTGACCCTAATTAGTCAGTGCTGCCTGCCTCTCTTTGTCCTGACAGAGGAAGACACTGAACTGCTTTGTGCTGCCTGCACACAACTCCATCGCACTTTAGAGGAAGAAAACATGCTTGGAAAGAAATTCAGGAGAAGAAGTCATCTCCTGAAGACCCTGTATAAACTAGTTGATGTTGGCTCAGACCCGCTCAGCCTTAAACTGGCAAAACTTATTCTGGCAGTAAGTTTTTCTTCCCTCTGGTCTCATAGACGGTAGCACATGAAAGTGTTGTTTAATGCTCTGCTGGTAAATACCACCAAATTGGTTAGCAATGCGGTGTGTTCATTTAGAATGTTGAAAGAAGTTCAGGTAATAAACCGATATCCCAGAATTTGACTAGAATGTACTGAGGACCCAGAAAATGTTCCAATGAACTCTAACATGTGGACTGTGGCTGGGTTAGGAAACGGGACAATAGGCAAACACATTTAAGACAACTGCTCTGATGACCTGACTGGAGCTCAGGATGGACGTGCAGGCGGTGGTTTCTGCCCTGCAGTTTCTGCTGGGCGCTCGGCTTGCCACGGCCTTTAATCAATAACTTAAGATGACTTGGGCCCGGGGCACAAGGGCCAGCTGCTGTGTGAGCCAGCGTGAAGCAGAGAAACAGCTGCATGCGGTCGTGGGAAGGTGGTCACAGAGGGCTCCTGAGAGGTGTTGGAAGAAAAGGCCAGACACCACATAAAAGCGTAAAAATTCTGTCTCAAACAAAATGATATCATTGTATGAGGGGACCACCTTGTTGTCATAGCCATAAACAGTTGGAACCAAAAGATAAGGCACAAGTATTATAGAATGTTCTGAGAGAGCCGCTAAAACAAACGAAGCGTTGTCTACCCAGTTTCATAAAAGTAAAAGCTATTAGGGTAACAGCCCATAACTTATACCATTTAAAACCTTAAAGCACACAGCGAGAGTAAGCGCTGGCATACTTACTGACAGTGAGGAAGCGTGTCCACTGTTTCTTCTTGTGATGTCTTTCATGCAGCAAAATATTCTGACTGTATGTCCAGTGGAGTTTTTTTTGGAGCAGCTACAGTTTTATTTAAGCTGTCATCCCAAACTGTTCACCCTCCCTGTAAAAACTGTGATGTGATATATGACTCAGAAAGCAGCCCTTCTTTGAAATAGTGACGTCAGTAGTATTTGAATCCCCTTTCATTGATGATAATTGATCAGTCGCTTTAGTGAAACAAAAGGAAACATAAACCACAGGGAGGACTTCCGAAGTCAAAGCTGTTAGTGGAGGTGAAAGGACGCCAGCGTGCTTGTCCAGCTCCCTTTCGGGCCCTGTACTTGGGTCACTGTCTGGCCCAGGAGAGCCCTGGCGAGGCTGGAGGGCCCTGCTGGTGTAGCTGCCCGCTGCCCAGGGATGGCCTTTAGTTTCCCACCTAGATCCCTAGACATTTGTCCAGGCCACGCCAACAAAATTAGTAAGTCAGAAAGCAAGAGAGAGACGGAAAATGCCATGAATTTGTTAATGCATTGCAGAGAAAGTGCCATTCAAATTAATTGTGCACATGGCACAAGTTAACTATTTTAGAGCAAAAAGCTCAGTGACCTGCCCGGCAGTGAGCATGCTCTGAATGAAGTGTGTGTTAGATGGCACCCTCTCTGTGACTGGCTGCCTCGCAGAAGCGGGCAGGGCTCGCTGGGCTACACTCCGGAGCGCAGAGACGGGTAGGCTGGCCCCTCTGATGAGCTCTGAGCCCACGAGGTCAGGAAGGACCTTCAAGGCCGTCGGGTCCCACGTCCCCTCTGCCTCCTGACTCTCCTGTCATGTTCCAGGCAAGACGTTGTTTTGCTTAGGCCTCAGTGATGGGGTTCTACGTAAATTTTAAAAAGACCACATAAAAAGCTGTTGAAAAGAGTCGGCCTAAAACTAACGACATATAGGACTAAGAAGGTTCTAATAACTTCTTTCCGCCTACCTTTATTTTACCTATCAGTTTAATGCAACAATTGAGGCATTTTAAATTATTTATAGTTAAAAAAATTCAGTGAGTATCATGTTAGTTGTTCTGATTTCTTGCATCCTTTGGTTAAGTGGGGGTTTGTCAGACCATTTTAATTTTCATCTTTGTGTTGAAAAATCTTACAAAAATATATCAGTCTATATGAAGATTTTTTT
>NW_006300376.1:855164-860344 GCF_000327345.1 Myotis davidii | reverse complement strand
TAGCGCCCTATAAAAGGGGAAAAACGGAAAAGAAATGCCAGTATGTCAACAGTGATTATATACAGTGGTAGTATTATGAGTGATTTTTAGGCTTCTCTTTAATTTTCCAAATTTGCTTTAAATAGAAACGACTACTATTTTTAACATAAGAAAAATACCCCATTAAAGGAACCAAGTCCGTGCCAGGGACTCTTGACACTGGAAATATGAGTGAATAACATAGCCCCTGGCCTCGGGGCTGGCACTGTGGCAGGAGAGACAGACGGTAAACACACCACGTGCCAGAGGGGGCTGGTGGGTACTGTGGGAAGAAAACAAGCTGGAGTTCAGGAAACGGGCAGTGTTGGGGCGGGGAGTGCTGTTGCGTGTAAGGTAGCGTATATTCCTTGCATGTAATTTAATGTTTTATTATCTATTCATGTCTCAAAGTCATAATTTTGCAGTTATCAAAAGAGAAGGTGTAGGAATATGCTTTGAATATAAATTGACCTAATGGCAGACTTGGAACTTGTGAGTTATTGGTTGTTTTCTTTAATGAAAACTCTGACACTGTTTTTTGTTTGTTTCACTTTGCCACTTTTCACTAAAATTCTATGACTTGGCTGGTAGGGTGAGGTTAGTTGTATTCGAGAAGCTTTATTACATATACAACACATGCTACCTACCACCATAAAAAGAATAATACACCATGATTTTGACCTCAGAATCTCACAATGTAGTAGAACATTGTTGACAGATTAAAATATATTCCCAAATATTAAGGACATTATATTTTCTTTTAAAAAGTATTTTAATGTTTTTATTAATTTTAGAGAGAGGGGAAGGGAGAAGGAGAGAGAGAGAAAAACATCAATAGGCTGCCTCCTGCACACACCACACACACAGCATGCCCCTCCGCCCCCCCACCCCGGGGATCAAGCCTCAACCTGGGCATGTGCCCTGACCAGGAATCTTACAGGCCACCTCTGGGTGCACAGACCAATGCTCAACCAACACCGGCCGGGCTTGATTTCTGTTACAAGATCTGTCAATAGTTTCTGAGGCTTACTCAACAGGGCTTCTCAGACCGGAATGTGCACACGATCCCCCGGGGAGCTTGTTAAAATGCAGATGCCGATTCAGCCCTGCTGGGTGGGCCTGGGATCCTGCCTTTCTGACACACGGCCAGGCGATGCCAAGCTGAGTTGACATGACCTGTCTGAGGAGCAGACTCCTCAGCTGCAAAATGGGAATGACAGCAGCTGATAGGCAGCTTGGCTCTGAGATCGCAGGTAAAGGGCCCAGAGCAGGGAGCAGAAAGAAGGGTAACGCTCCCTTCCTCCGCCCCTCCAGATGGGGCTGACCGAATTCATCACAGTGTCTCCTATAGCAAACACCGCAGGGCCAGCGACACACTAGGAGCTCAATAATATTTATGGGCCAGACACAGAACAAATCTAAAAATATGTATGACAAATTCCATTATCTTTTTTAAAACTGACTGAAAACTCTTTAATAAATGATATTTAAAGATAATTCAAAATATGTTTTTTAAGAATAAAATAATGACCCCTATCCCATCCTTTTCACACAGATACACTTATTTGTCCAGATGACCTCATTCCCACAAACGTATTTTACAGTCTTGCAATGAGGGTACATCATATTTCCATCTTAGGATAGCTTATAGTGTCTTTCTTTTAAAACATAGTGCTCACAGTTATGC
This sequence comes from Myotis davidii, assembly GCF_000327345.1. Taxonomy (NCBI): domain Eukaryota; kingdom Metazoa; phylum Chordata; class Mammalia; order Chiroptera; family Vespertilionidae; genus Myotis; species Myotis davidii. Next base: position 858,639 of record NW_006300376.1, on the reverse strand, counting down.
TTTTTATGACTGCTTAATATGACTAGTATTGATGTTCCACAATTTGTTAAATTTTTCCCTAATATTGGGATTTTTTTAATATTGGACATTTAGGATTTTTCTTTTTAATTTCTACTATTTTAGATAAACACACAGCTAATTTAGTTAGTCCTCCTATACTGTGTTTTTAAAAAATGTATACTTCCTTATTGCCCCTATGTTACTTGAGTACTTTTGTGTGATTTGGAAGGTAATTTTAAACTTTGAACTTTATGTGTCATTATCTCAAAGCATTCTAGAAATAGCTCTTAAAAATAAATACATATATTATCTAACGAGAGAATGACTTTTTAATTTTATTTTACACAAATGATAAAGAGAATCATACTTCCCCTTCTTTTCTTTCACCTCCATTGTGCTTTCGAAGGTAGTTTAATCTGAAATCTGTATCTATCTTCCTTTACTTTTGTGTTTTAAAGCAATTAGTCAACTTAATTAAATTTATCAACATCATGCCCCCTTTTTTCCTCATATATTCTTTAAAGAGTAACTAGTAATCTCACATATAAGCATGAGACCTTATCAAGTAAAAATAAATGCTTATTATTAAAATGCCCTTATTCTAAATATTGTTCATATTAGATGGTTGGCAAATATGTGGCCAGAACTTTTAAAAGTTGATTTCTTTAGAACTTTACTTTGTTTTCAAAATACTTTTGCTGAGCCCTAGCCAGTTTGACTCAGTGGATAGAGTGTCAGCCTGCAGACCAAGGGGTCCCGGGTTTGATTCTGGTCAAGGGCACGTACCTCGATTGCAGCCTCCTCCCCGGCCTGGGGCCCTGGTCAGGGCACTTGCAGGAGGCAACTAATCGATGTGTTTCTCACACGTCGATCTCTCTCTCTGTGTCTTTCCCTCTCTCTTCCACTCTTGCTAAAATCAATGGAAAAATCCTAGGGTGAGGATTAAAAAAAACACACACACAAAACAACTCTTGCTCAACCTTTAAAATTAGATTTGTGTTAAAAAACGTATGATGTCTTTATTTCCATCCATAATAGAAATGTGTTCTCTTTCTCTGCAGCTTAAAGTGAGTAGAACGAATCTTCTCAATGTCTGCAAACTCATATTTAAAATTAGCAGGAGTGAGAAGAATGATTCTCTGATTCAAAGTGATAGCATTCTGGGTGAGTATCACTCAGTGCTACCATTGACCAAATGTTGCACTTGAGAGCAAAGTTACAATTAGTGATAGCTAGAGTATTTTGTTCTCTAGTATTATCAGAAGTTATGTGATACCTATTTTTACTCTGTTCTTTCCTATGTTTTCCACATTCCATTTAATATATCCTTTGGAGCTTAGAAGGATTGCCTGCTATTTTTTTAATGCTTGTGTACCATTATGTGACTTTGCAAAATGTTCACTATTTAAAAATTCATTTCCTGGTCTTGGATTTACTATTTTAAAAAACCACCACACTTCATATAGTATTGATATAATTAACATTTCAGCCTTTTGATGTAGTAGGAATGACTAAAACTTGGAAGACATCTGTAACTATTATAGAAAATTGACATCAAAGTGTCTCAAATGTGTTTCAAATATGTAGATAGAGAATTTTACTCTATCTAGTTAATACGGTCTAATTCTTGACATGCCCTTAAATAATTAAGATGCTTTAATAGCTACCTAAATAGAAGTCTTTTATGAAATAGTATTGCTGATCTAAAAGAAGGCATCATGGAAAATACTTTGAGTCCTCTTTTTGCAACATAGGATAAATGGTCTTCATCTATTTTTTTAATCCCAGCAAACAGGGGCAAGCCCAGTACTGGAAGAAATGTCAGTGAACCAGCTCATTGAGAATTGTAGACTAAAAACAGAGAAAGATTCTAACAAACCGGTCAGGCTTGCTTAGATCACTTCTAAAACCTAGTATTGTATGTTTTTGGATGGATGTTCTTAAGTTGTCTTGGGAAAGGGTGGGTGTTATATTTGAAGCATTCCTTTCTATGGTGATTGAGATTTTTTTAAAAGATCCTATCTTGATTAATTTCCCATTCATACAACAACTGGTATATTTTAAATGGTTTGTTGAAATGTAACTCTTAAATTGCTTTAATAATAAGTTAATACCTCAAAATATTTGCAACCAAAAACAAGGCTAGTTAGTAAGTGTAAGTAAGAGGCAAGGAATGGCATTCAAAGAACACTTTCTTATTTATATACTAGTGGCCCAGTGCACGGATTTATGCACACTGAAAGGAAATTAATTAAAAGGTGGTGGGTGGGGTGGGACTGGGCGAGATGCCCGGACATGCCCTGGAGCCAACCTCCTGCTGTCCCTCCCTGGCCGGAGACCTGGGGCAGCGCCATGCTCAAAGGGCATCTGCAGAGTGAGTGGGGTCCCTTCGGCAGATGGGGTCCCTCAGCCTGGCCTGCAGGGATCTGACCAAAACCAGCTCTGTGACATTCCCCAAGGGGTCCCGGAGTGCAAGAGGGCATTCTGCAAAGTTGCTGTCGCTCTGCAGCTCCTTCATTGAGCATCTGCCCCTGGCGGTCGGTGCGCGTCATACCTACTGGCCAGTCGGATGGTCGGTTGGTCAGACAGTCGCTTAGCCATATATATATATTATAATCCCTTCCTTCTGTTTTTACTATTATGAAGATTTAGCTAAAGGTAGACTTTCCTCTTTATACCTATCAATAACCCATAACAAACATTCGACTGTAGGTTCTGACTAACATTCTACAAATTGTCTTTGATGTTCACAAACACTTTACTATGTCTCTCTCCAGCTGTTATAATCATACATTTGTAATAATCCATCTTTTTGACAGAATCATTATTGGAGGTCCTAAGAAGTGAAGACCTGCAAACTAACACTGAAGCTCTCTTATACTGTATGGGGACTATCAAATTTATTTCTGGAAATCCAGGATTTCTTAATGAAATGATCAGCAAAGGTGCTGTGGAAATACTGATGAATTTGATCGAGCAAATAAATGAGAATGCCAATAAATGTGGTACCTGTTTGCCCAATTCAGGCCACTTGTTAGTCCAAGTAAGTATTTTACTTGAAAAGGTAAGATGTGTTAAATTAATTTTCATGTTACCTAGTAACAGATACATGCCAGGTGAATGTGTTAACAGGTGGGCTGTTGCCTACAGCTAGGCGGGAGTGCCTGGCCTTGAGGATCAAGGGCAGCAGTCACTGCCCCATCTCCTCCCTGTGTGTGCCCATTTCCCCTGGAAAAGCTACTCCAAGGCTTTTCATGGAGCAGCTGTCCACACAGCTTGCAGGCAAATTTTCCACTACCCTGCAGAGAAAGAAGGCCTGGAACCATGAAAAAGCAGTGCCTCTCTGCAAAACAATTGCATGTTATAATCAGAATTATAATTATACTATATGCCTGGTGCACAAAAATTTGTGCACTTGTTGGGAGGGTGTACCTCAGCCTGACCTGTGCCCTCTCACAGTCTGGGACCCCTTGGG
>NW_006300376.1:850435-854979 GCF_000327345.1 Myotis davidii | reverse complement strand
GGGGTCCCGCTGGGGTGCCTGGCCAGCCGGGATGAGGGGCTGATGACTGTTTGCAGGCTGGTCAAGCCCCCCAGCAGGGACCCTCACCCCATGGGGTTGTGGCAAGCCTGGGTGAGGGGCTGAGGGCCATTTTCAGGCTGGCCATGCCCTGCGGTGACCCAAGCTCCCAACCTCACCTTTTTTTCTTTTTTTTTCTTTTTTCTGGGATTTATTTATCTTCTATAATTGAAACTTTGTAGCCTTGAGCAGAGCTGGGCTGGCCAGGGCAGGCGGGAAGCTTGGCTTCCTCCATCACTGGGGGCAACCCAAGCATCCTGCTGCTCCAGCTCTGTGGCTGCCGCCATCTTGTGTTAATTTACATACTTGCTCCTGATTGGCTGGTGGGTGTGGCTTGTGGGCATGGCTTGAGCATAGCAGAGGGATGGTTAATTTGCATGTTTCTCTTTTACTATATAGGACTAGGGGCCCAGGGGACAAATTTGTGCACCTTAAAAGGAACTGTGGGCTGCGAGGCTGCGGTGGGCACAGAGGTGGGTCTCGGCCCATCCTCTGCACCGCTGGTTCCCTCTCTGCTAGCAGCCCCACTCCCACCACCCCCGCTGATGGTGTGGAGCGATTGGCGCTGGTGCCAGCAGCGGGTGCGAGCAGTGGCTCCCATGCTGGCTGCAGGTGCAAGAGGTGACTGCCAGCCCTGATCGCCCCTCAGGAGCAGGGGAGGTGGAGAAGCCTTGAGGGGCAATTGGGGCCAGCAGCCATTGCTTGCACCCGCTAATGGCACCGAGTGATTGGGGCTAATGCCAGGCACTGGCAGCGGGTGCAAGCGGCAGCTCCAGCACCAGCAGCAGGTGTGAGCAGGGCTGGTGCTGGCAGGAGGTGTGAGTGCCAGGCAGGACTGCATCACACAGGAGCAAAGAATTTTCAGGAACCACCAGAGGCTCGCCCTGATGACAGTGACTGGTGCCCTGCCTTGGTCTGGCATCCCCTCTCACCTGTTCTACCATCCCACTGTGGCTGATGCCTGGCATGTTCCACATGTGCCCCCTGGTGGTCAGGGCACATCATAGTGACCAGTTGTTTGGTTGTTCCACCATTCGGTCTATTTGCATATTAGGGTTTTATATATATAGATGGAGATTATTCATGATGATAGGTAGTAAATGTCATGACTATTATGTCTACAATAAAAACACCCAGAAAGTTAATGCTATTGAGTGGACAGTCTTTGAGGGGGTGTGTAGATGACATGTAGGCCTGAGACTATAGGAATGAAGGTAACAAAACTGAATACATTTAATATGACCAGGGCAGGAAGGAAAAATGAATTATGTGTTAGAGTTTTATTACTTCTTTTGTGGCAGATTAAATTTCATAGTTAAATTATTTTCATTGGAGCTACTTCAGCTCCTATATTCTTTTTTAGATGAGATTTTACGCTTTAATAGCATTTGTATGTCAGATAATAGCATCTTCGATGTAATAATTCATGAGATTTGAAATGTGCTTGTCAATTAAAGAGGATTGATTAAGCACTCAGAGCACTTGAAGCCTTTGAGAAAGTGTGTTAAAAATTAGATTTAGGCCCTGGTATAAAGATGCTCAAAGTGTTTATGATGATTATTAATTTTGGACTTGTGGTCTGTCTCCATTTTGAAAAAGATTGTGAAAACCTCTTTTAGTCACGAATCATTCAAAATTCTACTTAAGAAACATGATTTTCATGCTGCCAGTGTCATTGACTTATTCAAACTTTCCCTCAACAAATGGTTATTTTGGAGATATATATATATATATACCTTTTTTGTATTTTAAGTATATATATAGTTAAAATACAAAAAAGGTATAAGAGTGTAAAAATAAAGCAGCTTTATCCCTGAGATAACATACCTCTAACGTTTTAGTAACCACTCTTCTAAGCATTTTTATGCATTTATATGCTTACATATATATAATTTTATATAATTCTTGCTTTTTATCATGGACCAGGTTCTTTTTAATAGTTTTTTTGTTTGTTTTCCATCATTATTTTCTCTCCCTGTTTCTCCTTCTGTCCACCCAGTTAGCCAACTCTGTTCACACTGAGGTGCTCAGCAGCTTTTAATACACTCGTAGGTTTTCAAAAAGAATGTAGAAATGCATTACTTCTCTTTTCTCATTTGACAATAGTAAACCCCTTGAGTCAACTCTATAGACTTATTCTTTTTAATGGCAGCATAATATTCTTTCAATACCTCAAATAATCAACCATTCTCCGATTGAGATGTTCACTCTGTTTTTAGTTTTTATGCAATAGCTTCTGAATTCTTATCTAGTTTTAAAAAAAAACTCTTTCGACCATTTATGTATACACACACACACACACACACACACACACACACACACACATACACACACACATTACCAAGTAAATTACGAGTATGCGTACATCAGCTGGAAAGTGTGTTAACTCTTTCTCTGGCTTAACCTGCCTTTGGCTAGCCTGCCTCTTCAGATCATGGAATCAGGACCAAGGCAGTAACTTCTACCTGATGGAAACTTGCTCTGGTTTCTGGAGGAAATGAACAGCTTACCTATATGATGGAAGCAAATATGCCCATGATTATGTTTCTTAAATTGGCACAGCTAATTTTATTAGAGGTTGGATGATTAGACAGAGAACATATTTGAAGCATCTCTTTGGAAGACTTTGCTGGGACAGGAAGCAGCAGAGGAGGCCGTGCCTTTTCTAATTGCTTTCATGGAGGCCTGTAATTTATTACGATACAGAGAAATGCTCAATCTGATATTTGATGAGTTTTGACAAAAGCACCCAGCCGTGTAATCCACATCCGCATCCGCATCAAGATGTGGACTTCTCAGGAATTCCCTCCCACCTCTTGCCAGGTAATTCCCACTCTCCTACCCACCCCCGCCAAAGGGAACCATTTTTCTGATCCCTTTCGTCATTGATAAGCTCTGCTGTTCTGGAATTTAATATAAACGGAATGCACAGTGTTTACTCTTTGGGTCTGCCTTTTTTAAAATTTTTATTTTGAACTAAGTATAGATTCGATTCACAAGACGTTGAAAACATAGTGGAGAGGTCCTGTGTACCCATCACCCAGCTTCTCCCAATGGTGACATCTTACGTCACTAAAGCAAGAAAATTGATAGAGTGCAACACAGTTAATTAGAGTGCTCTGTGTGGCGTATCTTGATTATTCACATATTGTTTTTGAGATTAGATGAAACTTTTTTTTAAATCCTCACTCAATATTATTTCCATTTGATTTTTAGAGACAGTGGAGGGGAGGGAGGGGAGGAGAGAGAAAAAGAGAGAGAGGGGGGAAAAAGGACGAGAGAGAGAAACGCATCAATTGGTTGCCTCTCCATTCGGCACCTGACCAAGGCTGGGAAGCCACCCTGCAACCCAGGTACTTGCCCTTGACTGGGAATTGAACCTGAGACCCTTCGGTGTGTAAGCTGATGCTCTAACCTCTGAGAAACACTGGCCAGGGCAAAATGGCATGTGTGTTTTTGTCATAATCTTTGGTGTTGGTTATTAGGCTTGCTAATTTTTAATGATGTATTTGTTAGTGGGAATGGGGCAGCTATTTTCTACTTATGAAGTTTCCTGTATCCTGTGAAGGATACCCAGTAATGTATAACTAACCAGCCACTCGCCCAATGGGCATGAGACTAGGCAGGTCGAGCCTCGCTCTTCCCTTTCTTGGGAAGGAGCTACATATAAGCAACTCATTTTACCTCGGACTCTCCAGACACAACACGTCTGAAGATTTGAGGAGACTCAGAGGCCCTAAACATATAATGTCTGTGGTTTTGAACTTGGAAATAAGAGAAAAACCAAGGCAAACGGGAAAGGAGAGAAAGTGACCACCATGATTGAAGATTTGTAGTTTAAGCTGAGGCAGGCATGCTTTCTAACCCTGAACCCCCAAATTAGACTTGCCCACTGAGTCACAGTCTACTGCTGCCCCTGGAGGAGCAGGGGACACCTGTGCTCACCAACAGGAAGTGAGAGGTGGAGAGGGGCCAGGAGTATTACACCAAAGGAAGTCTCCTCACCAGAAAGGCAGATCAAAGGCAAGAAATAAGTATTCCTGCTCCTGCTATTTCTGGGAAAAGCCACTTGCTTTCAACTGCTGTCATAGCGGCTTCATCCTCATCCCTTCGTTGTATTTGTGTGGCAGTAAAGAAACGTCCCTAACTTTAACATGGAACTGGGAAAACCGGTGTAATCCCTTGGTAGTTCTTAATGCATTGCCTTTTCAGACGCATTTCCCTTACTTTACTGCATTGGCATTGTACATCGTTTATATCTATGTAGGCATCGAACTCTTACTTCTTTTTTTAATAAAGTATTTGAGATGGCTTAAAAGATTATATACAATAAAACAGTGGTCATTCAAAATGCCAGCTATAGTGATACATATAATAGCCACGACTAGAAGCAGCAGCCACCTACTCATTTTACCAAGGTAACTGATGTAGGGCAATAAATGGATATATAATAAACCTAGGCAAACGTTAGAGTCTCAAAGTAGGAC
>NW_006300376.1:833854-850367 GCF_000327345.1 Myotis davidii | reverse complement strand
TGGAAGTAATGTGCCAAACAGGCTCCATAGCCAGGCACCAGGCATTATAAGGATTATGAGTCAGTATTACTTTCATATGCATATGCCTTAGCTCCAGTGAAAGGCTGGGGAATTTTTGGTGCTTGTGGTTTCATGTATAGAGAAGCATCTTGTCACTGGTTTCTTTTGTCTCAGCCAGGACTGTACTAATCATTTATGAGACAATATGAAACTTCTTGGGTTACCACAGCGGCTCTGACTTTGGCACATATGTGGCCTCAGTTAGGCACAAATCCAAAAACTGAATGTGCTTTCATGAATAGAGGGAGATGGTTTTGCTGAGGTTGGAAAATGGTGTGGCTTTGGTCTTAAATCACTTGACACTGTTCGTGGTCTCTGGCTGTCCTGTTTATTCTGCCACATCATCAGCGGGAAGTGAACCATTTTGCCGTTGGCAGCTGAGATAAAGCTCGAGGGATTTTTGGTTATGGGTATTCCAGATGATTGAGAAAATAAAATGCTTTTAGAGACAGCCAAATGGAGTGAGGGGGACAACAGACAGGGAGTCAGAGGCTGAGATGCCCACCTACCTAGTCACTGGTGGGGCTTCAGTTTCCTCATCTGAAAAGTGAGGCTCATCCTACCTTTCTGTTGGCCTCCTGGGGTTGGTTTAGGGAGCAACTGAGATCAAGCGCATGAGCTAGCTTTATAAACCATAAAGTAGCTGCTCAAATCCTTTTCATAATAGCATTCAAAGTGTAAAAAGAAATAAAACCGAATCTTGATGCTAATTTTGGTAGAGGAAGAAAAATACCTTTCAAACTATTAATGGTACAATTTTCAATTGCATCATGTTCCAAAGATTTCTTTGAAAGCTGTTTTTTTAAAATCGGGAAAATATTTCTTCAGCCAACAATGGCATGATTGATGGCAAAGTTCCCTTGCTAGCCACAAAGCCTTTTGAACTTCTGATGCACCAAAACAGGAGTTCTGTGGTTGCCTGTGATCTGGCTCCTCTGACCTGGGGCAGCTCTGATGGCTGAATGCCTCCTGGGGCAGAATCTGGTGAGTTTCCTAGGGCCTGGGGACGCTGACAGGTAAATGGTACAAAGGGAAGAGAGGGGTCATCTACTGGGAAATGAGCAGTATACGGGAGCTCAGGGGAGCCACCAAGCCCTCCCTACTTGTGTCCATCCAGTGCGTAGAGAATGCTGGGAACTGGACCACATCTGCTGGGCCTGTGTTGTCTTTCATATAAGTCCACTGATCTAAATTGGCGGGGGTGGGGGTGGGGGGGACGGACCTTCATTTTTAAGATTTCTTGTGTTTTTCGAAGGTTTTTCAATTAATCATTGCAAACATAATTTGAAATTGAGAATAAAGTACCTACCATCCATTTGAAAATAATAGATGCCAAATCTTTTGCCTTCTAGTTTTGTTGTGTTAAAATGCTTGTTTGAGCCTCTATAAATCATCTAATCGTGTCTCAATATAATTTTTCTTTATAAAATGGGGCTCCCCATGTTGACTGCATAGTGAGAACTTGAGGCTCAACTAATTCAATGTGAGATAGGACAGCTTTGCCAAGCTCACCAGGCATTTTACCTGGACATTCTGATTTTTGGGGGGTGGGGTGGCAATGCTAGGACCAGTTATGTCCAGGAATCTGGAGAAATACAGAGAGAAGTAACTGCCTCAGAAAAAAAGCAAGCAGCATGAAGTTGTAGAGAGTAGCTCAGTCATTTTCCAGCAGTAGATTAGTCACCAGAATTACACTGGAATGTTTTTTCCTGGATATATACCAAAAATGCCAGTCCCCTTTTGTCCCAGACATCATCTGATAACTTCTACTAAAGAAGAGCACTTAACATTTTATTAATCCTCTTTCTGGATTGTCAATTCCACATTCTTCTCTTTTTTCTTCCCCTCACTGGTTGCCTTCTGACTCAGTATAGCTGTCCCAAGGGGCTGCTCATTAAGACATGGAGGGGGGGAAAAATCGAAACTCATGTGTTTCAGTTTGCTACATCTTGATGAGTAGCTAAGAGGTTGGGAATTGTTCCAGTTAGGAAGCTAACCAAGCATCTAACTCTTCCTTCTATTTTTTTTATATAAAGTATTTGAGATGGTTTAAAAGATTATATACAATAAAATAGGCAAGTGCATAATCAAGTAAGAGTCCAGAATATTATGAATTAGAATAAAAAGTTAAGAAAGAAACGGATACATTTTTCTAAGCATAAAGCTTGGACTCTGGTGAACTCCTGCAGGCCCAGTGGGTGGGCTTTCCTGGAGCTGGAAGCCAAGACTGCTACAGAGCACACGGCTCATTAATGATTTCCGCAAATTTATCTCTGTTAAAAGTTGGACCGAGGTTGAGAGTTAAGTGGGTTGACTTGGAATGCGCCTCTACTGTTACCACAGTATTTAGCTAGCCTCTCCCACTGATCTTTTTACATTTTTCCCAGAAAAAGCCACTTGACTGGGCTCAGCACTCACCCCATACCCACACCGGCAGTGAGACTGGTGGCTCACAGCCAGCCTCTCAAAATGCGGGGCCTTCAGGCCTGCATCTGCCCGGTGACCTCTTCCTAACCCTCCTCCCCCCCAGGGTGCAGACTCTGGTTTGCCACCAGCCTCTGCTAATCCAGGCGCTCTCTTGCCAGAGGCTCCTTAAAGGAGAAATGCCTCTCTTTCTGTCTCCCTGGTCCCTTCATCTCCCTCCCTCCCCCACTTTCTGTCTTTATCCCCCTCTGCTCTTTCTCCTTTTGTGTTTCATCCAGCCAGCTTTTCGTGGGCATGTTTGTTGTCCTCTGAGTAGAAAGAGGAACAAGAAATGGTTTGTGCCCTAGAGGAGCTCATCATGGGAGAAGGTACATGAAACAAGTAGCTATGATTTTGTGATAGGTGAGATGTGGGTGTGAACAGGATGGTTTGTTAACCTGGAAGAGGATGTGATCAACCACTGATACATCTTCATGGGGAAGTGAGCTTCAGGTTGGTCCAGAAAATGAGCTGGAGGTGAGCAGACTGGAGAAAGGGCGTGGAGTGTGATGGAGGAAGACATTCTGGGCAGAGGCTTGGAACTGTGACATGACGAGGGCATTGTGTATGGTGCAGAGTCTAAATGGTGGGGAGGAGGAGGACAAAGAGGACTAGGAGGAGGGGGAGGAGGAGGAGGAGGAGGAGGAGGAGGAGGAGGAGGAAGAGGAAGAGGAGGAGGAGATGATGATGGGCCTGGAGAGGTGAACTGTAGAGAGTGAAGCGCCTTTAGAATGTGGACTTTGACCAATAGGCCACCAGAAGTCAGAGGAGGTCTTTGAACAGGGAAGGTTGGCTCGAGCTGCTCCCTCTGGGAGACACTGTGGGGAGATGAACCTGACAAGGCAGAGATGGGAAGGAGCCTAATCAGTGAGCTGTAGAGATGAAGTAGGAAAGAGATGAATTGGCTTAAACTGAACCAGTGACCCGGTGATGGAGAGAAGAGGTAGACCAGATGACTATTTGGGTGTGACAAGAGAAAGAGGAGTGCTTCTATCATATAACTAGGAGGAGATTTGGGACTTGAATCTCCATCATTTGACTCTGAGACCAGTGATCTCTCTTCTGCATTTTGGATGTGAAGTCCCACAACAAAGGTAGGGATGAAACCCAGTATTCTTGAGCTGTTGTTAGGTAATTGGCACCTGCAACGCCATTCCCACATCTCATCTCATTGAATCCTCACAACTTCATGGCAATTATTACCACCCCCACTTTACCGATGAGAAAAAAAATGTGCTCTGGGGGGTTAACTAACTAACCCAAGCTAATGAGTGGAGGGGCTGGAACTTGGCCAGGCCATCCAACTCCTGATCTGACTCTCTTAACTAGTAACCTGACTGTACTATTGTATAAGGACAAATCACAGTGCGTATTAAACTTATTAGATAACAACTATGTTAGCTTTATGGATTTACTAACTTGTTCTCTTCTCTACTTTTAGACAAAGGCTAAAGTAGATAGCTCTCCTGAACCTTTTTTACAAAAATAAGACAAAGGTTCAAAAAATCAATACTTGCCTCTTAGAAGAGAATGAATGAAACTAACAGCTTTAAATATTCTTTGGCCACAGCATTCCTTGGTGCTACTTATAAAACTATGAGACAAGACGTTTCTTATTGGTGGAACTGATATGGCACGTTGCAGAGTCACTAAAGATCTTATTTCTGTTGACAAACTCAGATGATGACTTCTGTTACCCTGGGGCTTTGGTATATTAATTAATTATTAACATGAATATTTCATTCTTTACCTTTGAACCACTGCTGGCTTTCTTTGTATTCATTTCTTGGTTTTCTTTTTATTCTATTTGTGCCTAGGCCCACATTCTCTAGTGGGAGATGCATAACAAATATAATGAAACTTATGGGATGGATTGTGCTGTGCTTATTAGTGTTGCTATATTTTCCAGTTTTTTAAAAAAGCCACAAACATGCTTTTATCCTAGATGACTGCTACTCTGAGAAACTTGGTTGATTCACCCCTAGCAAGAAGTAAGTTGCTGAGCATCGGCGCCCTGGCCCAGCTCTGCAGGGTGATGGGACAGTACATGAGTGACAAGGATGTCTGCACCAATATTGCCAGAATATTCAGGTAGGTAGACTGAGCAACAAGGTAGCCTTACAAAAATGCCAATGCTTGGATTTCAGGTTATCCTTAATATTTGTATGTGTGGCTTGCAAGGAATCCTATTTTTGCTTCTTACTTCACCTAGCAGCAAAGCTAAATCTAATGGCCCAAGTTTAGAATAAATGATTTACTAGTAAATCCATGACTCCATTTCCTACGTACTTCTAATATGATTCTAAACCCATTGATTCTAAGTCACTTTAGTTCTTTGGTGAGTTGTGAGTTATCCTCGTGTCCTTACAAAGCAGACAAAACAAACAAAGATTTCCGGTAGTTTATTGGAGATGAAGAACTATTTCCAAAAACATGGCAAACTTTCCGAGATACTTGGAAACAATGCTTTTGTAATCTTTTAAGGGTTTTAACTCCATAAGGAGATCATTGCTGAGAAAGTCTGATCTGACAACTTGTAATAGAAGTTTTATTTCTGTTGTTTGGCTGAACTTTGGTTCACACATAAACTGGTCGTGTTCGCACTGTACTGCAGAACTGGTGATCACCTGAATCCAGGTTGCCTCAAAGCACGATGTCAAATTTCAGAACCGTCTTTAAAGTATGCATCTATTCTTCCTCCTCACTGCCCTTTGCCGGTGTTTTTACATAATGATCCTTCTCAAGAGACCTGGCCCTTTCTTGAACTCTAGTACTGTGGTGGTTTTCAAAAATAGAAAACTTCCTGAAGACTGAGTTGGTGATTGACCCCAGGTTGGGAATGGGACATCGGACTTGACCTCGTAGCACTGCACTTTCCTGAGCTTTGTTCTGGGCACTTACAACTCCCATTGAGAAGCACTGTACTGGCAATGGTCACGTTATTTTTGTGTATGGTGGCACCTGGGGATCCAATTTCATTTTTCTTCCAGATGAATAGTCAACTGTCCCAGCACCTTTAATCAACGACACCATCTTTTTTTCCCACTGATTTTAAATGTCTAGTCAATCAAACACAAGGTTCCACACACTTGTAGGTCTGTTTCTGCGCATTCATTTGGTCTATTCTCAGACCAGCAGACAGTGTTTTACTATTACAGATTTCATTTGCCTGGCTATAAGATGAATCCATCACTTCTTTTCTCCTTTAAAGTCCAAATTCTTCTCTTCTCTTCCTTATGAATTGGAGAATCAGCCTAAGGTCCATGATAGGACCTTTGGGGTTATTCGCGGACCTACACTGAGTATGTAGAGTAATTGGGGTGGGAGGGGGAAGATTGACATCTTTATGATACTGAGTCTTTCATCCATAAACATTTATGATGTCTTCTTTTCCTTTATATCTTTCAATAACATTTCATAATTTTCTCTGGAAGTATTTTGCACATCTTTTGTTAGATTTATTTCTTCATAACTTTTGCTGTGATTATGAATGTAATCTTTTAAAAAGTTGTTTTCTAATAGGTTGTTGCTGGTATATGTGAATAGTATTGATATTTGATTATTAGGTATCCATGGATCTTGATGAATTTTAGATGTAAGAGTTTATCTATAGATTCTCTTGGAGGATAATGTTTTCCCATTTATTACAACTCTTCTTCCATCTCCCCACCTCTTTCTTCTCAGATTGCTTAGGATGCCCCATACAAAGTTGTGAGAGTGTTTGACCTAGTGCCTTTATCCTGACTTTAAAGGAAATATTTTTATGGTTTTACCAGTTAAAAATAGTATTTGTTGTAGGTTTTTATAGATACCCTTTAGAAGGCTAAGGAAAATTTTTGTCTATGAAGGGCTGTTAAATTTTCTTTTTTTTTTTTTGCTTTTATTTTTTTTTCAGTTGAAATGTACTCTGTTAAATTTTCTTAAATGCTTGTCCTGAATCTATGTTGTGTGGTTTTTCTTTTTTAAAATTTTAATGTTGTAGATTACATTAATAGATTTTTTTCATGTTAAACCATTATATTTTGCTAGGTTTAGTTCACTAACATGTAGTTTAGGATTTTTCATCTATGGTCATGAGTTAAATTGACCTGTACTTTTCATTTGTCATATTGGCCTTATCTGGTTTTCATGTCAGGTTTACACGAACCTCATAAAACAAGGTGGAAAGTATTTGGGGTTTTTTTCTTTTTTAGAAGAATTTGGGGAAATTAAACTTATCTTTTTCTTGAAAAGCTTATAGAACTTGCTTGAGAAGCTATTTTATCCTTGTGTGTATGTGTGAATATTGTTGACTACTGAGTCACTTTCTCTATTGGTCAAGTACCTAACCACATTTCCAATTACTCTTTGTGTCAATTTAAAAAAAAATTTTTTTCCTATGAATTTGTCTATTTTAATCTAAGTTGGCCTTATCTGGTTTTCATGTCAGGTTTACACTAACCTCATAAAACAAGTTGAAAAGTATTTGGGGTTTTTTTTATTTTCTAGAAGAATTTCTGAAAATTAAACTTATTAATTTTCAAGAAAATTAAACTATTCTTGAAAAGCTTATAGAACTTGCTTGAGAAGCTATTTTATCTTTGTGTGTATGTGTGAATATTGTTGACTACTGAGTCACTTTCTGTATTGGTCAAGTACCTAACCACATTTCCAATTACTCTTTGTGTCAATTTAAAAAAAAATTTTTTTCCTATGAATTTGTCTATTTTAATCTAAGTTTTGGGTCAAAGAAACATGAAAATAAAAAAGCACTTAGATACATTACAAATACTACAAAATACTACCACTCAACATTTTTGGGATATTGTCCCAAAGATCCTCTTATCCATCTCTAATTATGTCCTTTTTAATTTATTTTACTTGTTTAACAAATACTTGATAGTGCCTACTACATGCCAGGCAATAGTCTAAGTACTTGCCAACTACTAATTGATTTACTCCTTATAACAACTTTAAAAGATAGAAACTGTAGTTCTTATCCTCATTTTACATGTGGAAATCGAGGCGTAGAGGGGTTTGGTAGCTCTTCCAGGGCCACACAGCTGGTAATTCACAGAGTTGCAGTTCAAACCAGCTAGTCTAGCTCTAGAGGTCATACATTTCACCACTATTTACACTGCCTCTTTATTGTTAATATTGATTTTCATTCCTAATATTATTTATGATGTTTCTCTTTTTTTATCAGTCTTTCCAATTTTTTACCAGTGTTTTGCAGAACCGATAGATTTATTGATCCACCCTACTGCATATTTATTTTCGTTCTTATTACTTCTGTTCTCATCCTTATTCATCCATTTTATCTACTTTCCTTGGGTATATTTTTCTTTTAACTGTTTTAGTTAGAAACTCAATTCTTGTCTTTTCAACCTTTTCAGGCTTTGTTTGCTTTCCTAACTACTGCTTTAGTTACATAACACAACAATGTTAGTTGGTAGTATTTTGTAGTATTTATAGTGTATCTAAGTGCTTTTTTTATTTTCATGTTTCTTTGACCCAAAAGTTACGTGTTTTTAACTTTCCCAAAGTGTGTTTTTAATGGATTTTAAATATTGATTTCTAATTTTATTTCACTGACCAGAGACTATGATCTGTGAGATACCGATTCTCAAAAAATGTACTGAGACTTGTTAATGGCCTGGTACATGGTCAAGTTTTTAAAATAGTAATGATGTTTTACCTATTAATCTATCAATTAATGAGAAATTTGTGAATATCTCCCAATTTGATATAAGTTTGTCAGTATTGCCTTGTTGGTTTTGTTTGTTTGCATGCTTGCTTGCTTTAGAAAATTTGAAGCTATTCTTAAGGATTTTTGTCTTCTGGTTCATGTTGCCTGATATTAGTATACCCCTAACAGCCTAGTGTGCACCCCTAGCATAGTGGTCGGCAAACTCATTAGTCAACAGAGCCAAATATCAACAGTACAACGATTGAAATTTCTTTTGAGAGCCACATTTTTTTAAACTTAAACTATATAGGTAGGTACATTGTTATTAACCTACCTATATAGTTTAAGTACTGTTGAAATTTGGCACCTCCCCTGCGCTGCGGATCCCACAGCCCGCCTGTGCCGTGTCTTCCGTCGCCCGACCGACCGACACCCCCTTCTTCTAACGCCACTTCTTCAAAATAGACTCGCCCAGGCTGAAAACCGACCTCTGCGCATGGGCCACGAAGTTTCAATCGCACTGTACGTGCACGCCCGCACGTGGTATTTTGTGGAAGAGCCACACTCAAGGGGCCAAAGAGCCGTATGTGGCTCACGAGCCACGGTTTGCTGACCACGGCCCTAGCACATTTGCTGCTGGTGGGGTCCCAGGGGATTCACTGATTGGTATCCAACCAGATTTTGTCTAAATTTCCTGGACCATGATTTTGTGGGTTGTGAAAATTTACACTGTATGCATGTGTTACAGGCTTCAGGTCTCTGTTTATCCAAGAACGTTTTTTGTTTCCCCACTCCATGCCCCCAGAGCCTACAGCAGACAGCAAACCTCCCGGGCCTCTCTGGACTGGTGTGCGGACTATTTCTAGACTCTCTTCATGCACTGGGCAATGCTTTGAAGATCTGCATTTAAAGTGACACAATGTGTACTTGAATTTTATAGAAAAACAACGTTTATTTTTATTTTCCCATTTGGCATTTCTGCAGCAAACTTACTCCTTACCGTGACTGCTGTATTGCCTTGGCCAACTATTCCGGATGCTACGCCTTGTTTTTGAATCTGATAAACAAATATCAGAAGAAGCAGGTCAGTTCTTCGTGCATTTATTTCTTCAGTGTGTCTTTGTATCGGTGTATTCATGTAAGCTCATGTTGAATGACTTGATGTTTTAAATGTAAAGGTTTCTGTTAGAAACTTCCATTCGATGTGTAATGGGCTGTCCCCCATGAGGCAAAGAGTTGGGGAGGGAGTAGTTTGAGGCAGAAAAAGCCTCAATAAAATGTCCATGTGGTAGGAGGATTCCTGATTCAGGGAGGGGGTGGGTGGACTACCACAGCTTTGTTCTTCCCCTACATGAGAATCACCATGGAGTGAGGTGCGGGTGCACTGGTTATTTCCAGACCCCACCCCAAGCCTACTGAGTCAGATGGGTGGAGAGGGGCCTGGCCATCTGCTAATCAACAAAAACTATAGGGACTTCTGATGTAAATTGAAGTTTGGGATATCCCTACACTTGGCATACTCTAAAAAGTCGTCTGGCACTGAAATTCTCTATTTCTTTGACCTTATATTTAGAAAACAAAATTTCTACGTAAGTATTTAAAGGAAATAATTTGGTTTTAATGAATTGGGCAAAACCATGTCTAGTTGTTTAAAAAAAGGAAGAATTCGCCCAGCTGGCATGGCTCAGTAGTTGAGCAATGACCTATGAACCAGAAGGTCATGGTTTGATTCCTGGTCAGAGCACATGCCAGGGTTGTGAGCTCGATCCCGGGTAGGGGGTGTTCAGGAGGCAACCTATCAAAGATTCTCTCTCATCATTGATGTTTCTATCCTTCTCTCTCTCTCCCTTCCTCTCTGAAATAAAAAAATAAGGAAGAACTCACAAAGACTTCTCCTTAATAAAAATATAGTACTTAGTACAAATATAAATTTATATTATAAGTTTCTCTCTCTCTCCCTTCCTCTCTCTGAAATAAAAAATAAGGAAGAACTCATAAAGACTTCTCCTTAATAAAACTATAGTACTTAGTATAAATATAAATTTATATTATAAGTTTTTGAATAGTCATTAAATGCAGTCCAATTTTATTCACCTTTATAAATGATCAAAGTAACATCAACTCTTTATTGGAGACATTTTATATACATGGTTAATTTTCAAAATCATATAGTAAATTTCATCAGTTAACAATTAAGTTACGTTTATGCTAAGAATATTTGTTATTATATTCACCATATCAAAGCCACTTCACTACATAATTCCTGTTTGCCACAAATATCATTAAGCATATTTTTACTCAGCCAAGTACAGAACTGGGTAAAAATAATGAAAATGATAAAATTTCTCAGATTTTACACTATTATTAATGATTTGTTAAAAGGTTGCAGGTCTCTTTTTGATTATATGAATGACAGAAAAAAATCTATGCTCTTACTATATCATTACTACATTTTAAAGATGATAAAAGCTTGCTTAAAGGGTTAAGTTTTTATTGTTAAAAACTGATTTTCAAATATGCATTTAAGTTTCTGATTTTGAGTATTTGGCTTACAAAGGCTTTCCCTATGTACTTTATATTTTCTCTAAATTACATGCTGTGAAAGATTTCAAGGTGTAAGAATTTGCCTTGTCAATGAATGAGTTTGACTAATTTACCTTAAAGTATTCACAATCTCCTGTTAATGTAAATGTCCATTAAGCATTTATAATTTTAGATTTTGGTACAATATATTATCAGAACTAAAATCTTTGGACAAGTGAATTAATCCCATGAAAAGCTTAGGCACACCTACTGGTTTCTTTTTTAGGGAAAAAACTAAAATGGTAGAAATGCTAAATACTATAGCATTAAAAGTATTATTTTAGATTATAAAAAAGATTTAGTTGTGGATTTTACATTGTAATTTTTTAAAAAATATATTTTATTGATTTTTCACAGAGAGGAAAGGAGAGGGACAGAGAGTCAGAAATATCGATGAGAGAGAAACATCGATCAGCTGCCTCATGCACACCCCCCACACCGGGGATGTGCCTGCAACCAAGGTACATGCCCTTGGCCGGAATCGAACCTGGGACCTTTCAGTCCACAGGCCGACGCTCTATCCACTGAGCCAAACCGGTTAGGGCTATATTGTAATTTTCTGTTGTGGATTTACTTCATGGTCTTTCATGGTAAATTTATGTTATCATCATTCTTTTTTTGCTCTGGTGTTTTGATCAGACATAACTTAGATGATGGTTACTGGAGAAAACCATTTTGCCTTGCACTAGAATTTTCAAATGTGGATGAACGAAAACACTTGTTTTTAACAGTTTGATTTCAAGTTGTCATAACTTATAAAGAAAGAACACCCATCTGTTGAGTAGTGACAAACAGCCTTATGGCATTACTAATAGATACTATTTGTCTCTCTGATTGTAGCTTAGATGAAAGCCATGTTTAATAAATAGACAGACAAAAATTCTGGTATCTTGCCAATATGAGACACTTGATGTGTCAGTATGGGAAGGGTATGCTTTTTCTGGTTCCAGAGACTAAATGGCTTAAATTCTAATTGGCATAAAATTTACCACACTTCTCACTGAACTACTTTTCACCTTCGTCCAATAGTTATCTGCAAAGCAATATTAGTGTTTAAACGCCATATTTTTCTCTATTGATTTACATTATAGTTTTGTGTTTCTATTAAAATTATTTTGATCCAAAGAACAAAGAGCTATGTTTGGTAACATGCTGTTTATTCAGAACCATCAAGGAAATTCATAAAGTATCCCCTTAATCCCCAAACTTATTTCAGTCATTGTGGTGAAAAGCATATTTAAATGTATTACAAAAGACATTAAAAATAACTTAGCCTCAACTTGATGCTCCAGAGGATCTTTGTCTACACTGGGAGCGCGAGTCTATCCACAAGTTTCTTTAAACGTCTGTGTCTTCTTTCTGTAGATTTCTCTCTCCTCCCTTTCTCTTGGTTGTTACCTCTGCCTTTGGTAATGGTTGCCTGCCTTTGGCAATTACGCATTTGCTTGCAATTACCAGGTGGACATCATAACCACATTTGTTAAAAGTAACACCTAAGAAGTCTGAAATAAGATTGAATACAAATAGACCCTTAGTGAGAAGGGCCTAAGAGACTCTGATGAAATTTCCCTGGTTACTTCTCATCCTCAAAAGCAGGTTTATATTTCAAGATGCACCTCTCACATCCCCTTCTCTGGGAAGCCTTTCAAGACCAGCCACTTCTTCTCTCATCAGTGCCTCGTTTTAAAGACTTTCATGCAGCTAGTACACCCAGCTAGTATACCCGGAGCTAGGATCCAAGCAGTATGTCCGTGATGTTAATAACCACATCACTGTGATTAAGAAAAATTATGCAAAACTTAGAGACAGGGTGTGGCCTGGGAGGCTGCATGTCCGGACAAAGTCATGCTGGGGCGCTGTTCCATCGGCAGGGCTTATTCTTGAGGAGAAGGGGTCTGTGTTTAAACTTGCCATTTAGAGCCCATACACCAGGAAGTTACACATTAACCTGTAGATTTCTCTCTGGTAGACAAGATAACCTCCAAAGTTACGGTTTTATTACCCTGTAGGCCAGCGATTTCCAACCTTTTTCATCTCATGGCACACATACACTAATTACTGAAATTCTGCAGCAACACCAAAAACATATATTTTGCTGATTTGATAATAAAAATAGGTATAGTTTTGATTCATTCACACTGGCTATTGTGTTGGCTGTTGTCATTCTTTTATTTGGCAATCTGAGGAAAAAGAGGTCAGTGCCCCTGACCAAAATAAATAGCCAGGTATGTTGCATGTTTTAAACATTCTTGGGGCACACCTGTTGAAAATCGCTACTGTAGGCTATTAGCCAGGTGTGTATCTAACTGAGTAACCTTATCCCACATGCTTTTTAGTGCTTATAAACAACCAGTTCTTTGATTGTTCTTAGAACCAACTTTATCATTGTATTGGATCCTTCATTGATGAGTTAATTTTTTAAATGTGTTAATTTATATCTGTATAAAGATCATGTTGTTGGCTTTCCTAAATTATACTTTGACTTTATACTGTCTTTTACTTGTTCCAAAGAATGTTACCATTTTGAGCCAGCTTTGTTTTGTTTGTTGGTTTTCTTTGTGCAAGAAATAGATGCATAATTTATATTTTCTTCAAAACCAAACTATTTTAGAAGAGCTGGGAAACTTATTCAGGCTACAAGGAAGTTGGTAGGTGTCCCAACTACTTCCTAATATCATTAACCAAAAGCTCCCATAGGTCTTTATAAATACATATTTCTTTTGTGATTCTGCAAGTGGTTATCACTTGTGTAGCTGCCTCACTCACTAGTGGGAGTTCCTAAAGGACAGAGGCCCTGTCTTGATACACCTGAGATGATGCTTGACATTGTAGGCTCATGATACGTGTTTAAAGAATGAATTTTGAGTATGTAAAATGTGTTGAAGTCTGTAAAGTATCATAAAATATTCCTTATAGTACTCTAGTACTTCTTCCATAAATATTTACTTCTCCTTAGTTTGGAGGAGGAAAACATAACCCCCCCACCCCCCACTTTTCCCATTGGTGGGCTGCCTTACACAACAACAAAATAGAAGTGATGGATTTCAAATTACTTCAGATGAGCACGGCACCTTCACATTCCCCTGGACCAGGTGGCCAGTGGAATACGATTTGATCTTCCCCCTTTTCCTAGAAAGAAAATGTATCTCCAGAACTTCTACACCATGATCTGAGTCTATTCGTCTGTGTGGCTGAAAACTTTGCTGCACCTGAGGTTTACGTGAACAGCTGAGGCTTGGGACTGGCCTTTGAAACAGACATGAGCTCTCCGGCAGCCTTTTAAATAGAATGATCGCTTCCTATAACTATTTTTGTTTCAGCTCCAGGAAACGTTTCTGCAACACTAACTGTGGGTTGCAGACATAAACCTCAGAAGCGTTGTAGTCTCCTAATAGACACAGCTACCACCAAGTGAGGAAACAGTCTCTATACCTTATCTTTGTCCTGAGGGCTCAGCATTGCCCATGGCTTAAAAGCCTGAAGACTACATTTGGAATTGGCGGAGATTTCCTTTTCCTGAGACTCACTGTTCAGTTAAATCGTGTTAATGGCCAACTGTATTTTCAAAGAACAGAAACAGAAATCTTAAAAGGAAAGAAACCCCTTTCTAGTAATAAAGTACCTTACACAGGCCTCTTTCAGTGACCGTATCGTCTGGGTGAGGAGCCCGCAGCAGGGCGACCAGCTGCTGCCACAGGGGAAATCTTGCTTGGGACCCAGTGAGCACAGGGCCGCTAGCCACCGGGGAAGTAGACTACCCACTCCCCCAGCTGCTGCTGTTTCCCATGAAAAGAAAAGAGCGTATGCGAGAGAATGCCAAAAGTAACCTTTTTCCTGTTTCTTGACATGCATATTCATCTCGTGTCAAAGTCAAGTCTGACTTCAGTGTATCAGAATGGGTCTTTTCAAAATCTGTATCTAGGAGATTTTCACTTTTCTTTTCTACACATCTGTGTTGTGAGAATGATTAGCATGGAACATAGATGATTCTTACAAATTGATATTATAAAAACAATAGCTATTAAGGTGGTGCAATTTCTAATTCTGTCTTGATTTAAATCAGTGGCTTATCACCAGAGTCACCTGGGGAGCTTTAAAAATACAGGTTCTCAGGCTCCACCCTGGGAGGTTCTGACCCAGGGCTGGGATGGGCCCAGGAACCTGTTTCTAGGAGGCTCCTCCAGGGATTCAAATGAACAGCAGGTTGGGGAGCCTGTGGTATAAATTAAGGTGGTTCCTTAACACATTTTTTTTCTCCAATATTAACAGCAGAAGGCTTTCTACAAAACCTGGAAAGATTCTAAAGTGATTAATCTAATCAGCCACACAGGGTCAGTCTTTCTCTCCAGGCGTGAGGCTGGAAGTGACTCTCACGGAGCAGGAGCCACGTTAGCTGTGCCAGGTGTTGGTGTGCGTTTCCCCAGTCAGTGGTGACAACCACAGGCCTGTTGCCTTTCGGACCGGCAGCCCAGGGGTGCTCTTAGCTAGAGAAAACGGGATGGTGCTGTCCACTGTCCTGTAAATTTTGTCTGCCAGACTGGTGTCAAAACAAGTGGTCCTGGGACCAAACACACTGATAACACTGATAGCGGGTTGATAGCCATCCTAGTGATGAGGCTCAGGTGCTGGTCTGAGTGGGCCGCTCAGGAGAGCTGAGCACAGGGCCCCTCCTGTGGACTCTCACCACCACCTGCCGGAGGGAGAACTCATTAACCTCCCATTGGTTGGATCAGCCATGAGTTGCTGATTTATTAGTGACACAACCACCAACTTTTATTTTAAAACTAGAGGCCTGCTCTTATATCAGTCAGAGGCGAAGCAGATGTACAGTCCTTAGTTCATCCTAGCTTGATGTCTGTGCCGGTGGCCAGAGCTGTTTCATGCCTGAGGCACATAAAAAAAACACACACACAAAAAAAACCCTAGAGGCCTGGTGCACAAAATTCGTGCACAGGTAGGGTCCCTAGGCCTGGCTGGCAATAAGGGTCGATTGGGGTCTTCTGGCTGCTGGCCAGGGCCTTCCTTCATTCTGTGCCGCCCCCTGGTGGTCAGCACACATCATAGCGAGCGAGCGAACTCCCAGTCTCCCAGTCAAACTCCTGAGGGGCACTTTGCATATTAGACTTTTATATATAGACTAGAGGCCTGGTGCACAAAAATTTGTGCACTAGGGGGTAGGGAGTCCGTCAGCCCTGCCTGTGCCCTCTCACAGTCTGGGACCCCTCGGGGGTGACCACTTGCTGGCTTAGACCTGCTCCCAGGGGAATTGGGCCTAAGGTGGCAATCAGACATTCCTTTGGCAGCCCGGCAGCCCTCAGGGGATGTCCACTTGCCAGCGGGGAGCAGGACTAAGCTGCAGTCGAACATCCTTAGCGCTGCTGAGGAGGCAGGAAAGGCTCCCACCACCACCACTGTACTGGGAGCCATCAGCCTGGCTTGTGGCTGAGCAGAGCTCCTCCCTGTGAGAGCGCCCTGACCACCAGAGGGCAGCTCCTGCATTGAGTGCCCCCTGGTAGTCAGAGTGTGTCATAGCTATCGGCCAGTTTTCTGTATGGCTGGTCGACCATTTGGCCAGTTGCTTATGCATTTTTATATATATTAGAGGCCTGGTGCATGAAAATTCATGCACTGGAGGTGGGGGGAGGAATCCCTCAGCTCATCCTGCCCTCTCTCACAGTCCAGGAGCCCTCAGGGGTGGGAGGCAACCCGGTGATCAGGGGAAGGCAACACCCCCATCAT